>NC_079159.1:35519232-36123398 GCF_947563725.1 Argiope bruennichi | reverse complement strand
GACAGATCTAATAAATATTAAAATTGCCAAACTTCGAAAACAAATTATAATTTTTTTCCCGAATGTTTCTATTCAATGTTTTATAAAAAACAAACTCGATAATTGAACATTTTAATTATAACAGTTCCCCTAATAAAATGAAAAAATATACTTTTAGCAATATGGGAAAAAATAATTGCTAAAATATACGTTTAGCAATACGGGTGAAAGGTATTTGCGAAAATATGTATTGAGCAATATGGGAAAAAATAATTGCTATTTAAAATATACATTTAGCAATATGCGAAAAAAATAATCCTTAAAATATACATTTAGCAATAAGGGAATTACTAAAATATACATTTAATAATATGGGAAAAAAGTAATTACTAAAATATACATTAAGCATAATGGGGAAAAATAATTACTAAGATATACATTTAGCAATATGAGAAAAAATATTTACTAAAATACATATTTAGCAATTTGAGAAAAAAGTAATTGTTAAAATATACATTTAGCATTATCGGAAAAAAGTATTTGCAAAAATATACATTGAGCAATATGGGAAAATGTAATCGCTAAAAAATACATTTAGCAATAAGGTAAAAGAGTAATTACTAAAATATATATTTAGTAATATAGGAAAAAAGTAATTACTAATATATACATTTAGCAAAACAGAAAAAAAGTAAAATATACATTTAGCAAAATGGGAAAAAGATAATTTCTAAAATATACATTTAGCAAAACGGAAAAAAAGTAAAATATACATTTAGCAAAATGGGAAAAAGATAATTTCTAAAATATACATTTAGAAATATGGGGAAAAGTAATTATTAAAATATACATTTAGAAATGTGGGATAAAAGTAAAATATACATTTAACAATATGGGAAAAGTTAATTGATAAAATATACTTTGAGCAATGTCAGCAAGACAAAAGAAGGAAATAAATAAATAAACGATTTCAGAGTAATCGTTATTAAAGTTCTTTTAAACATTTATAATCTTTTAAAATTAATATTTTTAATGTTCCTTGGAAACACAGTTAAAATAAACCTAATAATTCTTCAATAGTAATTCTAAATAAGATTAAATAATGAACTTGTGGAAAATAAATCTTAATATCCGATTCTGTAGTATGTTTTTGACACAGGCATTAAAATTTCAATTAATAACTCTTCCCCATGCTTGCAAAACCTTTTTTTGTATTCATAATTCGAAAAGATTTAAATGCCTCTAGCGCTGAAAAAGAAACCAATCTGATATTTCACTATTTAATTTAATAGCGAATAATGAGAAATTAGAATAGTTTGAGAGTATTAAGCAGCCATAAAAATATGAGGAAGATTTCTATTTGATGTAACAAATGCAAAATAAATTGAAAATATGGAAAATTTTCAAATCCAAATTAAATTTTAAGTTAAAAATAACTTGAAAGGATGCAAATAAAATTTTTAAAAACTCTAAATTAATAGGCATTGTTTGATTGTATTTTAATTTTCATATCAAAAAAGTAATTGGAAAAGAAAAACAGCTTAAAAATGTTGGCGATCATTTTTTCTATGATTTTTATTTAAATGTCATATAAAAATTGATACAAACCCAATTTTTAATTACGATTTATCAAACCAGTTTCCTTTAAAATAAAAGTTACATTTACGAGGCTATGGGAACTTTAAACCTTTAATTTTTCGAATATTTTTTTTTTATGATTTCACTTGATAGACGAAACTCTTCTGAACATTTTTTAGTATCGCACACGTGTATAAGTTAATTATTTTTAAATATATAGTCAAAAACGTGAAGACCACTGTTGACTTTTCACTCAGAAACGTTTAATTTAACGTCATTTTTCTCAATACTACATTTTCAGAGCTTGCGAGCAGTATTCAACAAAAATGGTTCATTGTATCAATATGAAATTTTCCAGATAAACTTATATATACACAATAAAGAAAATTATGCAAAATCAAAGAATTATTATGCATATTTTTTTAGTGCTTGGTAATATGCAACAAATGTTTCTTAAAAAGTGTTATCAATAACTTCAGTAGATTATTAAAATATTGATCACTTATCAAATTATGTTCTTTGGGAGTAAATTGGTATCATATTTAATTTAAGTTGCTTATTTCCTGAAAAACTTTGCTTGAAAGCAAATTCTGTCTTCGACATTTTATATGAAACATTTTTTTTTTCACATACAGGGTAATTCAAAATGAATATAGCGATTACAAACAGCTATAACTATTTAATGAAAAAGAATTTATCGATAAGACTAACATAGAAAGTAGATGGAGCTTCAAAATTCCCCATGCCCAAAACAATTGAAGAACTCAAAGTACGCATTTGTAATGTGCTTATATCAGCGACTGTAGGCATGTTTTAGAATGTATGGCGTGAAATGGATGACCGCCCAGATATTGTCCGTGTGACCAAGGGAAGTCAAATAGAACAGCTATGACAGCTATATTTCGAAGTTCCGTCTACATTATGTGTTAATCTTATCGATAAATTCTTTTTCATTAAGTAGTTATAGCCGTTGTAATCGCTATGTTCATTTTGAATTACCCTGTATATTTTAATGAATGAAAATTATTTCAATGACTTAAAATTTCATAATTATAAAATTAAATGTCTTATAAAACTGTGGTAAAATACCTATTAAGTTTAAGAATTTCTTCTTACGTTAGGGAGAGTCCCATTTAAGCAACTTTCGAGGTCTGTTTTAACTGTTGAAAGTCCGATATCTCCTTAAGTAAGAGTCCTTAAAAATACAAATTTTGTAACGACTTTTTTTTACTGGGGTTTTATAATAAACCGCTGGAATTATAAATTATTATTATACGCGATATAAATTAAAGTCAATATGTGAGATCACAACCATGCCGATTGTGCGGGGATTCAAATAATTAATCTGAAGCAAAAAGAGAAAATTTTTTCCCTTAAATGAGTTTTGAAACTGTGAGACCAGCATCGAAAACTCAAATTTTGAGTCCTAAAATTATCAAAGATGAAACTTACTTTCAGATATAACGCTAACAGGCTAAAATAATTCAAAACCTAATTTGAACAAAAAGTTCAGTGAAATAAATAAAAATAACATACTAATTCTATAATTTTTTTTATCATTTACTAAAGTTCCATTTAGTTATTTTTCTTTTCTACTTATATAGGTACTATTGGACTTGAATTTATATAAATATCCATAGATGGATAGTGAAATATATAGCAAGCAAATTTAATTGCTAGTAGAAAAGGATTAGGAAGATCTGTTCAAGACAGAACCTAGCTACAAATCAACGCCAGTTCAAAAGGAAAACTGCTTGAACCTACGAAAACTGTTTGAATGAAACAGATCTTCCTAATTCTTTTCAAAATGAAAACTGTTTGAACCAGCAAGATTTATTTCATTTTGGGTTGTTGTTTACAATGAAGCTAGGCAACATGTAATGAAACACAATTCGTACAATAAATTGCTGAAATTAAGGAGAATATATATTAGAAATATTATAGTAACAACAATAATAAGGTTTTACGGGAGATAAAATTTTGCTGCTTTTAAATTCGTTTATTTGAGCATGACAATGAAATCATTTGAGTGCCATCATCAATTTAGAATATATATATCTGTTGTTAAAGAAAAATAGATGTATAGATACATGTATTAAGTAAATTAGAAAACATAAGAATTTTTTTATTTCCATTTCAGTGGATAGAAATCGCAGAAAAGAGTATGTATGTTATAAATTAGCTTTATTCTTTGCAGAAATAAACTAAACAAAATGCATTGTATAGCGAATATCGTAGAAATATCATTAACTTTTTTAGTTACGGTACAGCAGACAAAATTAATAATTCTTCCATTGCAATTATGAATGCTAAATAACTATTTCAAATGTTATCACAAAAAACACATGAGTTTTGAAAAATTTGTCATAACAAATATGTTATAACAAACTATTTCAACAAATCATATGGCCATTCGGAGCGAAGGGTATTTCACGATTCAAGGATTGAAAAACTAAATTGCTCGGATATGAAACTATAATATAAAAAAAAAGCAGGAAAATAATATATATAGATTGAAAAATGTTTTTCATTTCGTTAATTGAAATTTTTGATTTTCATTCCGACAAAGGTTAATTATGTCTTTCCACGTAAGAGTTGAGGACGATGAGAACTAAGAAATGTTTCCAGGTCATCTGCAGGAGATATGCGAAATCCGGCTTGTACAGCTGCGGTTATGATTGCAGTCTACACCCCTCTTCTTACACATATCTTGATACCTCCCATTTTCCATTACCTTCTGCTTGGTGGGAACTCAAAATCGAAATTTTGGTCAGTGACTTTCAGGCAAGAGATGGGGAAGGGGGAAAAAATGGCCATTCGAAAACATATAATCGACTGACTCTACACCTTCCCTCTCTACCCCCCGAAGTCATCACGGAAATAATAAAAGAATGCAAAATAAAATAACAAGAGAAAAATGAAAATGCACACTGACGATCATGACACAAGTTTTTCAGTATCCCAATCATTAGTACAGACGATACAAGCTTCTCAGAGACAGAAAAGAACTAGAAGAAGACAAGGCGCGTTGAGAGGCAAAAAAATGTAGAAAGAAAACTCCCCAAGAAAGAAAATCTAAGAAAAAGGAAAATTATACGGTCTCTTTATAATATAGAGAAGTCCATCATTATGATTTTTTTTTACTCATCTTCCCCGTTTTTGCTGTTGTTTTTTATTTCTTTCCTCCTTTGCCTATACCAGTCGGAGAAGCTTCGGCAAATGGTCGAAAATTACCGACCTTTTGGCTGCCCTTGGCTTGATTACACGCCTTGGCGTAATGACGCCCTCCCACTGACCGCCAACACCGCCAATGACAACAGGATGCCGACAAAAAAAACTGACTCGAACACTCAGGACCATAATCGAAAGCAATAGCAATAATAACAGAGGCAATATCGAAAGAGCAACAATATAAAGTTGATAAAAAACGTATTTAAGTCCATCCCGAAATCATTCAGTTGGCACGAAACGAAAATACCTAATGCATTCACGTAAGTGCATTTTACTTTTTTCTAAATTGAAATATTGGTCTTTTTAAAGCCCTAGGAAAATCTAATTGCTTAAGCTTTTCGTATTTCACGTTGGCTACATTTGGCGATTTTAGAGAAGAGCTAAATATGCAACTAAGGGCTCTTCACTAGAACCATATACGAATTCATAACTATTATCTCTTCAATATTTTAACCTACCAAACCTTGACATTTCACTCAAAATAAACGTTTTACACTTCAGTGAATCATACTCTCGTAATGTGCAAAGGTTGTTGTTATAATTTTATTTTCACTTTCTGGAGTTTTATTTGTTTGTTTTAATTTTTTTTTTCTTCTTTTTTTTTTTTTTTTTTTTTCTGTACTCTTCTGTGCTGAATACGTTGTTTCAAGAAAAGTTGCTAGCCATTATTTTCTCGTTAAGCCAAAGTCGACAGCTTGCTCCTTGGCTTGAAAAGAGTATCAGAAGAAAGTAACCATTGATGGAGTAAAAATAGAAAATTGCCAAGGGTAGGTTAGGGAATGAAAGTACAAACCTGTTTTCAGAAAAAAAAAAAAAAAAAAAAAAAAGAAAGAAAGAAAAAAGATTTCTTTGAAAAAATTTTAGAGTTTAAGTTTTAAGAAAACACAATATATGTACACATTGTTACAATCCCTTTTGTATTGGTATACAATTCATTTGAAAACTCGTTGCCATTGGTTGATTTAAATGGAGAAAATATCTCAAATGGCGCCAAGTCAATAATGAGAGGTATTGGCAAAAAAATTGAATTTTAACATTTCGCTCTATGATAGAAAACAAAAGAAATAAAGATATAGTGGAATATAAATACTTCAAAGCTGAAGGAACTCTCCAATAAAAATTAATTTTATCTAAAAATCCGATATGAAAAGTGTTCGTTTTCAAAAGGAATACAGCAAAAGAAAAGGAAAATTTTGAAAGTAAAATTACAAGCATATATTTATATTTAAATTTAGTAATTTATACATCTTACAAAAATAATAATTTGTGACATATTCCAACTAATAAATGGTTGTAAGTATATAATGTAGAGAGTAAGTTATCCGATTTTATTAAATTATTATCTTTTTTTATCTCAATATTAATATGAAATGGAAACGAACGACATTTTTACTATGCTTTTTCTAACAGAGTATTATGTGGAACGTATTTAAAATTCCCAAATATTGTTATTTAGAAGAAGCAAATAGCCTTCTTTTTTAGATATAACGACACAACATAAGACATTCGAATACTTTAGTTTTCATAAAATTCACCTAATAACCGAAATGGTTTACTTTTGAAAAATTAATTTATTTTACATTATAGTTATGATTTAAAATCTGTAATTAACATCTTCTTGTGATGTCATAAGCATACCTACACACATTAATATGTAGTGTGTTATGTGAGGTTCTTGAGATAAGGATTCGTAACTCCTACAATAATTAAAAAGGTGTCACTTATAAACTTCCACTAATAATCGAAATACTTTAATATTGAAATATTAATTTGTTTTAAGCTATAATTATAATTTAAAATCTATAATCGAACCTCTTTTTGTGACGTCATAAGCACACCTATTACGCAGTACGTTATGACGTAATAGTTTTAACGCCAAATGCAAAATACGCATTAGATTCTGAATTTAAATCGGTACAAAATATATGATATGCATGAATTAACCTCATTAAAATCCTAATACTTTTGCAATTCATTAAACCAAACAATGAAACACAATTGCGAAACCGAATAAATAAAAGCTGCATAGTAAATAGAAAGAAAGAAAACGATAGAGTTTGTCACTGTCATATGCAAACAAAACCCGTTTACTATATCTTTCACAGACACAAACATATTGAAAAAAAAAGAATTAAAAAGTAAATAACCACATTGACGACTCCATTCATTCAAACGATTCATCGGATCGAGCAAGGTGATAAATATTCATCATTTCAATGGGGAATATCGGGGCGAGAGGAAAGAATATTCCTTAGTTATAAGAATAGCTTCCATTGAGCTCGGTTTTTATTTTTGTAGAAAACTGTACTCGTAATTCTACGCGCTCGTGTTACATGTAACGGAAATAAGAAAAATTGAAAAATGTTAAATATCAAAGCAAAGTTAGATACTACACAAATGTGTATATTTACATAATCGTACTATTGTTTATTTAAATTAATTTTAAATAATTTTGCAATTAAATAAATAGTTAATTTTTTAAATTAAGGTTTTGGTTCGTAGAGGAAAAGCTTTTAATGAGAAACGTTAAATCAAGCATATTTAATAAACGTTTAATCAACACTTATTTAATTTAAGAAGTGACTGTCGCGGTATTGTCCTGCGAGTGATTGCATGTTGCTGTATCGACATATCCTTTTTCTTTTATAGCATTTATATCATTTATATATATATATATAATTTAAATCTTAATTAATTTCCAAATTTTTATGTCAATTTAATCTATATTAACTTCATTCTAAAATATTCTCTTATTTATTGATCCAATACCACTTTTCATTTAATTACTTTTAACATGCGCTCTATAAAACTTTATTCACTTCAGCATTTTCTCACGCTCCAAGTGAAGAGATTAAAGTCCTTAATGTTTATTACATTCTTTTAAAGATATCTAAATGTTCCTTTCCTAAGTCACATCCGTCAAAGAAATTCCTTCAAAACGTCATTGTAAAACCACTGAAGGGAAAAATTTCGGTCTCTTTTTCTCTTCTGACATAGAAGAGAGATTTGAAAAACGCATAATATTCATACTGCATTTACATTGATATTGAACACATTGCTTTTGAAAGCATCATGATTTGTAATTCTGAAGAAATAGAATGAATATAATCATCAATTAAATAAAGCTGCAATTATTTAATTAAATTAAATTTATTTGCCATTAAAAATAATGGAAAATTTTCACTAAACATAAATGATTTGTTTCCCTTATCTAATTTCCTGTTATGCTAACATTTGTGAATTGTGTTGTTTATATTGAGATATGAACTACAAATGTCTCAGCATGAATTTGTCTTATATAAATGACAAAAAGAGGGGGGGGAGAAGGTCTTAGATTCTTATAGAGTAATACAGTTATCAATAAATCTAAGAAAGTCAGTATTCGATCACGCATTCCAACTTTCGCATAAATAAAAAAAAAATCAATTTACTGTTTTGCAGTGTTCTGTTAATTTATTTAATAGCTCATTTAAAAGTGAAACAAATCACTGATTGAGGATTATATTTTTTAAAACTTGCCGCATTTCGCAACCAGCTTTCTCGCTAAGATGGTTAATTTTTAGACTATTATACGATTAATATGGATTGCACTCTTTTAAAATTTCAGTTCATTTGATTGACTGAAAAAAGGACTTTAATTAAATTAATCTGCAACAAATTTTTGTGGGAACAAATTAAAATTGTATATATTATGAAATATAAGCAGAAATGAAAATCCTATTTCGAATTTTATGATAAAAAAGAGTAATTTTTCCACCTTAATTTTAACATTAGCAAAAAACGTGATCGAATATTTTGATATATGATTTAGAATGTCATAACATTAAAAAAGCAACTGATGTAAACCTTACTCTCTTATTCTTAGAAAGCTTTTTTCAAACCAAACCTAAAGCATCGTGGCATTGTAAATTAAACTTGAAAAATATATTAAAAGAAATAAAAAAAAAACCATGTAGAAATGAAATCGATATCTTTTCAGAGAAATTTTCTTTTCAATTTTAGCATTTAAAAGCATTTTTGGGAAATTAATCGTTTTGGAAGTCATCTATTTCCAGTAAGTAAGTCATAGCAAGTATCCATAGTGATGGTTAAGCCTAAATTTACTCTCGATTATTAAATGTCACGCTGAAAGTGTTTTTTATTATTATTATTAATTTCTTTTGAATCTTCTGACTGAATGAAGGTTTTGACACCGCAAGCAGCATTTTTAATATAATAAAGCAGACAGCTGAAACTTTCGTATATCGTTATGTTTACATTTCATTGCTGCCATTCCGTAATAAGTAATAAGTACGATTTCTGTCCCACGTTCGTTAGCCGTTTTATATTATATATATATATATATATTTGGATATAGAGAGATAGATAGATTATTATAAAATTCATGCGGATAATTTTTCAAGACATAAAATTTCTTTACTTATTGATATAGTTTTCACGTTCTCTTGGAAATATTTAGCGATATTACTAAGGCTTTCCAAATTAATTTGAATCCATGCTTTACGTATAATTTCCTCATTTATAATAATTAGGCACTTAAAGAAAATAACATTCGTAGATAAAGATAGTAACTAACCATTATACAAATATTCATTAAAAAAATAAAGCGAGTTTCTATTTTTAATAATAGCTTTAAAAAAATATTAAAAAACAAAATGTAGCAATGTAGTGCGTACTGAATATTTATTGCTAAATTCTGTAAGGAAGAAAAGGGTCTAAAGGGGAGCAGTTAGGAAGAAAAAGGGTCTACTGTCCGATGGAAAACATTTCTGTAATTCTATCAAAGTATATTTATATTATTATGTTTTCCTAAAGGATTGTTTTATATTTACAGATTCTCCTATCATATCTTCCTAATTGTTCCAATTAAGCAACAGTCACAGAGTAAAAAAGAAAAAAATGAATCTCTTGTTCGAAATATTATAGTTTGATTCGTCAGTATTAACTTTATCTAATCCTTTACCTTCAGCTGTTACTTCCCATGCGTATTGAATTTCAAAGCACATAATTTCAGAAAGAATGCCAGTCAAAAAAATAGTATCATATTAATAAAGGTGAAAAGAAAATAAAGGTGACTTCTGTTTTGAAGTTTATGTTTAAGAAAAGCAATTTGTTTTTTTTTTAGTTAAAATTTTTAATAATGACACAAAAGGCAAGTTAAAAATTTGATGTAAAGCAGCGATTTGAATTTCAGAGTAACGCTCAAAATATTGTTCAATATTGTGTTTAATATTAATTTTTAAAAATGGTGGAAAAATTGTACTGAAATAAAATTAGTGTTATATATATATATTTAATTTTATGACAGTTTGGATGGACTTTGTGACATAATTTTCTCCGAAATTTTTGAGGAAAATATATCTATTAATTTTCAGTCATGAAAAATTTAGAAACAATTTTCTTATTAAGCACGTACTATCCAACTATGGCCTACTATAGTTCAAATTTTGTAGCTTGAATAAAATAAATAGAACTGTGTATTTTACGTTTAACATAGGTTGGCTCTATTTTCGTAACATGCACATACACATAGTAGGCTATCTTGAAATCATTGGCATTAGTATTATAAATTGAGCAAAGGAAGTAGTAGAACAGGTTCGAAATAAAAAATTTTAAAAAGCCATTCTGAGGGCTTATTATGAATGTTTCAGAATTGAATAAAGTATTTTACTCATTAAATGATTCCTAATTGATTATTGTTAAAAAGGAATTAAAATTATAGAATTGCCTTCATTATTGTTAAAAAGAAACAACACTTATAGAATTACTTTTATTAATGTTAAAAAAGAACAACTTATAGAATTGCCTTCATTATTGTTAAAAAGAAACAACACTTACAGAGTTCTTTCATTATTGTTAAAAAGGGGAAAAAACTTATAGAATAACTTTCATTAATTAGAATGATGGACATAAATATATGGACAAAACGCAATTTGTTCTTTACCAAAATTTTTTTTAAATAATTATTTTTATAGATTTTAATATAATATATTTTTTAATATAATGGGTTAAAGAAATTTATTTAAAATAAATTTCTTTATCTCATTCCGAAAAATGAAATAGATAATTTTTCGGTTTAAGGAGATTTAAGTAGTAATTTTCTTGGTGGAAGATAAAACTAGGTATGTTTTTCCCTTACCATATAAAAAACACCTTCTTACATCGTTTATTGAGATGTCATTAATAGAATAAATGAATTTTTAAGTAAAAAATCCTTCTAATTATTTCTACTAAATATTATGGAAAAATAATAGCTTTTAAATTTTCCAGTTATGAAAACCGAAATAATATTATTATTTTCATTAAAATAATTACCAAAAAATATAATTTCTTCAAAAATATTATTCCAAAGAATGGTTTTAAAAATGAGTGACATTTTTTTGACTTCTTTTCATCTGTAAATCATAAAATCTAAACGGCTAATAATGGAAATTTAAAAATGCGTGATTCTGATCAGAATAAGCGAAAACAGGAAGAATCAAACGGTAATATCGTTCACTGTCTAAATACTTGAAAACGGTAAGTTAATATATATTTTTTTTGATCACAAGACCCATTTCAATGTTTAAAAAAATTAAAATTTCTAGGAAGGTAAATATTTTACTAACTATTCCTAATAAGTAGAAGTTAACGACGAACCCCGGCCGAGCCGGAACAGGAGCTGCTAACTTAATTTGTGGACACACCCCGAAAAAACTCGGTTTCGTCTGTCCTCCCCAAGTGTGTGTCTTTTCTTTTCTACTCTACAGTTCCACGAAGAGGGAAATAGTTGTAATTGCCCTTAATTGCAGACGAAGCGGCTACCTCACTTCGTACCTTTCGATATTTTTACTATTATTATTACTTTATTTTTTTTCTCTTTTTCTTTTCTTATTTTTTTTAATGTTTTCTTCCTCTCCTATCCCACCTCCCACCTTCATGTTGCTTGGCGTCTCGTCTTTGATCCTTTATCATTTTTTTTTGTTTTTTTTACAGTAATTTTTTCGCCAACTTTCCTTTACAATGGAAAACATGGGGGCACAAAAAAATTCTATTGATATAAGTAGAGGGGGGGGGTAGAGGCGCTGCTATAGAAAATTGTCTTCTCTGTATAAAACGACTCTCACAGTTACGGTCGCAAGACGTAGCTACTGTTTCACAGGGAGGGTGGAAAGACCGCAGAAAATGTAATGGGCCCACATTAGGCGCAACGAATTTTATCATTATTGTTTTGTTTTCTTCTTCTTCTTTATTTTTTTTTTTCTAGGAGGCTGTGATTTTCTTTCCAGTCAGTGTGAGTTTGCGACTGGTGTTTTCAATCAAACTTCGAGATTATTCAATGTTAAAAAAGTAAAAAAAAAAATAGAGAGAGAGCCAATTACGGAAAATAATAAAGGGACACTTATTCTATTTGTTTATGTAGTAGAGAAATTTTTCAAAGCATTTTTGTTTGTCTTCTTTTTCAGTTTTTAAAATCTGCTCGTGTGAAAGTGTATAGTGAATAATTTGGGGTTCTTGTAAAATCGTAATAAACAATGCCCTTTGGTAGTTTTCTGAGTAGTTTATTTAATTTGATTCAAAAGATTGAAAATCTGACATAATGACAGAACCAACGTAACTGACCGTTATTATAAATGATAAATGACTTTACGAAATGCGAATTTTAATATAAGAACATGCAATGAGTATTTATACAATATGAGGAATATTTCTACTTATGACTTTGAATAAAGGATAGATAATTACCACGAAATGTTCCAAAAATTATTTGAAGTCATAAAAAATGTAATGACTTTACGAAATGTGAATTTTACTATATGAAGATGCAGTAAATATTTATACAATATGGGGAATATTTTTACTTATGACTTAGAGAAAATGATAAATAACTACCCAGAAATGACCTAAGAATTATTTTAAATAAAAAAATGTAATGAAAAAGCAATGACTTCATGAAATGTGAATTTTAGTATAAAGGAGATACAGTAAATATTTATAAAAGATGGGAATATTTTTACTTATGACTTAGAGGAATGGATAAATAATTACACTGAAGTGACTTAAAAATTATTTGAAAAAAATGTAATGACTTTAAAAAATGTGAATTTTAGTATACGAAAATGTAGTGAATATTTACGCAATATGATGAATATTTCTATTTATGACTTTGAAGAAAGGATAAATAATTACCCCGAAATGACTTAAAAATTATTTGAATTAAAAAAAATTAATGCTTTTAGAGTATGTGAATTTTAGGAATAAAGAAAGGATAAATAATAACCACTTAATGACTTACAAATTATTTGAAATAAAAAAAAATAATGGTTTTATCTTACTACAATTTCTTATATTTCGGCAAAGTTTTGGCTTTTAATTCCTCGTTTTATAATTAATTTTTCCTAATTTCTTTTAATTTTTCCTAATTTCTAATTCCTGAAGATTTTTTATTGTTTGGAAGATAGAAAAATAACTGCTAAATAGGATACTTGTTTCGTTGATGAAATCTTGAGTTAAAGCACATGTCCAGCACTTGAAAAATAGGCATGTCTTAGAGCATCCAGAGAAATAATTCTACATGTAAAGTGTACTTCATCTCATAAAATACGATAATGCCGAGAAATATTTCGTTAAGAATATTGATTATATTATCAGTTTTCTTTTCAAATTATTATCCTATATATCAATCGTTAATGAAATCCAGTTATTCCCTGTTTTAGCACTCAATCATGATTTTTAATGGTACACTCTAAACAAAAGTTCTTTCTTTTTTCAGTTGTTTATTGCAAAAATCAATTACAAGTCGAAATTACTATCTCACACGTAAAAATATTATATAGTGTTATTTTTGGAGGAGATAATAACAAATAAAAAATTGAAAACTATAAGGATTTTCTTTCAATGGACAATAATAACAATGAATCAATTATTATGGGTTGTCCAAACAAAACGAATATCAAAATAAAATTTAATTTTATAATATTAGGAAATATCATTAACAAAATGAAATTCAGTAAATCTCGAATTTACGGATGATAATTATTTTTTCTAATTACAATTTGATAAATTTTTTATCTGAATAGTTCTGTAGTACCTAAAGCAGGCAGCAAAATGTAAATGCATTTCAAAATTTTCATGTTAGATGAAAAGATCAGTAATAAAATCTAAAAAGAAATCATTTTATAAATTGTTTAATTTCAGACAAATCTATTTATATATATTTTTCAATTTTTTTCATAGCAGATAAAAAATTCTAGTATTTTTTTCATTTAGTCATTTATTTGTTTAATTAATTTTTAACCATAAAAATTATTAAAAACAATTATATATATATATATATATATATATATATATATATATATATATATATATATATATATATATATATATATATATATCTTATAGAATTATCTCTTCTTCTGTTTTGAAATTTATTTTTCTTCTGAGCTTTAAAATATTGTTTTCGTTTTAAGTTACAAATTCCATAAATATTTCTTCATAAATCTGTAATTATGTATTAATTTTCTTTAAAAAAATTCAAAGCTAAAAAAAATGGAGTTTTTGTTTCAGATCTGAAATAAAATGTTATTATTATTATTTGAAAGACGTGAGATTTATCATAGAGAAATAGAGAGGTAGAAAGATCGGCCGGCAGACAAATAATTTTTCCCCCTCGGTTTCAGGGAGATCTAAAATATGGAATCTCATCAGAATTTAGAGATCCAATTTTCTGATAATCAAAATGCATTCTTTTAATGTACTTAGTATACAAGAATTTTAAAAAAAAATATTGTCCCTTCTGTTGATAGATTTGCAAAATAGTTTGAATTAATAGAAGTGATTTAGATAATAATTTGCAGAGAAAATTTTAAATTGGTTACTCGCTTCTGACGATGATATAAGTATTGCTTTTAGGATATTTTTTCTTTAAAATCCTTAGCATTTTTCCTAAGTTCAGAAAAAATTCAAAATTAAGCTATTTAACAAAAAATTAAAAAACAAGGATACAATGTTCATTCAATATTTCTAAAGCACTTTTAACATATTTAAAAAAATATATTCCTTATAGTTTTCAATCTATAGCATTTCTTAAGATAAACAAAAATTCGAAATAAGTCAATTTAACAAAAAAAAAAAAATTATAAACAAGGAAACTGCGTTTCTTGAATACTTTAAAAATATTTTTAATATATTTATAAAAAAAAATATTCCTTATACTTTTAAATCCATAAGTGATTCTATTCGTTAAAATGTCTACAATGATAATAATAAGATTACATATATAAATTAAAAATAAATCACATTGATGGGCAACATAATGATTCCATCCTTAAAGTGAGGGAAAAAAATATTTTTCCTTTACTTTGAAAGGTAGTTTAGCAACTTGATGAATTAATGTCTCGCAGAATGCCACAGACAAGGAAATACATATAATTTAAACACCACTTAATTTAAATCACAAAGCTCTCTGGTGGAAAAAAGGACTTCAACAGATACAAACCAGCGTTAAGAAACGAAATTTACAAAAGACCCCTGACCTAATCCATCTCCATCAAGAAGAACAAGGAGTCGCAGTTTTCAATGCCGGTAGAAAGCTACAAACTCGTCGACGACGTCGAAAGTCAAAATTTTTAAAGTGAGGTGGTAGGAAAAGCGGGAAATAAAAATAAAGAAAAAAATCCCTCTAAAAATAATAAAAAGGGAAAATAATAAAAGTACTTTTCCCTCGAACCGATTCCTTCTTCTCGTAACGTGATTTGTGCTGCACTGTTTAAAATAACATGTTCGGGCCTTGTAAGTTGTGCAGCAGAATAGGTTACGCTGCTCTGGCCTTTGGATCGAATTATCCTTCGGTTGCCTTGGAGACCCAATTCCCTGGTGCAACTCAACTCGATTCGGAGCTGAGTCTCCTACTGACAAACTGGAGTTTATGCTTTTTCGTGCGTTCCGGGATGGGGAAGCGTTAGCACTTTGTAGGATGATTTTATTTCTATCCCCTTTCAAAGCTCATGAAAACATACCTCGTGGGACTGAGGGGAGACTTGGAAAGAAGAAATATCTGTATGGTGCTTTTTTTTTCTTTTTCACTTACATCCACTGCACGTAGCAAAAGATAGGTTCTAGTAGTTCTGTTCCGCAGTGAAACACCTGCTAACACAAGTTTCGAAGAACCAGAATCAGCAAATAAAAAGGAATCTTGAAGTACATCAGCATATTATATATATATATATATATATATGTGTGTGTGTGTGTGTGTGTGTGTGTGGAGAGAATTCATATTTACGTTTTTCCCCCCTTCCTTTATTTGCTTATTTATTTATTTTTTTCATCGAGGAGAATTTTCAGAGAATAATTCTTATAATTTTTTTTCTATTATTTAGAAAAACAACAAACCTTATAATTAGTTATTCTTTTAACAAAAAGCTCTATTGCATTTCAAAAATCAAATGACTTTAAAAAAGGGCTCAGTCCTATAATGACGATTAAAGATATTACTTTTTGTTCTTTTTTTGTTTTTGTTTTTGTTGCTCATTTAAAGGCGAAGAAAGGATTTAAAATCGTTCAAATTTTATTTATTATTAAATTAATTCAAGCACGAAAAACTCTTAATTAAAATTAGTTTACAATTTTAAACTAAATGTAAACACATCACACAAAACATTTCAAACGTGTATTGCTCTAAACATTTGCTTCCATTAACTGTTAATTAGGAACAATTTTTTAAAAAAAATGCTTTATTTTCATATTTTATATGAAACTGATAATTTATGTAACAGTAATTAAAAAAGTAATTACTTTTAATTACTGCAATATGTTTTTTGCTAGTATGAAAAATGTTTCTGGTGTTGGAAAACTCTCGAAAGTAAAATGGAATTTGCCATTCAACTTATTATTATTTTCAACTAGCCGCCCTTGATGACCAGTTGTTTCGCTGGAAATATCAGTTGCATTTGATTTCGATTATGTCTTTAGTACTTATACAGACTTATATTGAAAATAATGATAATAATTTTCTCAAGTAAGCATTTTTAAGCAAAAAATTGTGATAGGCATTAAAACAATGCTATCTGAATAGTCTTATACTTAATATGTTTATTGCGTATTGGTTACTTCAAACTGCATATAAGTCCCAATACATACACTGGTTTTAAAAACTTAAGTTGCCTGTTGATCTATCTTTCAACTGTTCTTTGTTTTTCGCGGTATTGCAGCTTCACATTCCTATTCTTCACGAGAAAAATGCAGATAATGTAGAATCTTTTTTCTTAGTATTCCTCAATGAAAGAAAAAAAAAGCGATTAAATATTTGATGAAACAATGAAAGAAATTTAAATTATTTTTTTTTGTTACAATAAAATACATTTTTAAAAATTATGTAAAAAAAAAAATTACTTGTGAATATTCAACAAAAAATTACAAGGAAATTCAATTGATATAACTAAAATCATAATTTTTTGAGTATTAGAACTAAATAAATATAATTTTTCTACAATAATATTTTTTCTGAAAATGTGGAAAAATATCCTTTACTTTTTAATTAATTAGGTTCATAAGTAAAATTCCACTCATGGTGCCCACACCCTCATCCAAACTATAGTTGCAGCGAATTCGATAGCTATAATTTTAAAGTCGATTCTGTACAACCCACTCTACCAACCAATTCCAACACACCCACCCACATTCGCCTGCGCTCGCGCGCACACACACACTTACACACATATCCTCTTTTACAATTAGTACAGATATATTGTCAATCTACAGGACATAGGAAATAATATATTTATAAAGCATTAAGTATTGTAACAGTTTGATTCAATGTAAAAATTTTAAATAAATAAAACAAACAAAATACATATTACTCACAGAACAAATATGAGGCTAAAAATAGAAAACAAGTCGGCAATATCATGGTTAAATAAATAATAAATTCTATCCTGATAATAAATTTTTTGTAATAAATTCTGATCTACCGACCCACTAACTTTTAAAAAAAATACAGAGTCAACTCCCCCATACCTCATTTGAATATTCGGGTCGATTGGCACAACATGTTAAACAAACTGCATCGCAGGATCTCTACATCAACATTTCCTTACCCCTATCT
This sequence comes from Argiope bruennichi, assembly GCF_947563725.1. Classification (NCBI taxonomy): domain Eukaryota; kingdom Metazoa; phylum Arthropoda; class Arachnida; order Araneae; family Araneidae; genus Argiope; species Argiope bruennichi. Next base: position 36,105,529 of record NC_079159.1, on the reverse strand, counting down.
CATGCAGATACATCGTAGTTAATAGAATCCTCCTGTCAAGAAATTCGGCTGCGGATTATGTGCTACACATAAAAAGAAAAAAAGAAAATAAAAGGTATAAAAAAAGAATCTGACAGTCATCCTGACACAAGAACCAGAAATGTCACATTTCCGACAGGTGCTCTAGCAGCTGAAGAAGAAGACAAACCCGTTCGGTAAACACGTTTCAAGCCACTAGACGCCCGTGAAAGAAGGAAGGTAAAAAAAAAAAAAAAAAAAAAAAACTTCGCTCACGTGGGAGATGAGGGACGGAGCGAAAAAAAAAAAAAAAAGACACAAGAAGCTAATGATGAAAAAAGCGCGAAAGGCGAACATCTCACTTCATTTTGACAAAATCAAATCTCGCCTTGATCTCTTACCAAGCACGCGTGCTTCTGGTATAAATATGTATTGACAACTTTCCTCACACCACGATGAAAGATTAAACTCAACAAAAAAAGTCTGCCACAGCAGGCTAGATTCCTCTTCCCCTGTCACGTGACCTAACTACTACACCCCCTATTGGGCTTGGCCTCATACATATTCTCACCATTACCTGATTCTTAAACTCAATCGTCAGAAACTTTTTTTATTGCCACTCCACAGCAACACCTCAATTGAATCTGCCTCCTACATACAAAATTAGCCACCAGTAAATTTGTTAAGCAGAACAACTACTGTATTTTCTTTACCCGCGGTGATTAGAAGAGTGCCTTAATTCGAAAATGGCCAGAGGATGAGAAGGGGGGAACCCTTTTAGGAATTAAGTAGCTTGATTTTTTTTCTCTTCCTTTATTGTATATTGTTTTTGTGTGTTCGCGATTCTACTTGTTACATTTCTTTTCTTTTTTTTTTCTCCCTTTGGCTCACACACTCCCTTATTCTTGAGGAGGCGTGGTTCTTGGGGCACTCCTTCCTCGGTTAAGAGTTTATTGATGATGTAGAAAAAAAGGGCCGCCTCAGCGATTAGAACGTGTTGAGTGTTTAACGCACATTGCGGAAGCAGTTTATGTTTCTGCACTTCTAGGGTGGGAGTGCTGGCTCATTCATAAAACTAAATGGCCAAAGAGAAACTACTTAGGGGTGACTCTGTGGCGAGGGGTATCATGATTTACTGATCAAATGGAAGGTTATTTAATATAATTAAATAAATATTAATATCCAACATTATTGGGTGTGCATCGAATGACCTTGTTTTGTTTTACTTGTTCTATTATTTAACGCAGCTGATTTGGCCATTTGATTTGTGTTAACATTCAACGCTAGTTGTTCTTGAAAGGAATGACGCCTATTATTTATCTCATTTTGGGTACATTTTAGCTATTATAAAAATTAGAAATACTTATTAAACGATTGCTTCTGAAATTTATATTGAGTTATTTTTCGATTCAACGATTATTTCAATTTGTATTAATAATGTCGAATTAGGCCAGCTATTTTTTAATGTTGCAGCTCTCAGTTTTCCGGTTCTGCGCCACTTTTCCAACTGTCCTTCTACCAATAATTATTACAATTTTAAAATATAGCATTACCAGTGGTCTAACGACCAGGAGGTAATCTAGAAGCCTTGTGTACAAATATTTAGAGAAATATTAGTGTGTTTATGATAATTTTAGCCGAGTGTGCTATTTGCACTCATTTACCCAATAATAACAACTGGCGTCAAAATCATAGTATGCCTTGGTGCAATTTACTCTCATTACACCTCAGAGGATTTCTCCATAAATACATTCCTTTCCTTAACATCATTTCATTGTTTTCTACACATTTTGTTGGCCTCATTAAATTATTTTTAATCATATAAGTGGATTAAGAGAGAATTGTGTTGCCTTCTCTCCCTTTCAGTTTATATTACTATGCTTGAAGAACCTAGAGAAATGTAAAAGCGTAGGCATAATGTAATTAATATTTAAAAAAATAAGAAACATTTTAGCATACTTTTTACTTAATTTTAAATACAAAATGTTATTTTTATTATCACTATATAAATCTCTATAAATACATAGTAATAAATAGGTTGAATTTCTCTCTCTCTCTCTCTCTCTCTTATATCATTGCATGCACTTTTCTATTTCTCAGCGATCTCTTTCTTTAACCAGTTAACTGTTTCGACCTCTTCGGAGAATGTGCATCTAAATTGTCATAAACATATATATATTATATTAATATAATAAATAATTAATTATAAACATAATAGTTAAACAATTATCATATAAATGTAATAATTGTCATTCAGTAAACTCGTAACGCAGAATGCCTTATGTTCATGACGCAAATGTTCATAATACAAAATGCCTTACTTTTTTTGACGAATATATTCGTCGAAAACAGTTAACGTTAAAGAGAGAAGGTCGCGATTGCGGGACTCATAAGACGTGAAATGCTACCTTGACTTATTGATTTTCAATCAGTTCACCCAATATGAAAGAAGTTCCAAGGATTTTAAAGTTTTTCACTTGAATTAATTAACGGTATAAGTTTCATATATTTTTCGTACACATTACGGAATTACTGTTGCGGAGTTAATTTTATTTCATATGTCTTAATAATTTACACAGCAGGCCAACTTATCTATAATTATCTCGATAAATGAGGATCATGTTGAGTTTAATCTTATACTATAGAAACGTCAAGAAAAATAAATGTCAATGTTTATAATTAAATTTCAATCGAAAAAAAAACATTTCCCCACTTCTCTTTGGTGAAAAGAAAGGAATCCCACCATAGATCATTTTTTCCCATATCTATAAAAGAACTTTTAAGGTACAGCAATTTTCTTCAGGCAGGTTTGGTATCCTGGGAAATATATCCTTTCTTTTAATGGCCAGCGAGCAGTCTCCCCTCCAGCCCCCAACGGATATCCAAACTTTTCCGAAGTGTCGGATAACGAGTGTGCCTGCCGGATCGTTAATGGCAACTAACAGCCCCTTTAGCAAACCGCGAGCATGACCGCAGAGCAGTAAATACTGCGGAAAGATATTTTTGATAGAAATGCAGGTTACCGGTAATGACGAACAAGCTGGAAAGAGGAATAACTGGATGTCCTCTGGAGGGTAGGGATTAAATGCGCGCGGAACTGCAGGGTGAAGTGGTGCAGTATGGAATGCAAGTAGATTTATTCCAAGAAATTAATATATCTGCATTTGTATTGCGAGAAGAAGAATTATTAGTGAAGCATTAGTAATGAAGAATGGAGAATTATTTCATTTATGATTTTTTGATGCGAGTTAAGTAAAAGAAGAGGAAGAAGGGGAAAAAAATTACTCTCGGCAAGGTGGAAGAGAAAGGTAGATAGATTCCTTTACATCTAAGTTACTATCGAGCAACATAAATTGTTGAAGTTAGAAAGACTCAAAATAAGGGCATTAAAATCACTTTTCAGACCCTGACTTCTAAGATATTGCAATTATCGGAAAATTTTAGATGCAAAAGTTGTTCGTCTTAATGAGGCGCTCATTTGGCTAATCGGATTTGTTTTTCTATCTTCAATATTAAGAAAGTTATATCGAAATGAAAATTTCAACACGCTACCATTTCCACCCCCTTTCAGCTAGATGGGTTATTTATGAACTCGTCCGAGATCTTTACACACACGCGCGCGCGCGCGCGTTTATAAATTTTTGAAAAAAAGGAGGTTTTGGGTTCTAGAGAACATGATCGGTGAAGAACTGAAGAAATTTTCCTGAAATCTAGTCATAAGAACCATTACAATAGGTAGTTTTCCTATAGAAATCCACCTAATAAAAAGAAAGAATATTCCATGCGATTTTTCATTATAAACTCAGATATAATAAATACCGAATATTTTTATTTAAGATGACAATTCCTATTTTTTATTTATTGTTTACTAATTTATTGTTTCATCAATTTGACAATTAGAGAGTTTTTAATGGATTTCCTTATGCAGAATCGCCTCGTAAAATTCATCTCCCCCATAAAACAAAACTAAAACTCAATTTGATAAAATGTGAAGAACGATATTTCGCCAAAACTCCAGCAGCATGAATCAACAACATAGTTAAAAAAAAGTAATTTTATCATCAATGAAACTGTTACTGCGAAATATAAGCCGATACAATAGTATTAATTTATGTTTCGAATACTAATGCATCAGTGTTTAATATTATATTGATTATTAAACAAACATCCAAGTTTGGATAGAACAACTTAAAAATATGGATATATAATTAAAATTTTAATTATAAAATTTAATTATACATTTTTGGTGCAATTATTGATATGTCATTAATCATTCAAGTTGGTGGGAAAGGGCCACTTAATTTGCATTTTCACTCTCAAAATCTCCCTGAAAATTTTTTTAAACTACTGACAACATGTTAGTGATTTGACTTTCGAAATTTTTCATTACAATAATACTATCTGATCTTAAAATTTTCTACACAGTTAATACTAAAGTATACGGACAATATAATAATTATTTTTACAGTGATAAGATTTTCAACTAATCGCAGTTCATGGTTAATGCTTTACTGAATATTTGGTGATATGCATAAAAAATGGCTCGATTAAAAGAAATTCATGTGTATTCTTGATGTTTAAAAATGCATCCTTTGAAACAGGAAAACATCATGTATATATCAGTATAAGACAATATAAAACATATGCTACACATACAGTAAGAAATGCATATTTTTTTTCACTAACAGAAATGACTTTTTAAAGCAAGAAAAGTATTAATTTATCTTTATTATTATTGCAGCACTTGTTCATTTACAATTCTGTATGGCTAGGTACTGCTCTGCATTGCTAGGATGCACTTTCTTTTAATATATCTATAAAATATTTTCTCGGTTTATAACAATAATTTTTTTAATCAATTTCACGTATATGATTTAGAAATATCGTTGACATCTATCCGAACACCGAAGGATTCATAAGAGACAAATTAATTTAACAAGACATAATAAACTGGAAGGATTACCAAAAGCACCATTCATGCTCCAAAACTTGTGGATTTTAACTTCTAAATCACCCACTAAAAACAAACGACTTCGGCAAGACATAACACACTGTCGAAAGCACCAATTGGAATTTCTCGGGAATTTACATTCCAAAAACATTTGAACAAACGATTAAGACAAAACAGGAAGGAAGACCAAACGTAAACCCGGCCGATTGCCACAAAGAAACTGGATTTCTTCAGTTCGTGTGTCGCATAGTATATCTCCCCTGTAGGTAACAATATAATTACCCTTCTTCTGTGATGTCTCCGGACAGTAATTAAAGGTTCATCTATTTTTTTCTTTTTTATTATTTGTTCTCTCTCGAGTTTTTTTTATATCTATTACCTTTTCACCAACAAACCGGGTCCATTGAAGTTGCAACTGGATATTGGGTAAGGTTTTTCTTCCCCCTTCTTTTCCTGCAGAAGTTACGCGCAGTTATAGCGCATTCATGGCTAACTTTTACTGCTTTATTTCCGCTACATGAAATAAGTCGGTAGAGTAAGTTGAGAAATGAATTTGGTTATGCAGCAGGGAACCAATTCACACAGAACACAGAATTTGTTGCAGTTTTGTTTGATGTCTTACAAAATACAGCAGGAAAAATATTTGTTACTAGATTTTTCGAAATTCATATTCATTATTACAGGAGTTAGATACTAGTAGACTGCTGTGAAACCAATTGACAAACAAATATAGTAAAGTTAAACTTATTTCGGAAAAGTCTTCGACACTAAATTAAAATCCGTAAAATAGTTGATGAATTCAGATTACATAACTGCATTTACATATGACTTTGTGCTGATATATGTTCTTTTTTCCCTTCCTTTATGCTTGGTTTGTCATAAACAGAATTGATTTAAAGATGTTGACACTACGATAAAAAATCTTTTTATTCGATTTCTTTCAAATATAGCATCTAATGCAAGGAAGCTACTGACAGCTACCCAGCTAGTTTTTCCGTGTGTTGAAATATAAAGCAAGCATTTTAGGTTCTGCTAGGGTATACGCACTGACAAAGAATCCCCATTCATTTCATTGTATCATATAAAAAAATTTGAATATTTTGGAGCTATATTAGAAATTTTCTACTTTTAATTGAGTTTATGTCTTTGTCTTCTTCGGTAATCGATCTTCTATTTTCAATTGAAAAACTTAAATCTGAAAATGCTACAAGTATTCTTTAAAGTACGAAAGGCAAAATTAATAACAGAAGAATTAACAGATTTTTTTTTATATATATGTTCCTTTTTTTAAGGCTACTAACATTCTTCGCAGTACAAATGACTAGTCACTAGATTAGTTCATTGGGTTTTACTGCCGCAAAAACAATGTTAGGCCATCCAAGAATAGAATAAATAAACAGGATCATTGTAATAAAGCATATGGTGATATTCTATGAAAGAAATTAAAATCTAAAAGAACTCTGTAATTTCTCAATTAATTCTAAATGCGATAATATGCAATTTGTCAAAACTGACTAGAAGCAATTGTTAGAGAAGATAACAGCAAATTTTAAGGTATTAGAAAAATGTCTCAAAGTTAAGTCGTTGAAATAACAAGTAAAACATTAATCTAAACCGAACAAATAAAATGTAAAAATACGACATAACTAAAATTTAAATTTTTAAAAAGCTGCTAGGTATTGAGTTGTTTAGTGATTTCGATGACTGACAATTGTATGATTTATGTGTCGCTCTTGAAAATAGATTTCGATAGTGTGTGCTTTACAGTTTATTGTGTATTCGTATTTAAATTCGATAAGACAAGCAGCATTTCTTCAGATGAACTATATCAAAGCAGAAAAATTACAATAAATGATTGAGTATCACTTCATTAACATTATTTTAATGATCAAAAAATATCAAACATGCTTACTCTGTTATTTTTATTTTTATTAATCTTTAATATATGTAAAGATACTTTTCGAGCACTATGTATTATAATTAATTCTTAATAAATAGCATTTAATATTGATATTATAAGTTTAAAAATTTACTCCATTATTATATCTTTTCCAGACCTTTTCAAGTGAATGCTACTACAGTTCTTTACATCTACGAACACCAAACAGATTCAAAGTGACGACATGCTTAAAACCTCGCTGAAAAATGACGACAGCCTCAGAATTCATAGACAGTTGATCCTTTTTAACACCAAGTGAATGCCGTATGGTACTTAACCTTACAGGGTGAGCATCCATTAGCCGGGGTGGAACACAAAAGATTCACCTTGCCCAGAGACCTACATCACTACACTCTCGAAATATTCTCCCGAAGTCGAAAGGTCGCCAACGAAAACGTGACACATGATTGGTCCGATTTTATCGTCTGATGAACCTCTTGCTTAGCATTCTTTAACAAAACACTATCGAGGAATGGTGCGGTTTGGACGAAGAAAATTATATATTACAAGAGGTTCCCATTGCTGTAGAGATCGTGATGGAAGCGATGCCACGCCACGAAAGTATTCTAATTTTAGGGGAATTAAAAAAAAGTAGAATAGCACGTTCTCACGGTACAAAAAGTAATTTAAGGTGGATAATCTCATCATACATCGATTATGGATACGCTCTTACTGGAAAGAAGTCCATACCGCTGTGGGAACTACATTTGTGTTAGTGAGAAACATTTAAATTTATTTAGTACTGATAAGTATATTAAAAATTGATCATAGTGAGAGACATAAAATTTAAATTTATTTAGTACTGACAGTATATTAAAATTGAACATCAGTGTAAAGTAGGATTTTATAGATTTTATAAATTTGCCATGTTTGACGTCCAGATTTATTATCTAGAAAACTGGTCAGACTATTAATATAGAAAGCGTTTATATAAAATTCCACATTTTTATTTGATAAAACTGAGAGATATGAGTTCTATGAAATCTTTCTAGTACAAATTACAGAATGCACAGATTAGAAAGTATGTATACTAAGAAATAAAAAGGAATTGAAAATTCGATTTCGGAATTACTGCCCGAAAACAAGCACTTTTTTTTCATTTTAATATTAATAAAACAACGCGATTGAATAGTTTGATGGAACATTGAAATTGGTTTATATTTCAAATAAAGAAACAAAATATTTTAACAAATTGTATATAAAATTATATTTTTTTAAAAAAAATGATGAAAATTATAGAGAAATGAAAAAAAAAATGTTATTGATAAAATAAAAAAAATAATAATTTTCTAAATTTTTGAACTCTATTTTTGCGAACTATTTTCTTAAGATATAGCTGAAGAATGTAAAACCTTGTTTAGTTTCTTTTTCATTTATATTTTAGTTAGCTTTTGGATTTCAATTAAATAAAAATGTAATAATACTTATAAGATGTATAATTTAATAAATGGACCTGGAAAAAAAATAACATACAAACAAACACTCGTCTTTATATATCTAGATGAAGATGATACTTGAAAATTTGTTTCCTGATAAAATGTAATATGTTTTTTTTTAGAATGACGGATATTTAATAACATTTATAAAAAAAAGCTGAATACATTATTGAGAAAAATGAACAAATTTCCCATTAGTAACTAGTCTACGCACACCAACAATAAGAACTGCACCACTAGTAAAAACCACATAGTTCAAATTGAGACGAGTCAGTTTATTTTGAGAAACTACTCATTGAATGTGTCTGTGAAATCCTTGGGGCTTAAAATTTGTTAATGATTGATTGGTACGCTTCAATGTTATGCAATTTTGTTATGTTAATGTTTCTGTTTAACTTTTATATAATAAATTTAATTATTTAAAAAATAGCTGGAGTCAGTTTTTCAGCAGCATTTACCTTTCAAAAAATTATGATGACATAAATATGATGAAAAAATCATTAATAGAAGAAGCCGAGTTATAAAAAAGATTCCGTATAAATTATGATTATCTGCCAAAAAATAGCCAGTATATATATATATATAGAGAGAGAGAGAGAAAATTGACAGAAATAAATTGTTTGTAAGCAAAAATAGGTAATAAAGATTACATAATTTTGTCTTTTGTAAGGCAACAGAGAATGAATTATAAAATGGAAACTGGTTTTCATAATAAAGATTTTTTCTTGTTCCAATTTCAAAAGATTTAACTTCAAATCTTTTGATAAACTAATAACTTAAGAATATTTATAATGGGGAGAGGACTAACAAAAACTTGGAACACTCTTCGCTAAAGTATTTTTCCCTTCGATTTTCCCCCAAAAATTACATCCTCCGAACAAAACCATCTGCTACTCTGGATATCCCCCCCCCCTTTTTTTTAATTTCAACTTCAAATTCTTGAAAAATGTTTTGATTATGAAAACAAAACTTGTTTCGATTTTAAAAGATTTAACTTCAATTTGCTCAATATCTTAAGAACAAGTATGAAGGTTAAAAAACTAACAAAAACTTTGAACACTCTTCGCTGAATTTTTTTTCTCTCCGATCCCCCCCCCCCACCAAATTACATCCTCCTCCCTGAAGAAATCCCAATTCAAACAGATCACGAACAAAACCATCTGCTACTCTGTATTTTTTTCCCCCTTTTGTTAGTTTCAACTTAAAATTCAGGTCATCCTTTTCTCATTTACTCACAACTGAGACATCGAAAAGAACTCGAAGTTCCGCTGAAAATTCCAAAAGGAATATTATCTGTATATACTTCTTAGGGGGGAGAGGAGGGTGGAAGAATTTCCCCCAGCCAAAAAGTCGGGGTCGTTTTCTCCTTATATATACATTTCTTTTCCAAAAGAATCGGAAATGTACTTTATTCACAGACTTCCAGAGACTTGGCCGAGAGCCACGAGAAAGATCCAGGGGTCGGGAAGTTGGGGATGAAAGTTGCCGGAGCTCAGGGCTGAATGAGAATTTTACGGCAGTTGAGAGATGTGGTGTGGAATTGAAATGACGTGAAAAGAAAGCGAGGAGAGGGAATTCGTTGGTCGGGTATTTGTAGTGGGAGAAATGAAAGGTAGGCAAGGAAGGAGATGGTGATGAATCGTACGGTTTTTGTTTCGTCGTCTGCAATTAGGGAATAAAAGTGTAACTTTTCGGGAACTATTTGTAGAATGCTGGTTAATTCTAAACTGTAACTTGGAAGCTTTTGGAGATGCTATTTCATGTTTTAATTCACACGCTTTCATTTTTCTTGACATCGTTCAAAGTTTGGTAAGAAGGGATTTTGCAATCTATTTTTCCCGCATTTTTTTGTGTACTAGAATTATAAACTTTTGTACATTTGTATGTTCCTGATGGTAATACAATAAATGAAATGTAGGCAAGGAAAGAGATGGTGATGAATCGTACAGTTTTTGTTTCGTCGTCTGCAATTAGGGAATAAAAGTGTAACTTTTCGGGAACTATTTGTAGAATGCTGGTTAATTATAAAATGGAACTTGGAAGCTTAGGAAATGCTGTGTCATGTTTTAATTCATACGTTTTTGTTTGTCTTGATTTCGTTCAGAATTTTTTAAGTAGGAATTTTGAAATCGATTTTTCTCTATTGTAGACTGGGATTATAAAATTTTGTACAGTTCTATGCTCCTGATGGTAATACAATATTATTATTATTATTTATTTTTATTTTTTTTTTTTTGTAGAAGTGACAGCTTGAACAGAATTTGAGAAAAAATGATTATTTGATTTCATTACATTTAAGAAAAAAATAACATGATAGGTAAAAGCTTGAAAAATAAAAGATAAAGCAAATGGTATCAGTTTTAAAAGCATTCGTTTAAAAAAATTTCAAAAAATTTCAAAAACATTATTTTAGAACTGTAATGACTAAGATTGGCTACTTGGAATTTAATGGTACATGGATTACGCCTTGATAAAGCTGCGCTAAGCAATAAGTGTAAATATTTTTATAAGCATTGGAAAATTTGTTGTATGAGAAATAATAATTACAGAAAAGTTAGATAGATAATATTACATTCTATTTTTTTATCTATTTGATCATGATGTTAATTTTCTAATATACAAAGTTAAGTATTCAATAGTTTACACACTAATTTTAATTTCAATATATTAAATTCAAACTACTATGTTTTAATTTAGTTGATATTCCAAAAAAGAAAATGAATGCTATTAGAATGAATACTGCTATTAAAAACTTCAGGATTTTATAATTTAACAAGCATCAAATAAAATTAGAGTTCATTATATTAAAAACTTTAGTATCTTTGTGCAGAAGAACATTTATTTATACCAAATAAAAGGTGATATATATTTCATCATATACAAAGTATTTAGATTTAAAATACTTATACTTTATATATGTCTACAAACATATTGAATATTATGGCAATAAAAATACAAAACCTTTTGATTTTATCATATTTTATGCTTTCAGTCCTTTATAGTAATTTATAAGAATCAAATAAAAAAAATTAATAACATGCAGTTCTTAGAAGTTTTCAAAAAAAAAAAAAATGTTTTTTAGTAGAAAAAATTAAAAGAAAGTCTTCAAGACAGAAATTTTCGCTTAACGTTTATTTGTAATTTTTCACTTATCCTTCTTATATTAAAAACTTAAGCGTTTTTTCAGAAAGTTCTAAGACCGAGGTGAATTTTTGAAAAATGCTTTACAATTATAATTATTTTTTGAAATTTTGTATAAAATAGACCGAAAAAAATTACTGAAACGAAAAGTTACGTTAAATGTCAAAAGTTTTATTAAAATTCTAAAAAAATGTGGGACTTCTTTTGGTTAAAGGTGGTATAAAAGAAAAACTTCCTAATTTAAAAATATATCAAATAATTTTAACAAAATCTTGCATATAGCTTAATAACTATATTTTCTAGTTTCTGCAGAAAAAAAAGAAATTCTTCTTAAACCAAATCTCTTAATATTAGGATTCTACTGATAAATAACATGAAATTTTCAATATTTTCCGCTTTAGAGCTATAGAACAACTATAATATATATATATATATATATATATATATATATATATATATATATATATATATATATATATATATATATATATATATATATATATATATATATATAATACCAAATTGAGCATAAAAATATGCATTAAATTTTAATTTAAAATATTTTTCATTAGAAAATTTTGGTAAAATTAAAAAATTAGAAACAATAGTATTTAAACATGCAAAATGGCATTAAAACGTGTATTATGCAAATAAAAACATTAATATAACCTCCCGCATAACTTGGAAATAAAATTCAAATGGTTTTATAAAGAAACCTTTTTAAAAATTTGATATTTTTGCAGAAAAAAAAGACTTTTTTTTAACTTAGTTACCTACCCTAAATAGTATAAAAAAATTTTATGAAAACATTTCCTCTTAAACATGCACCTGATTCAATACATGAATTAAATTTCAAAACCAAAAATGTTGACAGTGCTATTTATATAACAAATATTTTGCTGAAAATTCCTTACAGCAAATATATTTCATTTTAAAAACACAACAAATATGTATCCAGGAAAAACCTACAACTAATTCTCTTCAGCTATTTATCTTCTTAATCCAGACATGACAAATAAATTATTTTCACCATTTGCGCATTATTTATCTAATTTTTTTCTAATTTCCTGTCTCTAGCAACGGTATATGGAAACAGAGTGCTCTAATACATTAAATACTAACTAAAAGAGAGACGTGTTCACGCATATGTCTCACAAGTGCCCGTAACTTATAAATAGTCAGATAGAAAGAGATAAACTGGGTCACGCTGAATTGCTTGTTCAAAAATTCTTAAAAACAAAATGAGAATCTCTCCTTCTTTCGTGACGTACCCGTATCAAGACAAGGCCCTGGGGAAATTTCCGTGAGTGCTTATGTTCTGTAATGGAGTAGCATTAAATAGAAAAGGTTATTTTAATATTTTACTATTATTACCATCTCATTTCCGTGTACGGATCGCTCGTATGGTAGAAAGACGCTCCTTTGAATTTTAGATTTCAGCACGCAATTACTCCATGAGCACAGCTTTATGTTCTACCTACCACATGTGGGTAAAGGTAAAAATGGTATGAGTTTGTCGTGATTTCATCCTTCGTTTTCCTTTAATCACCGGAAGTTCAACAAAAATATCAAAAGTACAAAATAAAAATAAAAAAATACAAGAATTTATATAAATTATGTCAGTAATTTTTCTATGGAGCAAATTAAATTGTTTTTTAGCAATAAGTGATATATTGTTTTAGACAAAGAGGGGTTATGGAGAAATGGAAAATTTAAAGAAATACGAATATAAAAATGGTATGAGTTTGTCGTGATTTCATTATTCGTTTTCCTTTTATCACCGGAAGTTCAACAGAAATATCAAAAGTACAAAATAAAAATAAAAAAAATACAAGAATTTATATAAATTATGTCAGTAATTTTTCTATGGAGCAAATTAATTTGTTTTTTAGCAAAATGTGATATATTGTCTTAGACAAAGAGGGGTTATGGAGAAATGAAAAATTTAAAGAAATACGAAGAGAAAAATGGTATGAGTTTGTCGGGATTTCATTATTCGTTTTCCTTTTATCACCGGAAGTTCAACAGAAATATCAAAAGTACAAAATAAAAATTAAAAAAAATACAAGAATTTATATAAATTATGTCAGTAATTTTTCTATGGAGCAAATTAAATTGTTTTTTTTTAGCAATATGTGATATATTGTTTTAGACAAAGAGGGGTTATGGAGAAATGGAAAATTTTAAGAAATACGAATATAAAAATGGTATGAGTTTGTCGTGATTTCATTATTCGTTTTGCTTTAATCACCGGAAGTTCAACAGAAATATCAAAAGTACAAAATAAAAATAAAAAAAAATACAAGAATTTATATAAATTATGTCAGTAATTTTTCTATGGAGCAAATTAAATTGTTTTTAGCAATATGTGATATATTGTTTTAGACAAAGAGGGGTTATAAAGAAATTGAAAATTTAAAGAAATACGAAGAGAAAAAATTCAATTTATGGAAAACATAGTTGTTGAAATAATTTTCATTCTATTGCTATACTGAAAAGTAACATTAAAGAAAAAATATCGACAAATTTTAAAACTCAATTTTTATACATACCTGAAAAACGTAATATAAAATTTAATATTCAAAACTTTCATCAATAAGTTATCGTAAGAATATCTAATATTAAAAGAAATGTGCTAAAATTCCATAGAATACAGAGCAGTCAAACATGGTTCTTGTTCCAATAAACGCTAAACTAAACTAAAATACCATCATTCTATTAAAGATGAAACACCGATTTGATACAATATAAATAACTAAGCGTCCGGCTGATAAAATAACTAACTTCATCTAATAATTTTTAGAAAAATTAATATTTAAACTAATTAATCCATATGCTATTAATTAATTTATATATCTTAAAGCTATGCTCGTAAATAATATTCGGAATATTGCATAATAACTGCAAGTAATAAAAACTTAATTTATAATATTTTCATATTTTTATTATCATGTGAGAACATGATGCAGTTTTGGATAGGGGAGTTTTGAAGCTCGAAATCGCGTAGGCAATGAATAGTGAAACTCGAAATCGCGTGGGCAATAAATAAAGCATAAATGGCAATTTTCATCATCATCTTTTAATCGCGTATATTTTTTACCTGCTTTTACCAGTATTGCATTATTATTATGTATGCTTCTTTGAAAGCAGATGCGTTTTTAAAAGGTTGTCATGCTTTTATCAGTATTGCTTTATTATTACGTATGTTTCTTTGACAGCAGATGCATTTTTAAAAGGGTGACGTAGAACTATGACATCATAGCTGTTATTTCATCTCAAAATCGGTCGAGCTCCAAAACTTTGTTTGCCAGCTAGAAAAATTAAAAATGAAAATTTAAAAAAATTATCATATATATAAAGAGAGAGAGAGACCGATAAAGAAATCTGGTGATTGTTTCAAACCGGTTTAAACTGGTTAATGACTTAAATTATTAATACAAATAATGACTTAAAAAATAATAATGTTCTCACATGATAACTTGAAATTTGAGATAGCAGATTTCATTTTAATTTTTCTCCAGTTTCCTTTTTTTTTTTTTTAATTTTATATTGCTTTCTAAACAAATTAGCTTCTGCTTTTCAAAACAGATTTCGATTCAAGACTCCGTTGATATATATGATTTGATCTATTTTCCTTAAAACGTATTTACTCTGATTTTTGCATTATCAAGAATTAATTAAATTTATCTACGTTATGGCTAGATGAAATTTTATTTTTACTAGAAAAAGCTGAGAAACTAAATACATTAAATATCGAAAAAAATGTAATGAAAAATAAATATATATATAAATGATAAATTTAGTAGTAAAATTAAAGATCATAAACCCTGATTAATTAAGTGCTGTCTTATACCAGTTTGCCCTTGAATTCTTTTGTGTATCAGATCGCTTAGAAGCTGTGTTATGCGGTTGCCTTGGGAACAAAAATGGACATGTAAAAAGCGCACTAACTACATCCCTTAAATAATGCATCATGGAAATTCCGCTAAAATGTTTTCATGCGATCATTAGTGAGTAATTCACATTAGAATATTAATGTCATTCTATTTTCTTTATTAATCTATCATTTATTGCATGCTCTATTTTAAGACCACTTGTACTTAATGATTCAAATTAAGCGAAGTAAATCAGATTTCGGCTATGTACATTTTTACTGAATATTTAATTATTTTTTCTGAGATTAATGCGAGCGAAATGTGCAGATGGTATTAAATATCATTTAAATATAAATCTTAAGTTATAAAGGGTGTCCCAAAATTAACGCTAGACTTGAATTTACTACCATTCGTGCTATAAAGTGTTGGTTACCATATTAAAAAACCATTTGACAGATGATAGTTTAGAGTTAGTAAAAATGGAACCTTACACGATAGAACAACGTGTTTTCATTGTTGAACAATATTTCAAAATTAATAAAAGTCTCGCTGTTCCAGTTTAAAAATGCGAGAACTGGCCCCCTAGATCACGGGATTTAACATCATTGGATTCCTTTTTATCGGGTTATTTGAAGTCAAAGGTCTACACCAACAAGCTCATAATCATTCGTGCATTAGAAGAGGAAATTCAAAGCAACATCAACGAAATGCAGCCCCATTTATGCAAAAGTTTCATGGAAAATTGCTACAAAAGATTGCGCATATGCCAGCGAAGACATGGAAGCCATTTATCCTATGTCTGCAACCCTATCCTGTGTACTATTTTTAAACTATATTTTTTATTTAAAAATAAGACCTTCAATAAACAAAAGGAGAACAACAAAATTCTCTCTATTTTTAGCATATATATATTCACAAAGTAGATGTATGTATATTATGGATTAAATTTTATGTACACGAGTTAAGCAAAATTATTTTAATACCGTTTAATCTTTTGTTTAAGATGACATTTCTAGGTTTCCTAGAAAAATATGATTCACAGACATCAATTCATGAATATGACGAAATAAGACTGCTTTTATAACCACTCATTTTTTATTTATTTAACTATTATATTAGATTCTTCTGTTATTTTACATCATTTTATTCTCATATTCATTTGATTTCTTAAATTTAAACTTTTTAATTTTTTATGCATTGATATCTACAGTAAACTCCCGAGGATCCGGCCTATACCACCAATACCAGAAAACAAAGTTTTTGTAGCAAAATTCACTATTATAATATGTATTTTTTCATTTCTGATTGAGTAGTAAACCCTCCATTTATCTCAATGTGAACTCAATTGCAGCTCGGTGAATCATAGAAGCAGTTGCCGGTCACGTGTCGAATTAAATAGAAGGCTCTGTACTGGTAGTTTATATATATTTATATACTGCACTGCATGTTTCAAGAATTTATTAGAGGAAAAATTAAGTTAAAGGATATACTGTTCCCATTTTAATGTAAATTCTGTAATGCCCAAATTAAATGCAGGAAACACAAACAAGACATTAACGTAAATCGTAGGCCTAGTTCTTAAGAAATTTGGCTCAAACTTATTTTATTTTATCTGATAAATAATAACACAGATATGAAAAGGTAACCTTAAGATAAGATTGTTTTTTGGCGATTTTTTGGCGCAAGAGCCGTATTTGGCTAAACTGAGTCATGTATATGGTTAAAAGTTAAAATCAAAGATATAAAAGGCTGAAACGGCAGTTTCTAAATGTGTGCTAAAACTTAGTAAACTCGGCAAAATTGTTAAAGAAAGCAAGTTGTCAAATATAAGAAAAAAAAATAGCTTTAAAAAATTAAAAAGATTTGGATGGTGTATTTCACCCATCAAGTTACGCAAGGTTACAGATGAGCAATTAAAAATGGGAACGATGGGAATTAAACGAAGGACATTCTGTCAGAATGTGGTTCAGTAAAATTACTGCTACTCTCTTAAAACTACACTTATCTTAATACTTAAGGTCAGAGTCAAAATTTATAGTTTTTAGGTTTAGAAAAGTCTTTAATAGATTACTTAATAGACACCTTGCCTTTCTCATTTAATTACGATAAAAGAAAATATCGGGAAAATAGTACGGGAGCTTGATAGTCACGAACTGGATACTCGGGAGTGTACTGTATATGTCTTTTAGAGAAGTTCAAATTACTAATAGAAAATAATAATCCTCTCAAATTAAGAGAATATCGCTATAAAGAATATTATAACTTACCAAAATATGCTTATTACCGCATTACGGCATACATGCATACGGTTATTACAAGTTAGGCAATTACCAATGTGTAGTTTAGCTAAAGTATCAAAACATTATTTCTGAACCCAAATATCAACAAAAATTAATAGTATACCTTTTCGCAGAACCTAAACCGGTTATTAGTAACATATCGGTTTCCCAATATATCCTCCGAGCCATTGAGCGACTCCTTGTGGCAAATTACCTTTACACTAGCAAATGGCGCGTGAAAATGACAAATCGGCACTAGCTAAATACTTAAACTGCAGAGGAAGGAGAACATCAACGAATCGGAAGAAAGAGATTAGGGGATGTTCCATAGATGGAGGATCCTCCTGCCTCTGCCCTCCATCCCCAACTGTAGTCACTCCAGATCTTCCCCGACGTCTATACTTAATCCGCAGTACTTCGAGTTCCCTTTTCATCCATTTGTCACATTTCCCTGAAGCGGAGATACTCCAGGATCCATATTGCTTGACTCATACGAGGATTAAGCTGCGACGTTCCACGCATTTCCCTTTTTAACTTAAGCGTCCCCATTTTAGCAAAGTTTTTTTTAGAAAGAATTTTTTTGTAATGCTTTAGTGGAAAAAGATAGAAATGGATGATGGATGTAGTGGTTTAAGTGTCTAGAGTATCTGTTTTAGGAATTGGGTGTTGATTTGGGGTAGATATAGGAGAAGGAGAGTTGTAAAGTGTCTTGTGTAGTTTTTTCCAACGTAAATTTGAGAAAATAAAATAAGACGAGGTATATATAAAGAATTATCTAACTTGTCATTCTTTTTTAAAAATATTTTTGGTCTAATATATGCTCGAAAATAAGAGTAACTGGAAATTATAAACGATTATATGAAAGAAAATTGAAAATGGAATGATTTTTTAATAAAGATATAACCTAAGAAGTCTTCCTGAAATATAATTTTCTTTATTTAATGAATGAAAAAGCATTTTTAATTGTTTCATTTTCAATTATTATATTTTTCGCATGAAGAAATCGATTTTTTTATGTAACTTTTTGAGAACATTTTGAAAATATAAAAAAATTGGACAACTCATACATTAATAAGTTGAGTAAATGAATAAGTTGTTTGAATAAACGGATTGAATAAAGTGAAAACACAATTAATATTGTTTGATGTCATTAGACTGTTAAAGGAGATGAAAAAGTAATTTTTTAAATATTATTGCAATTTATTATTTTTACGTATATTGTTGAATTTTATATGAAAATTATTGCATTAATCAGGGATTAAAAATTTCATTTATTTTCAAGATCTTTAAATATAAAAATTTAAATATATAAATTTAAAATTTAAATATCTATGTATGAATTCTAAAGGAAACCTATATATGGTGTATGTGTTTGTGTGTGTGCGCGCGCGCGTGTGTATATGTGTATATAGAATATTTTTTCAATAAGTTTTTATTTATTTTTATTTTTCGATTTAGTTCCATAAACGGAAATTTCTGTGCAACATTTTCAATTTTTAATTAATTACTTTTGAACATAGGCATGATAGAATCAAATCTGAAAAGTAGAATTAATTTCACTAATTAAAATAAAACATGCATCACAAGCATAAAAGAACAAATTCAAATTCTTTGCAGGTAGGTATGCAGAAATTAACGATGAATGTCTACACAAATAAAGAATGTGATTATAGATTTCTGCTTGAATAAATTTTATAACTAAAGTAATAAGACTTTCATTCCTTTCCAATCCTCCACACTAAATTCCGAAGAATTTTTATTTGCACAAAGGTATCAAAACCTCACTCTTGAAACTTTCCGTCACAAAATGTACCTTTCGAAACTTTAATGTGCAACAATTTCGTCCAATAAAGGGTTTCGATATGCTATTACTTTCCTGAACATTCTTCCGCTAGCGTCAAATGATAAATAACCTAAGGTCCGGTCATTATTTACCCCTGGAAGTGCAATGACTTGCACCGCTTTCTCTCTGTCGCTATTGACACAGAGATCTCCCAAGTCTTTTGCATAATGTACAGGTTGGGAGACGTTTTCTGCGCTGGGCGGGCAATAATATCCTTTTTTTATTTTTTATACACAGGAATAGGATGACTCATGCCAATGACTGTGGTTTGATTAAAGAGCCGTATTATCCTCCCCTGCAGTATTCTTGTAATTTTTTTTTCCTCTTTTGTGTTCGTTTTATTGAAAACTTTGATGAAGTCATTCTGAAGCCGAAAATTGAATTGGGTGCCTTGTTGCATCGAATTATCGCTTTTAAGTAAAAGAATCCCTTTTTACTCGTTTATAATGAAAGGATGAGACGCTGCACAATACGGCCTTGATTAAAACACAAAATAGGAAATGTAACAATGCGAACAAGTCACTTCAAAGTGATTCCAGTAATTTGGAACGCCAGAAAAAAATGTATTGATTTATTTCTGAAAATTCACGTGTTTTTTGAGATGGAGAGCTTTATTTAAAAATTAGGTTTTTTTTCCCCCTATTTTCTTTTCCTTGGTTTTTTTCCCCCTTCAGTATATGCAAAATAGTTCTTTTGTCATACAGATTGTGTTGATTACTTATTAGATATTTATAAGAGATTATTTTATTTTGGAAGAGTTTATTTCAATTGTGAATGAAAAAGAATATAAAATCATTCATCTATTCAGTATAATTTCAAAATTTTAATTATAAATATGATTAAAACTTTTAAATAAGCGTTCATACTCGGCATTTATATTGAAAAATTACCAGTTCTTCTGAACAATGCGGCAGCATTGTTAAATTTTCTTTATTGTAATTCAAAGAAAATTGATTCGATGAAATGAGTGCTTTCAATTAAACATAAATGAATTATAAAAGCTATCATGGAAAAAGAAAATTTGAAATAATTTCAAACAAAGGATAAATCGAGACAATTTACCGTTCCATTTTAATTCATATAATGTGTATCACTAATTTCTGCAATGAAATAGTGGAAGTTCTAGATTTTTGAGCAATCATTTAGGATGTTATAACAATAATTCTTTAGTCCTAACTTTTCAAAAACATGTGGTAAAAATGCTTGTTTCTGTCGTTAACAAGTAAGGAAAGTATGTACAGTGGCTCCCAAAATTGAGTATACACCATGCTCTTTCTTCTTTAATTTTATTCTTTTCGATCTTAACATTCCTATTTATGGCTAATATTTAAAAGAATGACAAAATATACATTAACAAATGTATTAGGCTAAAAAACAAAACGGAGGAATCAATAATATTTTTATTACAGTAATTTTTATGTCAAAGTTTCAAATTCCAAAGTCACAAAATTGAGTATACGCCTTATAAAATATGCGACTTGACTACTATTATTTATTTAAAAATCAATAAGTAAAATAGTTTTGTTACTTTAATTGGCAATCATTGATTTCCAAGTGAAAACAAATGTTTTGGTTATCATAATGAGCTCCAGAAATGAAACAAATATTGAAATTTGAAAACTTGTTATTCGATTATCTGAAGATGGTAAATCTCTTCGAGAAATTGCAAGGAAAATTCACCACAGTCACGGATGCGTTCAAAAAATTATCCAGAAGTATAAAATGTATGGACAAATTGCTAATAAACTTGGAAAAGGAAGAAAAGAAATCCTCAGTGAAACGACCAAGAGAAGAGTTATTCGAAAGGTAACAAACAATTCTAAGGTGAGTGCTACAAAAATTGCTACATCTACTTCAAGAACAATTGGAAAGTGTGTTTCTGCAAAAACAATTCGAAGAGTAATCCAAAAAGCAAATTATAATGGTCGCGTAGCCAGAACAAAACCATTCATTTCCAAAGTAAATCTAGAGAAAAGAATTTCATTTGCTAAAAGTCATATTTCAAAGCCCCCTGACTTTTGGAATCAAATAATATTCAGTGACGAAAGTAAGTTCAATATTTTTGGTAGTGATGGTCGATGTTATGTTTGGAGAAAGTGCAATTCTGAACTTTTTCCTAAAAACACCAATCCTTCTGTCAAGCATGGAGGTAGTTCACTTCTTGTATGGGGCTGTATGTCTGCAAAAGGAGTGGGAAATTTAGTTTTCATTGATGGAATGATGGACAAAATTAAATATTTAGATATGTTGAAGAACAATTTAAAACAAAGTGCCCAGAATTTGGGTTTAGGGTCAAGTTTTCTGTTTCAACAACAAAATAATGACCCAAAACATACAGCTAAAATAGTTAAGTTATGGTTGTTGTATAATTGTAAAATGCAATTGCACACCCTTCCTCAATCTCCAGATCTCAATGTGATTGAAAGTTTGTGGGCATAATTAATAATGTTAAGGTCAAAAACAAGGTATTAGGGGCAAGGAACACTTAAAAAGAGTATTACAAGAAGAATGGTCGAAAATATCCGGCGAAAAAACTCAAACTCTTGTCAACTCAATGCCACACCATTTCCAAGCTGTTCTAAATGCAAATGGATATGCAACAAAATATTAATTTATCTTTTTCTCTTTTTGTTGACAGATTTTGCTAGATTTTGTGACTTTGGAATTTGCAACTTTGACATAAAAATTACTGTAATAAAAATATTATTGATTCCTCCGTTTTGTTTTTTAGCCTAATACTTTTGTTAATGCATATTTTGTCGTTCTTATAAATATTAGCCATAAATAGGAATGTTAAGGTCAAAAAGAATAAATTTAAAGAAGAAAGAGTATAGTGTATACTCAATTTTGGGAGCCACTGTAAGTAGAAAATTCTACTTTATATTTTCCTTTTCCATTATATATTTATTTATTAGAGATATTGCCTTTCATTTATTAAGATATCTAAATTTTCAATATTAAATCTATTCAGTAAAATTAAATAAATTGGACACTGTTTAATGTGATCACGGTTAATACCATTATTCGTTTTACATTATCGAAATTCCCTGCCGAACAGATATATTCAAATGTACATGAAAATATTTATTTAATGTGATTTGAAATAGAGGATTGAGGGATCTTTCATTTTCAGCCGACTCCATAAACATTTCTAGCCTCCACTTGTAAGTGAATATTTGGGAATTAATTTTCTGACGCTAAGGGGCTCATGTTCTTTTATCTGGTTTATAGCGATCTGGATTGCTTTTAAAGGACAGCTAAGCTTTAAAGTTTTGATTGAAATCTGAACAACCATTTAAAAAAAGAATAGTTTATTTGAATATTAGAAACAAAATTAAATTCTTAATAGGTGTGAAAGTGAAGCGTATAAGAAAACTTCACAACCTCTTTTTTGAAAAATTTTGAAAAATTATTAGCTTTTTATGGGCAAGTTTAGTTTAGTTATATATTAACGTTGAGTTTTAAAACAACACTATGGTTATTTTGGGACAAACCTCGTAATTTTGAACCGCGGTCATAAGACGAGGGCGACGCCTGAACTGGGTCCCCTTCTTCACACCATGCCACACCAGTGGGAGGAGGTTTGGCCCGAACGGATTTGGTGTGCACCGGACCCACTTACACGACAATTCTTCGGTGGAATTGGGTCATGAACCTAAAACCTTCCCGTTCCGTAGCCGAGACCTTCATACCAAGCCACAGCGGCCCCTTTATGGGCAAGACTAAGCAATATATGTTCATTATTTTAATGGGAACGAATGTGTTGAAGAAGACCTTCCAATGAGTCAAGCTCTTGATAATTTGAAATGCTGCATACAATATTGTCCAACAAAGATTTTTAAAAAACAATACACTTGCTATAAACGAATAATAAGCAATCAATTAATCGGCAATCACACTGCGAACATCTTTTTAACTATTATTTTTTAGAAAAAAATTATAGACAATTTTGAAGTAATTTTATTCATTTCCCTTGAGATGATAAAAGTATATTTGATTTTACCCAATTCGTTATTGTTATTCATCGGTTAAAGTTATTGAAATTTTTAATGATTAATTAATGAAAATGATATTGACTGGTAACTAATGGTATACATGTGATTCAATTTCCAAACATTTATGATATACTTTTCAGTTAAAGATGTCTTCTAGTAAGAATGAATCTATTATATTTAGCAGCATAGCCTTAACGTTGTGCCGAACCCTCCCTAAATATTCAACAGAATACTTCGAAAAATAAATCCATTTTAAACGGATATTTGGGTTATTTTCAAATTATGTTTTAAAAAATGAAAACAAATTAGTAAATTTTAAACATCAAAATTGCACATAATTAACAGAGAAAACTATATTATAATCTCTGCTAAGATGTCAATCAAAAGTTGATTTTTAAAAAAAAAAAAAAAAAAAAAAAGGAAGATAAAGTTTTTAAGATCAATGATAAACATGAGAGGAAAATAGAGTAAATATAAGTTTATACTAAACGGAACGACAATTATCTGATAATTTAAAATTATTTCTGCTGTAAAATAGAGTAAAAGTATCTGAATATATTAGGCATTGGTAATTTTATTAAAAAAAAATTGTGATATATATTTAAAAACCAATGTTACTAATCAAAATTCTATAATCTCGGTACACGTTCTAATATGCTATATATAATATTCCTTATTTTCTAAATTCATCCAACATTTTATGCTAAAAACTAAAAACTAAATTCTACGTATTTTTATTGCATGTAATTCTTAAACATCAAAGAAAAGTCCTTACAGTCCATAAATAAATAATAAAGAAAAAAAGAAAAAGAAAATTCCTTTTCGATTGTTAAATAAGACTTCTCTATTTTACAGAAAATTATCCATTATTTTAGTCAGATCTTTATCACATTACCGATAGCAATAAAGGCACTAAATATTATCTAATTAATATTCTTTTCAAATCCTCTACGTAGCGAACGACCTTTGGTTCTCTTCAGCACACGGATAGAGTAGCGAATACACGTAAGAGGCTTTCGTTCCTTAACCACGAGGGAATTTTTTTGCCATAATCTCTGCACATTATTTTATTTTAAACATATAGTATCGGTTTTGAACCCCTCATTTTCTGCGTACTTTTCCAGCCACATGAAGAAGTAATTAGATGATAGAACTTACCGAGAAAAACAAAGCAGATTTCTTTCAAAATATATAGGGGGTCTTTATATTCACAACACTGTTAAAGTATAGATCCTTGAATTTATCGATTTTTAGCTTGCATGTTTCGTGCTTTGGAAGTGGATAGTTTAAAATAAAAATATTTAAAGAAGGAACTTAGCTATAAGCTGGTTGTATTATTTTATATCATATATGTATTGTTGGGGAATAGGGTGAAATTTAAAAGTATTACTGATATTTGCATATAAAAATAAGATTAAAGTGCTTCATTTTGATTTTGAAAAGAACTGATATCTAAATACCTTTAATAAAAAAAATACTTATTAATGAAGAAAATTCATAGCTATGAAAATTTTGAGTTCAGTTTCGAAAAATGAGTAGATTAAATTACATTTTTTTTACAAGTTCAATTAAAATAACTATATTCCAAAAAAATTCGCAAATTAAAAAATAAAGATAAATAAAAGAAGGCATTTTATCTACAACAGAATTCTGTTGATTTTTTTTTTGGGGGGGGGGAGTTGAAGGGAGTGGGGCTGTATTTTTCATACATCATCCTTTCTGTTTCATTTTAATAAAGAGGATTAGAATAAATTATCATTATTCAAAATGATAGTAATTAATGTTATTCAAAAAGACTAGCAAGAAAAACAAAGCCGAACTATGATAATGTAGAAAAGGAAGGAAAGAATATTTATTCTTTTATAAGAGCAAAACGTAGGAAAGGCATTATAAATGTTATTAAAACATAATAGGCCAAGATATAATGCCTTCATAAATCCCTTAGTTGTTAGTTTTTACGTCCATACCTTTCTTCAAATAGATATATGCATAAAAAATTGACTTTTCCAAAGTTTGAAAAAATAATTTATTAGCATTTTATTTATAAAAATCCCTCCGTGTAATCTTTTTTCAGAATGTTTATGAAACTTATGGCGAAAAAAAGAAATTTAAAAAAAGATTTTTTTAGAGGAGAGGGAATTTTATTTGGTTTTCTGAGGCAAATCTTTAGATTTGCCTATCTTACTCCTATATTTTCTTTTTTGTTATTATTTAAAATTTCATTTAAATTTTTTTTTTTTTTTGCAGAACACTATCCTTTTTAGTTCTATTTCATCTATTTTGTACGAAAATATAAAACAGATTCGCATGTTTCTAAAAGAAATTTTTCAGAAAACAAATAAAAAACAAATATTCCTGAATTCAAATATTAAACTAAAAACAAATTATTAAATATTGTATTCAAGCATTTCAAATGAATGCGATGGCCGCGTGAAATTTTTATGTTAATCCCAGAACACGTATCGGTCCTAAGACATCTAACGGCTTTATAAAGAAAAAAAAAATCACAGAAAATACATTTATTATATGAAAACCTCCAGCCTCATAGTAGCTACATTAAATGTTATTTGAAAGCTACCCGCTGCCATTTTATTTTGAGTATTACCCTCATTTTTTTTTATATATATCAGAGAATAGATGTCCATGCTCTGAAGCCTGATGCCTGCGCTTGTATTTCAGTATTAAATTGGTTAGAAGAAATTCGGAATTAAATTTTATTTTGAATTTAATAACGTAAATTTAATTTTTATCAATAAGCAATAATTTAATATCTTGAATAAGCTTGTATTTGTTTTTCATTTCTAAAAGCGAAATAATTTTTAACGTTTTTTTAAAAAAAAACACTACGATTCAAATATATTCAAACTTAGAATATTAAATTTGATATTCATGTAAAAACTATTTATATATTATATATAATATGTTTTCATACAATTAAAGTTTCCTGTGGCAAAAACGTTATTTTCGTTCCTATTTAGTAAAAGAAAAATATTATCTGGGCCTGCAAAGTCCGATGTGGGTCTTCGAAGAACACGCTTCTTTTGAGTTAACAATCGATTTTAATTTTTTTTTTAAACTATAAGCTCACTTCAAAAAATAAAATCAAAATCGAACGGTACAACTTCCATAAACATCCAATAAAACGACAAATCTCCAGCAACTAAAGAGAGACGGCAAAACAAATATCCTTGCATCTTCTCTCCTGTAAATATATTAATGTTCCCTCCATTTCTTTCAGAAAAACAGGAAATTTCAACGACAATGCCCTCAAAATAGACGAGAGGTGGACCATCAGAGGGGGGCGCCAGACGTTGCGAAATTACATGTTCAGAGGTCTACCGAAAAAAGGGAGAAAGTTGATGATTACCGTGTTGGTCGGGCTACCGTAAAACCTTGAATCTCTCTCTTCCTGGGCTATGCAATTAGAGATGGCTTCTTTGGCTGAAACACTCCTCTTCCCTTTGGGTTCAGAAGGGCCTGCGTGTTATTCTTGCTGCCTCCTACAGCAGCTGGGGACGTGTGAGTATGTGGTAAACAAAACCTGCCACCATCCTTTAGTGTTTGGAAAACATGCTCTCTCAAAATGTGTTTGGGGTTGATCAAAATGCCCGTGCTTTGTTTCATGTTGATGGAACGCGTAACAATAAATATTGATACGATTTTATTTCAATAGCCTATCAATCATTTGGAAAAAAGTTCGAATACCAAAAAAGTGGGTGTTTTTTAAAAAGATGGATAGTATTTATTTTTAAGGCTTCTTCTTTACCAAGAATTACAAATGTAATTTTTTACATCATGTTTTTTAAGGCTATAAAAATAGAAAAAAAAAAAGTAACATCGATTATTTTTAATAAGGTTATAGCTATTCAAAAATTCAAAGCATTTTAATAGCACAAAAATAAAAACTAAGTGCTCTTTTTTAACACAAATAAAGACATTTAAAAATGGTTTGTTGGATAATTAATGAGTATAACAGCCAGTCACAATAATGCCTGTTTATACGACTTGATTCTGTATCAATGGAGTGATTGGCTGTAATTAAAAAAATATAAAAAAAAGTCTTATTCTTTTAACTATTTATTCTTAAAAACTTTATTATTCTTCTAAAAAAATATTTTTTTGTGTACCAATTTTATTTTGGTCTTAAATTCATAATTCATTATAATGGATATTATTTAAATTTGCGATCGATTACTCTCTCAAATTTACTACCAGACTGCACCACATGTATGAAATTAATATTAAATTGATTTATTGTCATAAAAAAATATGTGTAAAAATTTGAAAGCTTGGACATATAAATTGCGATCAAATTTTTTCTCGAATTCACTACTAGAATGCACTACGTGTATGGAATTAATAATGAATCAATTAATATTTAAGTTTTGAAAATATTAAAATGGTTTCACACCATCGAGAATAAATATATGTAAAAATTTGAAAGCTGGACCATATAAGGAAATAATTTTTAAAAAATCGATTGTAAAAGCGCTTTATTAACTTGAAACAAATCAAGTTAAATGAAAGTGTATACAAAGAAAATGGTGATAAAAGTAAAAGTATAACCTTAGGTATTTAATTCCTTTCCACGCCATTTTTTATTAAGTTTTAATCTGCATTTAACATTTTAAAATTATATTTAGAGAACATTCAAATAGTTACAGTTCACCAAAGTAAAAGACTTTCAGAGTTATGACACAAATTTCAGCTGCAGCTAAGTCATATTCTGCGAATCATATTCAGAGTTTTATGACTTTTCAAAATCAAATGCATTTTCCATAATCATGCTCATATCATTCATATTTTGTAAATAGGAATTGCGTGAACAATCAATCAAGTTATGATTATCGTTTTTTCAC
This sequence comes from Argiope bruennichi, assembly GCF_947563725.1. Lineage (NCBI taxonomy): Eukaryota > Metazoa > Arthropoda > Arachnida > Araneae > Araneidae > Argiope > Argiope bruennichi. Next base: position 36,077,214 of record NC_079159.1, on the reverse strand, counting down.
TAGTATCGGCCATTTAGGCTTCTATTATTTAAATTATTCTCGATTTGGAACATATAAATAAACATTTTTGTTTCTTAGACATTAATTTCAAGATAAATGTCTTTTAATAAATATTAATCGTAATTAGAGACGGGAGTCAAAATGCCTCCGTGTTGTTCATTAGCTCTGATTATCACGTGGTATTTTTTCCTTGAATATAATCATCTCCTCAGTACTTTCAAGTTGTTCTTTCAGCAGTATATTGGCAAAAGTCTAAGTATGAACATGTGCGTATAAATGAGTTATTCTTTTTCAAAGTTTTTGTTGCTATTTATGGAGTTACTCATTCCGTGTCTCTGGAACTGCTTTTAATTTGAATAATGCCAAAAGATATTCCTAAATTAATATTTTTAACTATTTTATTCTTCTTTTCTGTTTGTTAAATTCTTACAGTTATTAACATTAGTGTCATTCCGTAATATCTAAACGAAGTAAATACTCATTAAAATATAGTTTAGGATTTTCTTATAACCTTTTTCCAACATTTAATACTATAACATTTAACATTTTTAATATTATTATTTTTGGTAATTACATAATTTCTATAATGTAATGTCTTTCCAAAATAAAATCAGATACTGTTTGCAAAAAAGAAAAATAACAATGGAGTCATTTTGACTCCATCTATTTGGTCGCATGTGGAAATTCATGTTTCCAGTTACGGGTAAATTAATTTAATTTATTCATGGTAGTAATAAATTGAATATTATGCATGGTTGGTGAATTAAATAATCTTATATTATTATAGTTAATAATCAAATGATAGATCAAAATTGAAGAATCTGTTTGTTTCATATTAAAATAATATCAGCGTAAATTTTTTTCATTCATTTCTTCGACTCGGTTCAATGCAAAAAGTTTTCTTATATCACGAACTAAATACATCCATGAAATAATGTATTTCTAAAGGCTTCATTAAAATGATGCTTTTGTTAAAACGACGATTTGTATTCAAATTCACGAAAAAACTGAGTACACTTCTTGAATCCAATTTTCTTCAGATATGCTTGAATTTAATATCTCAGCAGTTTTTTTTAAGGTGAGGAGAGGGGGGGGGTCTACTCATTTTTCTTAGGAGCAAAGTTTGAGGAATGAAAAAAGAAGTCGAGAGTCAGAGTTTTCAGAAAATGCATTTCACTTAGATTAATATTTCAGAAGTGAAAGAAAGGAAAGCAAAAAAAAAAAAAAAAAGTGAAGGGATGCAGTAGCTAACGTCTGACATTTCTGGCAGCAAACGACGGAGAAAGAAATACCCCCACCAAAGTCACTTAGTAAATGAAATTTCCGGATGCATGTGCTGCTGCTACTCCAAAAGAACAGTCGAAAGGGCGGAACATAAAAAGAATACAGGAACCCCCATTGTTTGTGTATTCAAGAGTTCTTAGTATACATGAAAGGAATATGAAAGTTGTAGTGTACAAGAGAAAAAAATCCAATACTCCATGCCACAGACTAAAGCAAACATCTGTTGTTCTTTTGTAGAATATGATATTCCAAGAACCAAGTACGAAACAGAACATAAAGCGGCGTGCATGTTTGGCTTCTTCATCTTTATCTAAACTAAAACAAACATTGAGATGAATAATTTAGAAGCAAACAGTAATCATTGCTGCTCCTAACGGAAAGGCGAAAAATGGAGACATATTAAAATATGGATAAAGTCTGGGGAATTTTCCATAAATATTTTATTCTTCTGTGTTATCAGACTCGGAAGTTGAGTTTTGCCAATCTAGTTTTTCCAATCAAGACCTCTGAAATATTGATGAATATATATTTTAAAATAAGATGAGATAAAATATTCATTTAAAATTTAAATCTAACAACAATTATTCTACAATAAACAGAAAGAGTTTATTTGGTGAATTCCAAGGGAAAAACATATAATTTTCACAGACAATAAACAATTACATTTAAAATCGATTAAATGTTTTAAAAGTAGTATTTCCCAGGTAGTACAGCCTGTAGCACAGTATTGGGCGATATTGCATGATATTAATCAATATTCCACAATATTATACAATATTGCGAATATAGATAATGTCATACAATATTGTACAGTATTGTGTGCTACTAGCAGTAGTAGCACACAAATACCATACAATATTGTAGGGTATTTGCGTGCTATTACTGCTTTAAACATATCTTATTTAATCCGCTTCATAATAAAAAATAGACCCTTGTTTGCCTTTATTAATTAAATCTTACAAACCAATCTCTTGTTAAAATTAAGATTTTAAAAATTTATTAAAAAACGCAAAAGATTTTTGACAGTTGTTTATAAGATAAGATTTTTTCCTTTGTGTTAAATAATAACTTTTAAAGGATATTCATTGCAAGTCTTAATGCTGATAAGTTTTGGTACAAAATCTATTCTCATTGGTCACTTTCCGCATTGACAGACAATTTTCTAGCTTTCATAAATCTTACTATATTTTATGAGAGTTAGAAGTGTCTGCCAGAGAGCTTTGCAGAATTGGTACCTTCACCCAATTTTACATAAGCAGATAGAGGAATATTTCACCCAATTCTGCCATATGGAGACGATGTGCAAACTAAGCAAAAATACACAGAAAGGAAAGAATACCACAGAATAATCCTGCACAATGAAGAATGTGTCATATTTTTGAAATATTTGTGACATACAAAACGACTTGATAATTGATAAAGATGCAGATGACTTCATAATTGATAAAGATGTAGATGACTTCATAATTGATAAAGATGTGCGGATGCTGTCTAGGATGTTCTTCATTTCGAGAGTCATTTCGACTGAAATTCAAAGTATTACCAATATTCCTCTCTTGTTCGAAATTAAACGTACCAACCTATCAAATGGTCACCTCATCTTTCACCGTCTTAATTTACGTTAGTCTGATCCGAAATATTTCATTTGAACTTTATTATTGCAACTTCAAAATTAGTCATGCTTTTAATAATTCACTGATAAAGGTTAATGTAACCAAATTTCCTGCTACAGTTTTTTTTTTAATTTTCAGTTCAGTATCAGTTTTATCTTCCAATGAATTTCCAAAGTCACTTTTTACATTCACACTGAGAATAAACCCATAGGAACTGACACTAAAACCAATGTCTATACCAAGAGTGATTGCAAATACTTTTCTATAGTCTAAAAGACAAATACGCAATGCAATTTAACAAATAAAATGAGCTTGGTAAAATTGTTGCAAACTAGAAAACTTATTTAAATAAATTCACTACTGAGTTAATTTCGTATAAATTGAACATTTTTGAGCTATCTAAATCAAAATAACAGATTAATATATTGTATAATAATTTATTTTTAGTATACTATTCTGTTTTATTATGTCTTTCGCATGCATTTTCTAATTATGAATTAGTATTGGAGAATCTGAAACTTGCTGAAATTCAAAATTAGAAACTAAATATTTGATAGAATGAAATGGTTGTTATTCATCTAACCAGACCATTTAAAAACACTACTTTAAACATCGAGTCTGATTTTTGAATCAATAATACATTTTGAGAAGCTATATTTATTGACTCTTAATATAAATTGCAATTTTTAAAAGAAATGTCTATATTTTCTTAGTCTTAGTCTTCTTAGGGAATAAATAAAGCATGTTCAAATAGCATATGCTCATAGCAGCAATTTAGCATTTAAATTAGTACTCCGATTGAAGCTATGCAATAATTTAATTGTACTGCACTCCTCACTTCTGAATTTGATCGATTCGTGAAAATGATTCCAATATTTGATCATTAGTTCCCTGACTTTACACCAAAATTGGATGATAACTTTAAACGGACAATGACAAATAAGTTTTCGTCTATAATCTGCTTGAAGCACCTCCCTCTGTTTTTTTTCCCGACATACCAGATAAAATCGTCCCATTGATGTCTTAGTAACCACAATAAATTAAAGGACTTTAAATGAGAACAAGGTTGTACTGTTATTTATCTAACCAAATCACTTAAGACAACTACTTTAAAGTCACCGAGTCTGATTTTTGACACCAGATAAAATCGCCCCATTGATGTCTTAGTGACGACAATAAATTAAAGGACTTTAAATGAGAACAAGGTTGTACTGTTATTTATCTAACCAAATCATTTAAGACAACTACTTTAAAGTCACCGAGTCTGATTTTTGAGTCAATAATACATTTCGAGAAGCTATATTTATTGCCTTTTACTCTTAATATAAAATACAATTTTCTATAAAGTCTATAGTTTCTTAGTCTACTGGGAATAAATGGATCATGTTCAAATAATTCTCTGTTTGACGCAAGGCAATAATTTAATTATACCGCATTCTGAATTTGATCATCGACTCGTGAAAGTGATTCCAATATGTGATTATTAGTTCCTTACTTTACACAAAATTGAGAACATTAAACGGCTCATGACAGATAAGTTATCCGCCATGATCCTCTTAAAAACATTTTTTCCAACACACCAGATAAATGCTGAATTTGATCGACTAGTGAAACTGATTCCAGTATTGGATCATTAGTTTCCTGACTTTATACCAAAATTGAGTGAGAACTTTAAACGGCTCATGAGAAATAATTTTTTCTGCCAAAATCCCATTTAAACCTTTTTTTTTTTTTTTTTTTTTTTTCGATACACCAGATAAAATAGCCCCGTTGATGTCTTAGTGACCACAATCAATTAAAGAACCCTCAATCAAAACAAAACAAACCTGCACAAAAGGAAAAAAAATAAGGAAAGTTTTTTTTTGGTTAAAATCTAAAACAAAGACTGAGTAAAAAGAAAAAGGAAAATTCTTAGAAAAACTGAACTGCTATCCTGGCACCAATCCTAACCGCTGGATCCATGTACCCGACGCGTAAACTAGTTGGAAAAACGTGGTTCTTTCTGGCGTGTGTCAACTGAAGATCTCGTTCACGAAAGCCCGTTGTTTTCTTTGCTTTTGTTTTCTCCATTCTTTCTTTCATATATCTATATATTTCCCACTTTTTATCCCTTTTGGTACTACTGCTGAGTAAGATTTCTTCACCTACAATGTTGGTGTTGTATAACTCATTTCTTTTTCCACCCTCCTAGGCACGCGAAAAATGTTTCCGCAATTTTGTTGCTGTTGGCGAGGATTTTGGCTTTTTTTTCTTTCATTTCCACTCGCTTCTTTTAGATAAAAAGCAGCGAAAAGATACCATCGCTCTTTGGACGTTAGCATTCCGTTCTTTTCTTTCATTCTGGTAGCCGAAGTGTGTGTATAGATATATATAACAGAACACGATCCTAGAAAATAATCTTTTTTTTTTCTGTTGATGTTAAGTTTTATTTATTTTTTGTTTGTTTTTGTTTTCTTTTATTGGTTAACGTTTTGTTTTGAAGCATTAAGTCTGTTCTTACCAAACTCAGAAATGGTTTCGTCGATCAAAAGGGAATTAGAGAATTCTCAGTATAAAAATACAAAATCCATATCATGGATTCATTAAGCATCCAAGTTGTAAACGATATAAAATGCAGAAGCTCTTGCAATACCTAGACATAAGGTTATTATAGGAAAACAATACTTGATAAGGAAACGCTAACATATATTCATAATTTATTTGTCTGATGTTAAATGATAAATCTCATTAAAATGAGAAGTTTTAATTGTATAACGTTAAACGTATCTATTTTTTCTATATGGACCGAAATAACTTACCATAGCCCTGACATTGCATTGTTACAAACACAGATGGCTAAATAAATTTATGTCTTATCATTATGTTCTACCATATACAGCTCTTGAATTTCAACAATTAGTCTGTAACAAATAAGTTAATACAACAGCAACAACAACAACAAAAAACAATGCGTTAATTAACGCCACCATACCCCATATTAAGCCATATCATGCAATATCTACAAATCAGGAAGCATCATGCACAGCAGTTATATGCATCAATACAACCCACAGTCGAGTTTAAATAAGAGAATTATCAGTATAAAAATACAGTTATATGCATCAATATAGCATTTTATATATATTATATGCATCATTAGTTAGTTATATGCATTAATATAGCAGTTATATGCATCAATACAACCCACCGTCAAGTTTAAATAAAAGAATTATCAGCATAAAAATACAAAAGCCATATCATAGATTCAGCATAAGAATTATCAGTATAAAAATACAAAAGCCATATCATGGATTCAGCATAAGAATTATCAGCATAAAAATACAAAAGCCATATCATGGATTCAGCATAAGAATTATCAGCATAAAAATACAAAAGCCATATCATGGATTCAGCATAAGAATTATCAGCATAAAAATACAAAAGCCATATCATGGATTCAGCATAAGAATTATCAGCATAAAAATACAAAAACCATATCATGGATTCAGACTATCCAAGTCGTAAATGATATAATATGCAGAATTTTTTTCTAAACTAGTTACTCCTAACATTACATTGTTAAAACACAGATGGAAGAATAAATTTGCGTCTTATTACTATGTCTTACCACATACACCTCTAGTTTTAACAATTTGTCTATAATAAATAAGTTAATGTAACAAAAAAATAATGCATTAATTAACGCCAACACGCCATCACATGCAATATCTACAAGTTATATAGCATCATGTATAGCAGTTGTATGCATCCATACCATGCCACAGTTCAGTTTTAATAATTGTAAATCTTTCTAAAGAAGTTCTTAATTTGAATTAAATTTATAATCCAGAGCATTGATAAGAACATTTAAAACTTATTTCGGCATTTACCAATAAATACTGATTTTTTTTTTCTCTGGATAATTATTTAAAACGTTTAAATGCAATATATGCAGTTTCAAAACAATTTCCGTTTACAAAATGTTTTGCTTCTATTACTATTTATGTTTTTCAAAGAAAAAAAAATAGATTACCATTACCTAAATCGTAAACATTTACAAATAAATAATCCCATTTTGGATTTGAAATGTTTGAATTTGTTTTCAAGGATTCAACATTTAAAGGATTATCAATTTGGTGAAGCAATGCAGTCTTCAAACATATTTAGTTCTTATACACTAAATAGCAGGTATCTGAAACAAAATTATTTCACATGCAACGTTCAGCCTGCAGATCAAAAGCCAACAGACTTACATCTTAGTTTATTATTATGGTGCATCACAAAAGGCTCAAAACAAACAGACTGCAAATACTTAATTTGGCGGATGATATTATAGTAACTAGATAATAAAATACCTTATTATCTAACAAGATAGTAAAATATCTGATTATCTAATAAGATAATAAAATACCTTATCTGGACCGAGAGAGGAATAAACCAAAGAGGCGGAGAAATTATTGTTTTCCTTTCCTCCAGAGAGTCTTCATTGGCCAATTGATTCGATTCGTGTTTTATGTTTGCCTTCCTATAGTTTTATTCATTATTTGTCCACAAGAAACTGAATACTTAAATGAAGGAATCTGATTATTAGCCTGAATTCAACAAACTGAAGAGCTTGAATTTTACCTACATTTGAGAATTGAAATTTGAAAACGATAATTTAGAATTAGGCTTAAAATTATAGTTATATTAAAATAATAATTTTACTGAAAACGAAATTATGTTTTCAAGCAAAATTTATGATAAAAATTACAGCAATTTATATAATTGTCAACTTATGGATACAGAGATCAATCGGTATCTGAGATACGCCTCACGGATTATTTCCTACATTTGCATTACCGAAGAGAAAGAGGATGTAGTGGCAAAAGATATAAGTATACAATCAAACTTAATTTTTTTTGAAAAATATTAAAAATTCGATATGTAAGAAGATTATTTTATCAGGAATGATTTAATGATTTACTGATACATGAACAAGCTTTAAAATGATTATTATTTCGTATATATTACTACATTAAAAAGACATTATAGAAATCGTTTAAAAAACAGATAATGGCATTTTCTGTAGTAATTATTATTTCTTTTCTATTTTATTTGTCTTCAAATTATTCGTCGTATTTTTAAATCTAAAGTATTCAATATCTATTTTTCACATCGCAAATCAAGATACGGAATAAAAGTACATTATATTTATAAATATAATTCTATGTTTTATGTAAAAACCATGCTTCTGAACAGTTCAACATAATTTCTGTCGTTTCATATGGCACACCATGAAACTGATTTAAAATATGGTTTCATTTTAAAAACCTTATTAGCACAACAATTCAACACAATTTCCATCACTTAATATAGCAAATCACAATCAGAATCAGTATTAGTTGTATCTAAAAAATGCACTTTGAAGTTTTATTTTAAAGCCAACTTATCTACGCGATGGAAACTAAAATTTTCTATTCTCTTATTAAACTGAAATCTTTTCCATACGAAATTTTTTAACATATACCCTTCATTAATTAAAATCAAATTTTCCCTCTGCACAAAACCAGGCAAAAGAAATCGCGCATTCCCATTATGTTAACAAGATCACGCAATCGCGCACTTAACTGCTTCGATTAATGTCATTAAGTAGAAAACAAAGCCGAGATTTGCTACCATTTAGTTTGAATATCAACGATCACAGAGAAAAATGCATTTCCTTCTAATGAATAAACATAAAATGAGTTAATGAAACGGAAAATACCTCAAACGATGAAAATTACCTTTTGCAAGTGTTGCGAATGTTTTTTTTTTTTTTCTCTTGTAATATTTTTTTTTCTTTAGCGGTAAGCAGCTTATAGTTGGGAAAATGTACCCCGCTGATTAAATTAGACTACAATCGATGTACTCGGAAACATTCGGCAGGAGAAATTATATTTATGGTCCTGCCGATGAGGTGAAAGAAAAAAGAAAATTGTAATTGAAAATTTTCCAAAGCGAAACGCTAGATGAAGTATTTCTGTGAATCGGATTCTAGGCAATTGTAATAGAAACGTTTTGGAAAAGTATTTATTAAAGTGAAACCACCTTGGTTCTTAATGGAGTTTTGAAGCAGGCTGCTCTGAAATATGACAAATGCATAACAATTATCGTAGTTAATTTACTTGTGTGCTTGTATTGGAATTTGTCATGCACAGATAACGTTTCTATTTCGTTTCTACTTTCTGTAAAAATAAAAATAACAAATTTCTCGGTCGTTTTCTGATGTGTTATAGCTTACATCATTATCAGATGGAATAAGGTAAGGAAATACATTTGACGCGAGGTTCACAATTGATTTTTTTTTTCAACAGAGAGCAAAGGCCATTAAAGAGCAATTGTTTAAATGAATGGTTTGAAACTTATTATAAATAAATGCTGGCTATTTCAGAAGAAGATATTGGTAGCTCTTTCTTTATGAATGAGCAGTTTTAATAGCCAACAGCAAAAAAAAAAAACCGTTATAAAAAAATTTATTGATAAAAAAAGGATAAGATTAGAAACAATTTAACTCACTCACGCACGCACGCATGCACACACACACACACACACACACACACACACACACACACACACACACACACACACACACACACACACACAATAAAGAGAAAGAGACAGAGAGCAATATTTGATTTCATAAAAGAGCTCGATACCTATATAATAACCCTAAGACACCAGAAAAACTTCGTTACTAAATATAAATGAGTTCCTATACAGAAAAAAAAATCAATAATTTAAATTGACGCTTACAATTTGATTTATCCCTAGTGAGTTGATACTTAACGCTTTATTTATCTCTTGGTTTCATTTATTTCTCGTGAGCTCATCTTTAAATGTTAAAAACCTATTCTCATTTTTTGGATATATACATAATACGTATAGAAAAACGTCGCAAAATTAAAACTGAACATCTGCGATTATAACTGTAACTTCTAAGATTTTTTTTCCTTTTCATTTTCTTACATCAATTGAGAAGAAATAGAATAAAGAAGGATTTTTCGATAAGCTAATAACGAACAATATAATAGATTTACGGGTCACAATGATAGATATTAATTGAATTATGTAAACTATCAAACTATTCTTTCATAAAAAAATATATAATTGCGTGAACGAATTTCTACATTTTTGATTTTCCTTTAAATCTTGAAATCGTATTATTCTAAAACAAATATTGTTTGTTTTTGAATTTGAAAATTAACGGGTTTAATGGCAACAGTAGAAAACTGCCAAATTTTTATTTCATTAAAAGGAAGAAATTCAACATGTTTGAACTTAAAAACAGAAATTCACAGAATTTCTATATTATTATTATTAAGCCATAGAATAAAAGATTTATGAATTCCACTACAGAATGAAATATTAAATTTAATTCCTCGAAAAACATTATTAAAAGATCCGGGAAAAATAATATTTAGTTAGCTGTACAATTGTTTGGCAACGTACGAAATAAAAGATGGCGGACTCAAAAGTTCTCTAGAAAACTTTCCTTTCTTAAAGAAATTAATGGAGGTGTAATTCCCACTTATTAGTCTTCAGACACTTTTTTGATGAAATTCGACAACTCTTAAAAAAAATGAAAGAAGATACGCGATTTCTTTCAACAGAAATTGAGATAGCAGAGGTTTCGAGAGAGGAAATCCCTTTTGTAAATGGCAAATTATGAGAGAGAGAAACCCTCTAAAATTACTGCAAAACTTTAAACTTTCTCAAACAAAAACAGCGAAAGAGATCCAGGAACCTTCCAAAATACCAAGAAAGAAAATAATAAAATAAGAAGTGACAGTGGAAATAAAGAAGAGCAAAATAATAAAAAAAAAAGGTGATATAATTTCAAGAAGTAACAAAGAAGTTCTGGCAGAAACTTAAAAGATTTATCTTCCGCTTTTAAAAGCGAAAGAAAAGTTCGGAAACCAACTCGTTCCAAGTCGAAGACTTATTTCGTGACGCTGGATGCTTCTCTACGACGAAACAATAAAAGGAATCGGAAACATTTCCACACGTATACAGAAGAAGAAATAAATAAAAAAAAAGTAAATAAAAAAAATTCGGCAGCACCGCCAAGGGAAAAAAAAGAAAAAAGAAAAGAAACAGAAACAATAATAAAAGTTCGGCAAAGTGAACAATCGCGAGTTTCCACTTTGAAGTCGTATAGGATTCTGAAGAAAATCCAAGAGAACTTCAAAAGATATAATGGAATGTTAGGTCCTCTTTTCGAGAATTTCTTTTTGGCAATTTACTGACAGAATTCAAATGTACGACCAACTCTAACAAAAGAAATGATGGGTTTTCCAGCCTGATAAAAAAAAATGATGTAAACGCTGAAACGAAAAGAGAGCACTGCAGTAAAAGAATGAAGGACGGTTTATTAACATAAGAAAATATTTTTTTATATTCGTCTTCATTGTATTTAAGAAGGAATCTTTAAATCTGGAGCCATTATTTTTCCGAGATTTTAAGCATTTTTTACTTATATAATCAGCTCTTTAGATAGTATGTGCATTAAACATTTTTTGAAGGAATTGAATATTGAAGTATTTTTATTCATTCTATTATTTCTAGCAGCATTTTCCATCTTTTCAGGATTTTGCTTGTCATGTTAGGTTGTGATTCTTTTTTGGGAATTTGCCATGTTTGAGCAGTTTGTGTCAAATTCTATTTTATTCTTTATTTTTTTATTAAATTTAACACTGAATAATTTTCATTAATTTAATTTTAAAATATCGTAATTACTGAAACATAGTACACACAGGACTAATTATTCCAATTTAATTGAAAAGAAAAATAAAAATCTTTTAAATAACTAATGAAGGTCAGTGCAATCAGGCCGGTTTCAAAGAGTTATTATAGACAATACCCTATGCATGTCACAATAGTATAAAGCCTGTCTATTATCCGAAACTGCCATTTGTTCGTCTAATTTTTGGCCGTTATAATAAATATCGAATTGCAACAACAGTATTTGACTGCGAATGTATTATTAATCCAGTTAAAGATTTATTAATTCTTAAGCTGAAAGTGAATGATTATTACTATAATTTGATTTATTTTTTATAGAATTTAAAAATTTTATTCTTTTTTGGAGCAATTTAAAAGCCAAAAAAAAAAATCGATGAATTTTTATATTCCACTAAATGAATCCACCCAACTCTAAAATGTAGTCATTTCTGAGTTTAAAAAAAAACTGCCAAAAAACGACGAAAATATAATCCACATTAAAAATAATAAATATACGAATAAATATATCGACGAAATTTATCGATCCATCAAATAAATCACTAGATATCCACATTTCCTACCATCTTCTTTTGAAAACAGCATTGGAATAATGGTACAAAATGTTAATCTGTTACAAAATAATTTGTTGGTTACTTTAAATTGTAAATCATAATTTATGAAAAGAACAACATATTTATAATCTTTTTTTGCTCCACATTTCCAAAATAAGTACTTTATAGTAGCTTTTAAGTGTATATATAACAGTAATAGCAGTTCGTGGGGAAAAAATGCATTTTTCCCTTTTACCAAATTTATTATGCATTAATTTGCATTTTGTGCTGACAAACTGAAAAGACCTAGAATCAAACAATGCGAAACAAAAGACAAAATAGACCACAAAATGTAAGCATTTTTCTACCAATAAACAATCCAAAAGAGCTTTGAAAAAAATTATTCAAAAACTATGCAATATCACTCACCAAAAATATGCAAAAAGGTATGAACCAAACGCAATAACGTATTTTTTTATTTCTTATATTTATCATGAAGGATCAAAAACATTGACGGCTTTATTTCCCATACCAGCAGTAATACTAGGGTGATTTTCCGTCTCCCTTATAACTGGGTGGTACTAGTATAACGCATAAATTCCAGTCTCGTCTGCACGCAAGGATTTGAAAGGGATCCACACGATAGTAAATGGTAGACAGAACCTACCCTTCAAAATATCATCAGACCTTAAATCTCCACAGTAGACGTACACCATTTGAGCAGGGATCGTTGGAATTCAACACGCCATTTAAATATTTCGACAATCACGAAAGATATGCGTGACAATTGCACAGGGTTGGGTTTCTGTTTGATGGTATGTAAGGTATTTGGGAGAAAGCCATTGGTACCGAACGTCTACAGTTCTGCACTTATAGATGGGCTGTTTGTGAAAGTTCAGTCTTGGTGTTTACTCTTTTCTGAGTGAAGGCTCATGACCTGGAATGCATTGTTGGATTTCAAATTATGGATGTTTTGGTGAAATGAGAAAACGGACCAAACTATATGGAATACTAATTGGAAGCTTTAGACATCTTTGAATTGTTGATGTTAATGATAATGTGCATGTGTAAATGCAATGTTAAGTATTATGTTACAAGAGTTTTCCTATTAACATAATTTTTTAAACATTAAATTTTTAAAATGTTTAAAACATTAAAAAAATTTAACAAGCGAATGGCGATCCAGATATGTTATTGATGTAAATATACATTATAAAATAAAAATAATTATCCCAAAAATTAAATTTAATAATGAAAAATTATTTAAAAAAATAAATAAGCAAAGTAATAAATAGCAATAAAAAGCATAAGCTAAATTTATTATTGAAGCATATAATAACTTTAGAATGAAAAAAAAATTATTATTTCTAGTTTTTCATACTGATAACGAAGTGAAATGTTTCACTTATTGATATAAACACTTAAAAAATGATAAATAATGATGCAGAAATTATTTCGGAAAACAATCATTATTCTATGTTTTATATAAATTACATTTTTTTTAATTCAGTGAAAAGAAGGTAAACATTATTACGAATTTCAAGGAAATAAAAACAATTCTACTCATAAAAGATTTTGCATATTGTTTCAATATGGCATTAAAATTTGAGCTGTGCAAACGTTTTATTGGAAAGAAGGTACTTATAATTGGTACAAAAATGAAATTTATGAAGGATCTTCATTTTTCATTGGCCACTTTTGTTGTAAATAGAATTAAATAATTACTATAATATAGCTTTTATTCAACAACGAAGCATGTATTTTCTTAACTGTATCAATCATTTTTAATTCCGCAGTTGAATCATAAAGGCACTCAAAACTTTAAAATAATTTGTTAATGCTTGCTGCTGATGGAAAAATGCCTAAACTTATCGACGTAGCAAATTGACAATAGCATGTTATAATTCAAATCAGGCATTTGAAAAATAAATATACAAAAAAAAAAAAAAAAATTAATGAATATTTTTTGTATTAAGTTTCATTCTGATGAGAATTTATTTATTCACAATTTATATAGGAAACTAAACAAAATAAGATTTAAATTCATATATTGAAAAATATATAGTGAATTACTTAAGTTAATATATAGTATATATTAAATATATAGTGAATTACCTAAGTTAATATATAATATATATAGTATATATTAAATATATAGTGAATTACTTAAGTTAATATATAGTATATATTAAATATATAGTATATATTAAATATATAGTGAATTACCTAAGTTAATATATAATATATATAGTATATATTAAATATATAGTTACCTAAAATTAATTGTGAAATACCAATACTTCCGAACAGGTAATATGTATATATATTCCACTTTTTCTATCTAATTAATTCAACAGAAGCTTTGTAAAATTGTTGAATCAGCTAAAAGCCTCACGTTCTCACACTCCGAGTGAAGGAACAAAATTCCACTCAAATTCTTTTTTAAAAGATCCCTATGTTTCCCTTGTCTGGTCGGCGCGTGTTGCGAAAATCCCTATCGAAATCTCATTGTATATAAGCATTGCGGAGAAATATTTTCTCTATCAATATCTCATGTTATATAAGACCAGGGATAAAATGTTCCTGAGTTTTTCCTCATTCCGCTCTGTGTCATTCTGTATTGTGTGTGTGCTCATCGCTTGTACATATGCCTGCTTCTTCAAAATGAAATAAAACGATGTTAAAAAATCGAAAGTCTCTTCAATGTCTTCGAAACTGCCTTCTGATTAAAAAATTATATATTTTTACACGTATATAGTCTAACTGTTGATAAATTCAGTTTCATTGTTTTAGTGTGTGTATGTAATATCCTGAACAGATAACTAACACGTCAAGATTTTCCTGCAAAAAATTCTATCTTGGGGAGTTGATTTTTATATATCAAAACTGAAGAATTGAATGAAAATAAAAAAAAATTAATACCACTAAAAATTTACTACTATAGGTTACGACTATATCCTGTAATTAAAGTAACATGAAAAGGAACTGAAATCATAACCGTGCATAACCGTAAAACAATTAGAATTCTTTAGAAAAATTTGGCTTATATTTTCCAAAATTTTTATATAAATTTAAGTTTATGGATATACATTTCTTAAGGTGTATAAACAACAAAAAAAAAGGATTTTTTTAACCAAGTGAAATAATTATTTTTGAAATCATAGTCAGAGCAATAACTTAGACAGTTTCATATCGACAATAAAATACTATATCATCCCCTATTGCTAAATTCCTAAGTTTTATTTTCAAAAAAATAATTAATTAATTAATAAAATAAATAAATAAAAGCGGATAGAGTTTATCAAATAAATTTTTCTGTAAATAATTATTTTAATCTAAATTTAAATAGGTGTACTGAATAAATTAAAAACTCAAATCTTGATCATCATAAGCATAGTATATTTTGAAAATGCTCTTAACATTTTATTGCAAGCCTCACAACACAGAACTAATATAAAAATAATTCGATGTTATCTTAAAGATGGCATAATTTTCAAATGCTTAAATATTAAGTATTAAATAAGATTCACGATCAAAACTGAACTTAGACAAATTTTCAAAAACATTTTATTTCATTTAAAACGTACCTTTATATACTTCTTAAAAACTGCGCTGCCTTAAATTTCTCTGAAATCGGAAGTTTCAAATATTTTAAGATTAGTTTATAAGCCCCCAAATATAAAAAGAGAAACGTCAGAATTTTTATGACGTTGGCATGAATCTCAAAAAGGTTGTTTTGAACTGCTATGATATTCATGCATTTTTCTTGATATCCGCGCATAACTCTTCAGACATTTTAAAGTCAACACTCCGCTCTGGGGCAACTGTATTTTAGTTTCACGGAAAGAAAAACGTCTTCTTTCAGCAATTCTAAATCGAAGAACGAATTTTTCATAAGGAACTAAAAACACACGAAAAATACCTTCACACAAAAAAATATATATATCCCCCGTTTTTCCTCACGTCCCCGGCTCAAAATCCCTAACGGAAATCCCTATACCTTCAATTCTAGATTCGGGTCTTTTGCATTCAAAGCGTCCGACTTTTCTAGTTCTGGAAAGCCTGCATTTTGAACTTTCCGCATAGCTTCCTTTTCATTTTTCTCGCTTGCCCTCCTCAATTTTTTTTTTTTTTTTTTTTTTTTTTTTTGTCATTTTACACGTAAATTTTTTTTCTTCCCAAAGCGTGACTTCAAAGAGAGTTCGAAGAACTCTTGTGGTTTACTGTCCGAAAGAAGGAGCCGGGGTATCTAAGAAGCCTATGCCACATTTCAAAGAAATCCGAAACTATAGACATCAATTTTTTTCTCTCCCTTTCAATCCTACGTGATTCAAGATTGAGTGTGTCAAAATTCATGCCAAACGTAGAAAATCCTGGTTTATTTCTATCGCCTGAAATATATTTTCGACGTGCAAATGCTGCCGAAGTTTGATTTTTTTTTCTTGGTTTTCAACGGTCTGAATCCCCAATTGCCTTTGTCTTTGAAGGTCAGATATTGTAACCTTAAAAGAGTGATATAGTTTTATGAAATTGATTATAATTTTAGCTGAAAATAGCTTCTGGGGTCTATATGAAATGTAGTATTCTAGCGTAATCAAATAAACAGTTTCAAGTGAATTGTTACAGGCTTTTGTCGTAGAACTTTTTCGAAAATATTAACGATCTCGTTATACTTATTCTCTGTCTATTCCAATTCAGAATTAATTGTTCGTAAATTTTTTTAAATATAAATGTAATAATTTAATTTTAATTTTTAAAAAGTGATATATTAGAGTTTCTTATTTCAAGATCTTCATAAACTTTCCACTCACACGACTGATACATTGTATCAAAAATGTTTTATACAATGAAGTCAAAAAAGTTGTTATTGAGGTCCGAAATTCGCGTATAAGAAATAAAATAAAATATGTCAAAATATTAAAGAGGCATCAGTTTATGATAAAAAATGAACTTATAAGGATATTTTTAATTCTGGACAATTTTAAGGAACATGACCTTCTAAAAAATTTTTATTATTAACTTAAAAGCATAGGACCCAAAATATTAATTTAATATTTTAATTGCCAACTGACACACATATACGACTCATCTTGATGTCGGTATTTATATCTTCTGAAGATCTGACAGATTGATTGTTTAAAAGGCATATATAATTTTACAGGCTTATAAGAAAACCATTTTTGAAACAGAAGTAAATTTTTATTTTCAAAGTTTAAAGTAAAGGAATATAAATAAAAAACGTATTAATTATTTAATTATTCAAATTTTTACCATAAATGCGAAATCTTTTTAGATTTCTTTTATGTTTGGGTCCTATCGTGAAAGTTATACATCATTAAAAACTTATTTTGTGTCATTTTGCATTTGAGCATAAACTAGATTTTGGCTCTTGACTTTATAATCTCCCTTGTATTTTAATTTTAAAAAAAATATTAAATAAACATTTATTATGTCATATACCTCTCGAAAACAAACAATAACACTTTTAACATTTATTGTCATAATAATTAAAATGCCAATTATTGCACAACAGGATAACTAATATTTGATATTCCTATAACTCAGTGATTCAGAAACATTTTCCAGGTGGAAAAGTTTTCACGCCTTATTTTTGTCAGAAAAACTATTTTACGCGCAAAATTAATCCATACAAACGAAAACAAGGGTCAATTATAATTTAAAAATTTCAATTTAACCCTTTGCAATCGGATGGTGCCTCTCACTCACCATTCAATACGGTGCATCATTTTGATGTTTTACTTATTTTTTTTTAATTTTTATTTTTAAAAAATACCTACAGAATAATAAGAATATGTAGTTTAATTTTTCGGTAAAATTCAACTTCAACTGCAATAAATATCTTTTCATAGCAATAAGCAAGTCCTTGTGTTAGCCGAATAAGTTTGTATCGAATTACTTTTCCGTGTGCAAAGGGTTAAAATATATAATGATCGAAAAATAATGAAAAGTTTATTTCTTAAATAACTTTAGCTCGGAAATATTGAAGAGCTTACAAGTGGACCTTGCTTTATTATCATAATCGCCCACCATGGTTCCACTAAATGATTTTTATTAATTACTAAAAATACATAAAGGGCATCAAACAGAATGAAGAATATGAAAAAGAAAGTAGTGACTATTTTGAAAAGGGAATGAATATACAACAATGGATGCTACTTCTGTACTTGGAATACATAGAGATAGACACGTTGAAAGAAAAATTCTTACTGCACGAATCGATAAATAGTTAGGATACAAGCTATTAAAAAAAAAGGCGTCTTTAAAAGGGCACAGAAAAATGTGAAACTCCCGGTCCCAATTAGAACCGTGATGGAATGAAGCTCCTATAAAAAAAAAGCTGCAAAAAATTGGTACACCCTCCAACGATAACCCTGTTACATATGATTACGTCGATGATAGAGATAAAACTTCTTCATAATCGTCCCCAGATGCCGTTAGGGGAAGTTTTGACGCTAATGATTTGTTGCCAGAACCTGGTGTTAATGGGTTTTTGTGCGGCTAATTGTCACCATAATTACGAGAATAGCTCCTTTTTTTTCATTCTGGTTGGTAGTGAGAAAGGTTTTTTTTCCAGGGGAAGGTAATTTTAGTTGGTGTTTAAAACGACATTTTAAATTACAATTTCGTTCTAGTATTTTTAATTTCGCAAAATCATAATGCATTTTTTAATTATCCTGAAGCAACATATTAATTTTCACTCGTCGCAGGCCCATGCGAGCTGGAGTACAATAATATTTAGGGAAAAAAATTATATTTAAATGAAAATATTTTTGTATGATATTTGAAATAAAATATTAATCATGAATGCGATGAAATAGGATGCTTAGCAGTTGTGTTACAAACTATTATGGTAATAATTTTAACTATTCATAATTTAAGTTTTTGATGGTATGATTATATTTAAAAATTAAATGGAAATGTTTATCTTCATCTCTAAGGTTTACAATGATAATTTTTAAATATTTTTTAAGGGCAGAAACATTTAAAGAATATATATATATATATATATATATATATATATATATATATATATATATAAATATATATAGATATATAATTGAGATATAATAAGACTGCGTATTTTTGAACATATGAAGTACATAATTTAAGTCAGAGATATCCAACCTAAGACATTCTAGTTCACAATTTCCATGAGCTCATATTAATTTTAGAAAGAATTGTCTCTTTATCAGAATAATATTATAGTATTGTAACTTAAAATAACTATTTACTATTTAATTCTTCCAGTTCGTTGCTAAAATTATTTAAACTCGCATCATCTCTGGTATAATTTCTTGAAAATTATTGCTGATTCAGCACAAAAAGTATTAGTTGTGTCAAGCTGTTAGTTTGTCTGAATTAGGCAAATCTAATGATTTAAGAGATTTGCTGTTGTCGGACAACGATATTTTTCTTTCCTAACCGTAAAGATTCAAGTACAATTAGTTAATATCATCTTTTTTCCATAATCGTTTTTGGAAAAGTGCAAATTAAGTTTATAATTTAATTCATTTAATATATTTCATAAGAATATCTGACATTGTTTTCATGATTTTTTTAGAGCTTACCAATACCTTGGAAGACTTTTTAGATTAGATTTGGAATTACAAATGAAATAGGGAAGTTCATACCTGAAAGAAAAGAAAATCAGAGTCAATAATGTAAATTAATACGTTTTATGCATTTTTGAATTAAAAAAAACTTATACAAACACAAATCATAAAAGGATATAAATATAAAGCAATTCAAATCATGGCATTAATGAAACACATTCAGAGAATTATTTTACGAATTCAATTAAAACATTACATTTTTGTTTAAAAATAATTATATAAGTAAAAATAATTTTTCCATTCAATAACTTTTATAAATTTTAACAATTCTTTCAATAACCATAAAACATATTTTTAATGCATTATTAATCTTAGATTATTCGGTTCCATGCATACTTTAAGCTTAAAACATATATATATATATATATATATATATATATATATATATATATATATATATCCAAATAATATAAACATCTTTAGTAAGATCATTTTTTTTTGCTAATTAAAGTGATTAATATGAATAAGAAATTGAATCATACACGTTTTACGCCTAAGGTATGCGTGCAAGCCACATTTTGCTATGGTCTTAGATTAGATCGGATAATAAAAGAATACATAAATAAAAAAGCCAGATAGATCGGAGTTCTATAAATGCTTTTTTCTTATTCCCCCAATATCATCATCATATCATGTCCCCGGGTGGGGGGCATCTCGAAATGAGAATGAGATGCTTCCGGCATGGTGGTTGGATCTCGCCACCCTGGAGGGTACACTAATAGGTGGGGGATCTGACTCCTCCCATCGATGATGGGACGTATTTCTTTCGGGGAGGGTTGTACAGTGGCCGGTGACGGCCCTTAGGACTCAACCACAGTTCCCGCCAATGTTGCTGTTGCGGCGGTCCGGTCATTCAGTTTTTATGGTTTAAATCCGAGTGCCTTCGTGGCGGGTTGGAGAGTTAGATGGTTGACTTCCCCCAATATCATAAAAATGATCCCATTTTTATACCAAAACAGGCCCTCATTTCTATATTTTGGACTCTAAAAACAATTCATTATTTAATTAATTTTCAGATGACAAAATGTGATCGTGGAAAAGTGAGTACGAAAAAGGTCGTATGACAAAAAGTAATGTCCATATTTAAGATTAATTTTATGTTTAGTTCAATTGTATTAAACTTCATTTCAGGTTAGCCTTCTGTTAATGCTGCTATTTGGGGTGAACTATTACAATTAAAAAATTAAATACCTGCACTGCGAATTATTTTTCTTTTAAATTTTTATGAACAGAAGTTAAAGAACAAAGGTTCTTAATAATATATACACATACAAAAAAATCTTTAAAACTCTGTGTGAAATAGGCATAATGATTCCAAGAAAATGATGTTTTCAGTATAATGCCAAACCATTTTTATCCTGACATACCTGACATGTGGTAAAAAGAAAAAGTCAATTTATTTTTCCCATACACTAGCGAAGAATTGTTTACATCATTTATATTCATTATATTCTCATCTTTGTTCCCGAAAAATTATTTTTTGGCAGGAAAAAATAAAACTTGTTTAGCTTATATTATATTCAGGAAACAAAACTTTTAGAAAAGCGTATCATTTAAAAGTGAAATAATAATAAGTCCTGTGGTTGCGATTGAAAAAAACTAATAATAAATCATACTCATAAATAATATCGAAGATTAGACAATTCAAATGAGTGATTCTTCTTCTTGTTGTAAATCCACAAAAAAATCCTTCATAATATGAATATTCGATCGATATTTTTTCCAGAACTTTTATACACAATATTCTGATGAAACACAATTTATAATCATTTCTATTTTTCTTTCGTTTATATACATATATATATATATATATATGCATTTCGAATCAGAAAAAAGAACTATTACTAAAATGTTGTATTTCATCCGTTTCAAAATACAATTAAATTGTTCAAAAACTGTAAAATTATTTGTTATGTATAACAAAATAGTTTGTATAAAATATGAGAGATCAAAAAGAGTAGAAAAATTATTAGCCCGGCACTGCTTGTTTAATCTAAATTCTAACTAAATCAGAAATATGCGGACCTCTTCATGCGTGAAAGACATTATAAGAATCATTTCCGCAGACCAAAATTTCTCATAAATCTTTGTTAAGACAATCTATGTTTAGATCATGTCCTGCTTGGGCAAGACGTAAATTTCCCCCGTTGTTTCGAAAGAGTCCATAATAAGGCTGGACAGATTTTATGCAGTTACAAATATATAGAAGCTTGCACATGGCTTGCATTATTCAAGCCTCATATTCATAAGAGGAGCTTTTGGTGAAATGAGTTTTTCCCCTACTGCTTTGTTTATGGCTCTGTTGCCCATGGCAACCGTTGTCAAGGGAACGAATTGTAGAGATTACGTCAGAAGGAAAGTGGTGATATTTTTTTAAAAAGAAACCAAAAATATATTTTTTCTGTGCATGCATTTTGGAGTCATTTTATAATAATTCGTCATTTAAAAAATGTAGTAATGCTAACTTAAATTCTTCCCTTTTTTTTCTTTTTTCCCAGAGAATACAATATTGTTTACGCTTTAATCATATTATTACTTTAGAACCATAATTGGTAACAGACTATTACAACCATTCATAGATTGATTACTTTGTTGCCTTTGAAAAAACAGAATTGGAAAGAATATTGCCACGTTATATTTTTTGGTGATTAAAGATAGAAAATCAGTTTTACATTGCTTTTCAAATAAAAATAAACATCGCGTGTGGCAAAATGACCTTTCAGTGTGTCACAAATTCGGAATCTATACAACGATAAAACAGTAGAATGTTTTATTCTTTATTGATATGATTAAACTCTATATGAAAGATCGTCATGTTAATAAAATGGTTCTAAAAACTAGTCGTTTGTCGCTGTCAGTGAGTTAATCTTTAAACGTTTATTATTGAGCCATCGTTAATATTTAAAATACGTATGTTTTTGTCGTCTGCAAAATTTTAGAATTGTGGTGCCATCGTGTTAGTAATCAGATTTTGGTATTCGTGGGTATAATAAATATCAAAACCAGTGGCTTCTGAAATAGCATACAGAAGCATGGTGAGTGTTTCAGTGAGGGGGTAGGGTGCATGTCCACCTGTGGAGAGCGTGTGTTTAAATCTAGAGCTGAACTATTTGTTCTTCATTTAATTTCTGTTCTAAAGAATGACAATCAATCTGAAACATATATTATCCTAAAACAAAATAATACTTTAATTACAATGAATTAGGTTTCAGTTTTTAAAAAAAATCCTTATGATTGCCGATTATTTTAAGCTCTTTGGTTTATTTTGCTTCTTAAATATTTAGTACGTTACAGAAAACTGTTTTATGATAAAAAGCACGGTAGCTGGATTTACTTCACTTAATTGCTTTGCCTCCTCTGTATAACATATACATATATTGAATCTAACGTTATATGGATTCGCTTTTTTTAATTTTTATTCTTTTTAACATTGTAATTAAAATAATTCGCAAATACTTTTAAAATAATCGTTTTTAATTTTGTCTCATATGTTTGATTTTATCATTAATTATAATCAGACTAACTATTATCTTATCTTCCAGTAAAAAAACTATTTTCATTTTATCAAATATAATACAAAGGAATACCAAAATGAGGTGGTTAATTTTCCTATTTATTTTCTAGACCTGAACAATAATATAAGGTTTATTTGAATTGGCAACTCAAACAAAAACTATACCATACAAAGCTTATTGTCCGTACAATAACTAATAGATGATTAAACATCATAAAATAAGGCACGCAGTAAGATGTGTTATTGAGAAAAAATAATAATTATTATTAGGCTCCTTTGAATTGCTGTAATTTAATCAAGAATTTAAGCGGTAAACATTTTGATTACCCTTTCAAATGTTCCTTACCTCCCCCTTTGCAAATAAAACTTACTGTGACATTTTGATCAAGATACGATGTAAATATTCGTCAATGTAATTACAATACAATTAATTATGTGTAACGTATCTAGTCCTGCGTAATGTTCTAGTTCTAGTTCTTTACAAGCCTCTTCAAAATACCAAGATTGCAGTTCTTTATCTATTATATACAAATTAATTGCATAGCTTCGGTAAGCAAGTATCTTAGCATATATAACATATAATTAAACATATAGTCTAATATGAGCAAATATAGCCACCAATTAGAAACGCATTTTCTACGAACTGATGATTATCGTTGGCACATGAAAACTCACGTAGTTTTTTCAGAATGATGATAAGCTACAACCACTTAATACATTATTTAAAAATAATAATGCAATTATTTATCTCATATATGTATATTAATGGATTTATAATTAATTTAATTAATTTTATGTATAAATTATAATGAATTTTTATGGAATTATATTTAATTTAATATATATTTGGAAGATAAAAAAAATTTCTATAATTTTTTGGTGCGACAGCACATTTTTCAAAGATACCTACACTATTATATTACTTACATATAACTTAATAAAACTGTTAGCACGAAGAATACGTGTTTGTTCTCAATTCAAAATAAATAAACACTTCAATCGGGAATATTTACCATTACAGCAGAGTAAACTGAAGATGCCAATTTGCATGCAATCTTTAATGGCATTTCCTCAGCATTTAACTCCCAGCACAGCCTCGCGTTTTCCAAGTATTACGCTGGAGAATCAATCTCAGCTCCCCACTGGAGGGGTTGCGCGTGCTTTTAATTATTCAGTAAACGAAGTTGACATGAAACTGCTCCGTAGCAGGAGGTATGCCGCCGACGCAGTGTGAAGGCAAGATTATTAATAACAGCAGCAAGCCGTCGAAATGCGACCTGGGAATTGCGTAAATCGCCAGTAAACGCCATCTCAAAGATGACGGATGGCTTTGATTCGCATACAAATTGCTTCGGTTCTCCTGTGATAGAATCGTTACAAACGATCCACCAAATACGGTTGGGCTAGGGGATGAAAGTTTCTCTCGAACCCCCGTATCCTCTTTTTTTTTTTTTTTTTTTTTCATGTCAAAGTTGTTTCTGGAAGCGATGTTCTTGGAACAATGAGATGGTAAAGTGGAAGAGAAAGGGGTAAATAAAAGTGATTTTATATATATTTTGCAAAGTATGACAAGCAAGTATCTGGATTTTAAGCTTTTATTTGCTTGATGTTCTAGAGAAATGCTAAACAGGGTGTCCCTGAATTCATGAGCCAAACTTTAAGGGTAGGTAAAATACATATAAAGTAGCATTTTTTGTATAGCAATATGGTGTGGAAATGAAAAGTGTAGGCGGAACAAGTAAGTGTAAGTAAGTGCAAGCAAGGCGGAAAAACATAGTGTCTACCAGACTTCCAATGACTCTGATAAAAACTTTATTTCAAAACTTTCAGTCGTCGCTGCAATTGTTCATAGAACACCTGGTATCTTTGAAAAAGTATACGCTAATTATTTGTTAGATGCTACTAGGCCTGTATCGATGCTGTTGGTGGCACATCTGTGCATCTTACTGAAATATCATGTAAGTAAAGAGTTTTCTCTTTCGTTTTTTTTTTTGTTTTGTTTTCTTCCGACGAAACTTTTCATTTTCGATCCCGCATTGGTATACAAAAAATGCTTATTTATACGTATTTTACGTACCCTTAAAGTTTGACCCATGAATTCAGGGACACCCTGCATATGTCATTATATCATAATATATGTAAGTTAAAATTGCTGATGATGTAAGTTACAAAAACACTTGAAGTATTATTATTAACTCGTTATCTTTGGTTACCAACTGGCTTAAAGAGATGGTGGAAATATTTAACTTTTGTAAAATCGTTTTGAGTAACTTCATATCCATTATATCGTCAAACCGCATACATTAAACTTGTGTTGTTTTAATAGGTTTATATTTGTTCTGTTCAGTATGTGCATGAACATTTTTAATGGTGACTAATCCCAACACATCACTGAACTATTAAAAACGATTCATTTATTTTCTAAATTTCACAGTACTATAATTTCAGTTTTTTATTCATTTTGTAAACTACACAGGTATTAAATAAAATCCTTCTTGTTTAGCTTTCAATAATGAAAGAAAATTAGGCGATTACATATTTGATGAAACAATGAAAACGGTTTGAATTTTAGGGTAATAACAATGAAATACATTGCTGGAAATTAGGCAAAAAAAAAGTTTTGAAAAATTATCAAAATTTAAGAAAAATATGAACGATTTAAATTGGAATCAGCAATTAAAAATAATAATTAATTAATTTTGAAACAGTGTAAAACTTTTCTGTAAAAATTATTTAATTTTATTAAATTATAAAATGTTATTTGCATTACAAATGTATTAATATCGAAAAAAATGACAATTCCATTAATCCGAGACTGTTTATTTCTTAGTGGGGCATTATTAAAACTTGCAATTCATCAATATAAAACTATAGCCATCATAGCACTAAGCATGTTTATCATGAATATTTATTGTTATTTACAGATCAATTTAGGATATGTGAACATTAAATATTTTAAATTCTATTTTATTTTTTAACTTGATTGAAGTATTTTAAAACACTTAACTAGTTCCTTGTATTTTGATTTCTGAGTTTTTGAAAAAATATAAATGATATAAAATATGTTGTAACTATAGATAAATTGTTCAAACTTTGCTTAAAGTATAATTTAATTTTAAGCATGATTTTCAAACTTTTAAACAATTTCTGTTAAGTAATAAATAGAAAAACACTAAAATTATTCATTGCTTTTCTATTAAATATTAAACACAGAATAAATTATTAAATGTATTAGACGCATTTTGTTTTAAAATGAAAAATGCATATCACTGAGACATATCTTGTAATGCACTTTTTTCTTGGAGATTAGCTTCAGATTATGATATAAGCTACCAATAATACTAGCTGGTATAAACATGATATTGAAAATCGATGCAAAAGATCATTCTAAAAGAGTAGTGCAATATGATTTATGATACTTTGTGTCATTATTACTTAATTATCGAATTTCTCTCTCATAATTATTTCAAAATCACGAAGTTTCGAAAATAACAGCAATGATGATTTCATAATTTTAGTTATGTATAGGAGAAAAGAAAGAGGAAAAAACTAAGAAATGTGAATAATAGTTTTATAATAGCATTTTAATGGTTATGAGAAGTGCGTTTTAACGGGAAATGGAGACTTTTTCAGTCTGGAATGGTTCAAAATGTTAATAAAAAATGTATAACAATGTACATGATCTAGTTAGATTAATTAATCAATTGAATATTAACCCACATTCCAGAATAAAGCATTGCAAATCTCTTTATGATGCTGTTACATAACACGAAAATGAACTCTTTATTTCATATATTGCTTGCTACCTTAAGTTAATATTTGTTAATATTTAAATCAATGCAGGACATAAATTTTTATGTTAGAGGAATTGTATACCCTTTATTCCATGTAGCTTAATAGTCTCAAACTAAGTCAACGAAAAAAGAACATGAACTGGTATAACTACCAAACTATCTGCCTCAATATTAACATATGAAAATAATGAAAGAAAAAAAAAAGGAATAAATTCCTGTCCGTTTACATGCCTAATGGTAAAGCTGGTTTCCTTTTTGTCGATGTAAAGATGATTCAGTTATTTGTAATCCTTATGCAAGAGCAATTAAGTATTGCAATACCTTCGGCAAGATAAGAGAGATAAGACTTAAACATATATTATGATATCCTTATCCATGTGTACACTTATCAACCTACGCCTTCTAAGCAGGTGGCAGCTATAAAAAATAAACACACACACGCAGGCATTCTTTTTGACAAAAATTAATCGTTACGATGAGGTAAAAAAATATCTACTTTGAATCACCGTTCCATCTTTAATAATAAGGACATCATGTGAAAATGAAAATTTCCTCAGCTCTCTTACTTTAAACCCCCTTTGAATTGGATGCCACACCTATCAGCTCCTCTGAGACAAATATTCGGTTCAGTCTAGTTACATTAACGCCATGTTTTAAAACAAAACTAGAGCTATTTGGGGTTGAACCTCATAATTTTGAACCGCGGCCATATGACAAGGACGGCACCTGAACTGGTACTATTCTCTCCAAGTTTCCTCGCCTCAGCAGCGGGAGGGAGTTTAGCCTCGACAGATTTGGTGTACACTAGACCAGTTTACATGGTGGTTTCTTCGGTGGTATTGGGTATCGGGTCTGAGGCTCTAAAGTTCCGAAACCGAGAACTTACCACCATTCTACCGCGGCCCCAATATATTCGGAAAGCAACATATATTATTCATAAAGATAATATGCTTAATTACAACAATTTCAAATAATACATTCGAAATTGCTTAGTATTTTAAATAAATGCAAAGAGGGAAAGTATAGAACATTGTTGAAAGATAACGGTAATTAGTACCTTTGCATAGTGGTCTTTATTTGCGATGGAATCTCAAGGGAAAAATGCATTTTATTTTGCAGATTACAATTAATTACTCTTCAAACACACCAAATATCTACAATATAAGGCACACAAACTATTAGCTGGTTGCTTCGTTTTAATTGTTGCCGTCAGTTTTTTTGCAATGTTCTCCAAATATATTCATTTGGATAAGATATTTAATTATTTATTTACTTCTTAATGTAAAAGGGTCCAAGGCTTCTCAATGACAGTTCAGGATAGCTCATCACAATATAAATTACATTAAAAATTATAAATAACAAAGAATATAAATATTAAGTAAATTTCAAATAAAACTCAAGACGAATACATAGAGGATATTTGAAAACAATACAGCAAAATTTTATATCATTAAATTATATATTTTAAACATATCAGAAACCATATAGCTTTTTAGGCTTACTGTGGAATATAGAAAGGATGAAAGATAAATTAAGAACAATTCAAATATAGAATACAGTAGTTTCTTCTATCCCTCCTATGGGCTTTTTATAATTTCTAAAACGCGATTTCAGAAACTAAACAAAATTATTAGTACTAAATGACATATATCAAAAGCTGTAATAATTTTAAAATAACACATTATTCGATTATATTGTTACAATTAATAAAACATATTATTGTATTACGACTAATTAATAAACGATGAGCTTTCTTTCAATAACCCCCTCCTCCCCCCCCCAAAAAAAAAAGAATTGCATTTTTGTTTTAGCACAAATGAATATAACACTAAAATTATAGACATTTAGGAAAATAGTAAAGTTATGAAATATATATAACGGTATTTTATGAAAAAAATTAACGTGACAGATTTTTAGAAACACAAACATAAATTAAATTTCAGTAATATTATAGTGCTACTTTTTCTATTTCACCAAGATACTTTAACATCGTAATACGTTCTTGCAAATCAGCAATGCTTTATACAGATATATTACATAATATTTGTAATCCAGAAGAAAATGGAAGTAAAAAAAAAGCATGATCTTTTTTTTTCAAAAAAAAAAAAATGAGCAGACTGTTTTTAATTATAGCAGCTTTATCTCTATTCTAAGCTTTTAAGAATGTCATACAATTTTTCATGTATTAATAACAAAAAAGTGTTATTATTCAATAATCAACCCAAAAAAAAATGCCTGGCCTAAGAGTCTCAATAGGAATATATTCTTGTAAAACTGTTTTAATGAAAAATATGTAACTTCGAAAAAATCACCATTATGAAGACGTAAAAATGTCTCTAAAAAAAGTGAAGTAAAGAAAACAAACGGGGGAAAAGAAATTGGAGAAAATGCCATTACCTTTACAGAACCCATTCAACATTAAAATTCAAATAAACTCCAATCCTAATTGAAGTTAAATCTCCCCCTCCATTTTAAAAAAAGAACCTTTTAAAATGGTAAAATACTAACTGGAGAGAGCGTCCTCATACAGAAAAATGGTGGAATTCCCGCTTTTGCAGACAGTACCTACTAATTAAAGTAATAGCTTCTCCTAAGTATTTAATTAGCAGAACTTAATGATGACGTATGGTCGTGGAGCTGTCCAATTAAATGCAAATGCCACCTTCTTTCTCCCACCCCTCAGCAAAACTGCCTTTTGCGTACAGGTAGAAAATTGAGTTTAAAACGGCGACGTACTCATCGCCCTATCAGTTCAGCCACTGCTAAAATAACAAGAGCGGATTTATTTCCTCCATTCTGGGATGCGATTTTTCCTTCTTATTGTTTCGCAAAATTAAGGCGAAAGAGGCGAAAAATAATAAACTTGATTGCACTCTCCATTTAAGATCCGTCTAATGCGTTAGTGATGAAACTGAGAGAAAGGTAGTAGTTTCATTGTGATTCATTCTTAATTAAAGTGACTTTTAATTTAATTGGTATCTGCTTTGATAGATTTTCGGGAAAGATGCATATTCTTAATATCATTTCATAATGGAATGGATCGTATAATTATAGTTTTGTTTTTGCAATCTTTGAAATACATTTATACTTAATGGTTGAATACTCGAATTCCCATCAACCGCTGTTGATTAAACAGACTTGATCGTTTTTTTCAAAGAATTACTTTCAATAAAATGCTTATCAAAAGTAATTAAATTGTCATGTAACTGATTTTGTTGATTTTTTGAAGAAATAACTGCTATTTCTCTGCATATATATGTCTTACGATACACATACGTTATAAATTAGATAGCATTTATTCTAAAATAAAGTTGTTTTCTTAATTGAAAGAAATAAATTTTAAAGTGAATGATGTTTTTTTATTAAAAGTGCTGTAAATTCTAATTAACATTTTAATAAAAATATAAAAACTTGCTAAATTTTATTAAAAATGGAGGTCAAAATCATGTGATATTAGTTTTTTAAAACATTCATAAAGCTGTTATTTGTTAATAATAACTTATATTAAATATGTAGATTATGCAAATTAAATGTTCTAATGCGAGATATTTATTTTGTAAAATTAAAGGCATAAAATAAAGTTTAGGTTGCCATAAATATCCTAAATAATTATAAGGGAATGTGCAATGTAATAAAAATTCTTGCAGTGTTCTTAAAATAATATTTGTTCCTCAGTGTTCCTCAAAAATTTTTAACTCAAGAGTTTTGATAAATTTTCTCGTTACAGACCCTCCCCCCCCCAAAAAAAAAGATTATCCAGAGTTTCAATAATACATTTAAAATATAAGGCAAATTAAAGTATTAAAATTGAAAAAAAAAATCAGAGCTCTTTTGGAATTAAATGCTGTCCAAGATTGAAATGAATCTAGGTGTTTTTTTTTTAATTATTTTCACACCTTATATATATATATAAATTTAACAATCCAATAAATTTTCATCTCATATCTACATAAATTTAACAATCCAATAAATTTTCTTCTTATGAATAATTAATTGATAGAAAAAAAATCACAGATAAATATATAATCAAATATATATATTTGATTATGTCTAAACATATAAGGTAATTTATATTTCATTGTTTCAGACTACGCAATAATATGAGAAGATAAGATTTTTATCCAAATCGGAATCTAAATTCATTTTTATTGGCCTTCTTTTTCTTTTACTGAATTCTATTTCATTTTATCCGGTACTTGCGATTCGGTAACTTTTAAACACATTTCAAATAGTAATCAATCAACTTCATTGCAGATCTATACATAACGTATATTTTATATTCAATTTAATGACAGTCCGTCACCAGATATCCTTTTAAAGCGGGTAATTTAATGAGGTGACGGTTACAACCATCCATATAATCCGAATATATGTTACACCAACTCAAGAGTAGCACTTACATACATAAAGAATGTGAAATAAAAATAAATTATAAATAAAAACTGTTAACTGTGACATTAAATAACGCGAAACTATGTTTTTTCTACAATTCGACTAACACGACTGTACATCTTTAGGGCATTATTATCAATAGAATTTATTTGATAGAACTTTAAGAACACCTAAGATAGGTACTAAAAAACCTGCCATGAATCTTGAAGGAGAATTAGAGGAAATGATAAAATAAAATATATATAAAAAAAAAGAAATCCTTCAAACAAGACGACGCTTTCTGGAACTCTTAGCAGCGGAATAAAGAATTATTGTTCTTTGATTAAGTGTAGAAAGTAAGAATTAACGAACCCAGTCTTTACTATTCTCACCACATAATAACAAATACAGGGCGTGGTTGGATTGGAAAAAGAAGTTTTCATGTTTTGCTTTAGAGTGGAAGTTCTTGTCGTTATCTATTTACAGAACAAAAATGGATAAGAAAGGTACGAGTTGGTTTTATTTATTATTCTTCGATCCTGTTTTACCTCAAACAATTTGTTTTGTTTTTATATGGGAGAAACACTGCATTTATCTGTCTCGAGAAAAAAGTCACTGTCTGTTTTTCTGGCATCGATGAAATGGCCTGTAGAGAAAATTACACCTAGACTGGACTGTAAACTATCTCACTTACATGGTCAAGTGTACTTATCTTTCATTGTTTTTTTCGTTTAGTTTTAACCGCTCTGAGAAAAAAAAATGCCCCTTTGTTATTTGTACAATTGCGTTGTCGTGTTTGAAAAATGCATTTAGTGTACAAAAAGGCATCGAAAAATTTAAACTAATCAAGACTTGAATATAAACTATATATTTGTCTAGATTTTTGAAAAAAAATCTAATATCAATAATCCTGTGAAATTTTTTTTTAAAAATGTATTTCTTTCGAAATAAGCATCACTTACACCACCTATAGCCTCGTTTTAGAGCCAAAAGATGACCTTCCTACTTGGTTGGATGAACAATTTATTTATTATTAAGAAAAAGGCAAATTACTGACATAATACTTTACTTTATGACATAAAGTACAAACTAAAAATAAGTATCCGTACTTTTATTAAATGTGCTTGATTAAAAATAAATTTTTTTTTAAATTTAACTTTTGAAGGCAAACATAGTTATTGTCAGTTAAGGCCCTAATTTTTATAAATCAATAATAAATATTTTTACTTATATACATTAATTATTCTTCTTTATGGGGAGCGAATTCCCTCAAAATATATATTAAAAGATAGAGATCACTTAATAATCTTAAGTGATATCTCTATCTCTATTAATAAAAAACATAAAATCTTGTGTGTATGTCACACTCACTCTCTCTCTTTGTGTGTATTGTGTGTTGGCGCTCACCATGTTAGAACACACACAAACAATATTTCATCTTTATTATTAATAGAGATAGAGATCACTTAAGATAACGTTGAATTTAAAGCAACCAAACTTTGAATATGATACTTTGATGGGTGGGAAAAGTGCACCGAAACGCTTTTTTTTTTTATATTAATTACTTAAAATGAAACATTTTTTTTTCTATATTTACTAATTAAAAATCAAGCAATATTTGGGCGAATTTTTTATGAAACTTCCCAAAATATTAATGAAGAAAAATGAATTTTACATTATTTTATCATTTAAAAGATTGTCTTTTAAATTATTATTGCCTTTTAAACGATAGTCTTTTAAATTATGCCAATCCAAAAAAAAAAAAAATGATTTTCGGCATTTTTTTGTCAAAAATATTTATTTTCCAATACTAGATTAAATTGTTGACTTCAATTCAGATCATTTCCAATTTTTTTATAAAATATTTAATCGCGTGATTAAATTTTTGTAAAAAAATATTTTTATTAAGGTTGTGTATTTACATAACAAATAAATTAAATTAAATTAAATTATACCGAAATTATAATATACCGAGATCATATTTAAGGCGTTTACATTTTTAACAATGCTATTTTGTTATAAGATTATTTTCATAAGAAAACTTCATGAACATAATAAATAAAACTTGAGTAAGATATAGAAAAATAACATAACATTATTTTCAGACAATTTGACGAAGTCACAAATAAAAAGTTATATTTAAACTATTTATCTGGAAACAAACATGACCAATATTCCCGTCGAAGCAACTGGTCGTCTTAGGCGACTTGTATTCAGCATTTATTGAAATGAAAATAATAGAAAATGAGCATTGTTACCATACAACCATAATGCCATTTTTTAAAAGAGCTAAATTTAAATAAATAACATAAAATAAGTATTACTTGCTGTCATTGAAATTGATTTGATGCCCTTGTGTCACGTGTAAAATGGTGTTAAAGTTTTAAAACTAAATATATTAAATAATGTAACGAAAATAAAAATAATTTCTTTTGAAAAAATTGCACAAAAATAGATGAAGAAGAATAAAAATAAACAACTATAAAATAAAAAAATAATTGAAGAAATGGATAA
This sequence comes from Argiope bruennichi, assembly GCF_947563725.1. NCBI lineage: Eukaryota > Metazoa > Arthropoda > Arachnida > Araneae > Araneidae > Argiope > Argiope bruennichi. The sequence continues at coordinate 36,043,218 of NC_079159.1, read as the reverse complement.
AGGAAATTAAAAATAAAATTCGAAAACAAATATTCATGTGCATTTCCATAAATTATTTTTTTTTAATTACAGCCATTCACCCTGTTATCACAGAACTAAGCTGTATAAAATGGGATTAGTGTGATTGGTTTGATAAAAACAATAATTGAAAAGATATTATTTCAAAAATGTATATGTAAAATAATTATATATATATATATATATATATATATATATATATATATATATATATATATATATATATATATATATATATATATATATATATATATATATATATATATATACACACAGTTATACGTTAAATGTATAAATCTAGAATATAGAAAAAAATATTTTATTTTTATAAAATTAGATATATTAATATTAAATATTCAAAATTCCATTGTCTATTAAAATAAACTTAAAATTAAACAAGAAATATTGGAAACCCTGGCGGTCTAATCTTATATATTAAAATAAGTTTATAATGTGACAAAAAAAATGTTGAGTGGTACGACACTGGACTTTCGAGATTCATTTCACTGGCTTTAAATCCTCCCTCTGGACGATAACCTTGCCAAGAATGGGAACCCGCACTTCTGTCGGCGGGAGACTTTACAGAGATAGCGTAAAACAGTTATTAGTCGGCTTCGCCATTGACAAAAGGGGCCCCAGGTACCTGAGAAGGGGGTCACCCCACGACACACCGCTCGGAGGCCCTATTATTATACACTCCCTCTTCCCCCCCTCAACGACTGAAGTTTTTCACCTGTCATTGTGGACCCCTAATTGAAGGGTCTCGCGAGCCATCCCCCACTGGAGGAAAAAAAAAAGTGCCGAAACCGACGGCACAAAGTTTTTCTTTTGCCTTGTTTATTACAGTTTATATAAGTTCGTTCCATTTGTTCGGTGGTCGAGTCTTTGTTTTGAAGGGAGCATGTCTACTTTAAGCAATTGTCACTGGAAAATGTATAGAAAGTTTATTTATAAGTTTATATCTACTAGTTGCCTTTAGTGACACTGGTTGGCCGGGAATATTAGATGTATTTAATTTCAGTTAAATCATTTAGATATAACTTCAAGATTATGATTCGATTAAAATATTAGACGTGTTATATTAATTGTCTTACATGTGTTCTGTTCATTCTACATATGAACCTCGCTTATAGAGATCAATTTCACGGCATCAAGCGATTATTAAAAATGTAAATATTTGGGTCATCTATCTTCTGACATTTGCGGGATTGTGACCATTTTTTTAAATTTGTTTTCTGAACTATACAGATGTTACGACCAAAGCCCGAAGTTCGGCCAGTTCGCGAATTGGCTGACCAATTCGCGTTTTGGCCAAAGTCCGAAGTACTTGCAATTAATATTGTATATTCTACTTTGGCTGGCCATTTTGCGAAGTCGCTGGGAATCCTTGACCAAAGCCCGATGTGATAATGGTAGATTGACCGGTAGGCGACACATTAAACAGAAAACTTAAAAATAAGTAAAATGTACTAATTCTTGATTACTTCATGTTGTTATAATAGCTCCGAGTACAATAGACTTAAATTTGAGAAATGCATGAACTCAATTTTTGAATGCGTACAGGGATTCGAATATGAGTATGTATTTTTCCAAATCTGTGGAAATTATGCAAATCTAAAAATGCAAAAAGCAATCTCGACTGACATGGTTGGACTCAGAGGGATTCGAACAAAGACCGTTCGATCTGCAGCCCAATTCGCTGCTAAATAGGCTAACTCGTGCAAGAGCGGTGTATTCCAAGAAATGTTTTAAGAGTGATCTTCAATCTTTTTCTGCTCCATAGACCTAATGCTAAATTTTCCAGATTACATTCTCTTCCGAAATATCGATTCATAAAATACGAACTTTTTTACAAAGGAGAAACAATATTAAGAGTAAATTAAAATGAATATAATGATATTTATGTAAAAAAAATATATTGTAGGTGAAATTCGACAGATGGTGCCAACAAAGAAATCTCTTTAAATAATATTAACAACAAAATTATTTTCCCTTCATATTTGTTTTAATTAGCCCTTATATTTGCTATTTGCCTTTGCAAAAAAATTCATATTTTTTGAAGCGATATTTCGGGAGGCAATGTGATCTGGGATCTTTAATATTAAGTTAACTTAACTATGGAGCAGTAAAGACTAAGAATCACCTTTAAAGGCAGTTGACAAATTGAGTACTCAATCTGCCTTTATATTCATACACGATTTGAAGGGCGCAAATCTTATCTTCTTCAAGCTATCACGTTGTTACAGCATATACGTTCAATGAATAATTTCTGTTATGATTTAATATGAGAACAGAATAACATGAGATCATATTTTTATATATTACAAGCTTATTTTTAACTGAGAGGTGTGACTTATATTTGGACTCATTTCTGAAACAATTGTACTTAAAAAAAAAAACTGTACACATAAGTACTCATTTTTAAATACTTCATTTTTAACAGTGTATAAAACAATCTGCTCTTGATTTCTTTCTTCCTACTTTGGCCGATCATCCCAAGCCACTTCGCGAATTGGCCGGTCAAGGCCCGAAATCAAAAAAAGGTCGAATTTTGGTAGGTAAGTTTACAGCAACATTGGCCAATTCGTGAACTGGCCGATTTCGGGCATTGGCCATAACACAGATATTAAACTGATTCCTTCTTCTTTAACTTCAAACAATGATAGAAAATCAAGTGATTAACCTTGATAAATCAATGAAAACTTTTGAATTTCGGATTAGAGTGCTTGAAATTAACAAAAAAAGATAAATAAATAAAAATTCTGGATTTTTGGTTTAAAAAATTTTGGAAAAAATGGCACAACTTATAAATTGACATCTTTTATAAAACAACATTATTTAAAAAAGTGTTTAAGTGATGATGTAAAAATTAATTTTCTGTGGTAATACTTTTTGGATGTTGCGGCAAAAAAATGCCAAAACGTTGCTGAATTTTCAATTAATGAAAATGTAATTAAACTTTTAAAAAATCGCTTCAAAGTATTTACCTCCAAAATACATATGTACCAAGTTTGGCAACTTTAGGTCAAACATTCTGGGCAATAAAGCGTCAACACACACATTCGACTTTATTATTAATAGATAATATATTGTGAAACTCTTTATAAAATGATTTTTCTTTGAATATTGGTACTTTTTTCTACAAAGGTATAATTTCTAGAAGCTTTCCTTGAAGAAATGGCGATTGATCTCAAAATTTAAATCTTAATCGATTACAGAAATTTTAATTTTTTAAATAAAAATTTGTAAGAATGAAAATAAAGTTTCCATCCCCCCTCTTAAAAAATCCTATTCTTCTTAAAGTAACGCAGCGAGTCTATTTCCCCCCATGAATTTATGAATAAATAATTCCAAGCAAATATTTATGAAAATTACCTTTTTGAAACGAATTCTTATACCTTTATCAAAAGTAAACAATAATGATAGGAAATAAGAATTTTTTTAAAAAAAATGAACAATGATTTATTTGCTAAAATTGCTTTTGTTGAAATTTTTAAATTTTTTGTTGAAAACACTAAAATTTCCAAAAAGTTCTGATTTATTAAACAGGTATAAACTAAAATGCTTCATTTAATGCTTACATATAGATTTCTAAACTCAAAGTAATCGGTATGGGCCATTGTTATGCCATTACATCTAGGCCAATTCATTAATATAAAAACAAAATTGTTCCAAGAAGAATGTTTATTTCTACCATTACCTTTTCCAGATTTTTTTATTTTTTTATTTATTTTTATTTTGCAGCCAATGAATTCACTTACGTCTCTCTCCCGTCGGTGTTAACCACACCAAATTGCTTGTAGATCCCATCAAATCGGTCAAGTAAGCAGTACAAGGACATTTGGTACAAACCGGACAGTACAGAGAAAATAAAGGCAAAAAAAAAAAAGGGACAGGAAAAAAATCTCAACCTTCTGGGAATAAGTGGACAGAGAGGGGGGTAAGGGGTTGGTAAATTTGTTCTCCGAGAGGATAAAGGGGGTGTAGGAGGAAGACTTCAGACGATCGATTCTCTCCACTTTCGATCGATGATTCAAGTACCCGTGCACGATGGATTCAGTGCTTCGGGTACAAGGAGGGGATGGAAGAGAATGGCATCCCTCCTGGGAGAGATATCAGGAAGATGACTAAAGTTCCAGGCAAAGTTCGGAAAGAGCAGCTACAATTCTTTGTCTTTTCCCTTTGAAATCGGAGGCAGTCGCCTATGATTTCCTATGAAGTGTTGCGGAAGAGCTGATAATTTCGTTCCCAGAGCTAAATTTCAGGGTCAATTTGTCTCCCTTTTATTTCCGAATCATTGAAGTTTAAAGTTCCTTTCTTCAACAAATGACCTGACAAACAACGAATAAGTTTATATACTTTTTGTTTAGACTTAAAAAAGAATTAAATTGATAGGAATGCTTACAAGTTACTTTACAACTGAAATAAAAGCAAAACTTTAGGAAGTTTAAAGTTCTTTATTTCAACAAATGGTTTGACAAGCAACGAATAAGTTTATATACTTTTTTTTTAGATTTAAAAAAAAGAATTAAATTGATAGGAATATTTAAAACTTACTTTACAACTTAACTAAAATCAAAATTTTAGAAAGTTTAAAGTTCCTGACTTCAACAAATGACCTGACAAGCAAAGAATAAGTTTATATCCTTTTTTTTAGATTGAAAAAAAAAGAAAAAAGATTGTTTGATAGAAACGCTAAAAGGCTGCTTTGCAACTGAAAGTAAAAACAATTTAGAGTGAGGATCTATGATTGGTATAAAAAAGACAAAATTTGTAGTGTCTTTGGTTGAGGGGTGGGGATATGCGAATCTGCTCCTGCATTTATTTATTTTTGAAATGGTAAAGTTGAGATAAAAATGTGTGAAAGCGTGGTTCAGACAGGATGCTATACTGTATGATCGCACACATGAACTAATGTTATGATATATGATTACATAGAATTTGTTTGTTTTATAATAGAATGCAAAATTTTATTGGCAAAGTACATTACGAAATTTATTTTTTCTTAAAATAATTTTTATATTTATAACGGTAGAAGCGGAAAATTACATTGTAAATTGAAGAAACTTAAGAATTTCTTCCTACAAAATAATCCATTAAGATATGTAAATCTAGATCCTTGATCTTTTTAATCTTTTTTTAAAGCCCTTGGTAGGTATATCACCATCAAATTCATCAGCTTTTTTTTTTTTTGAATTTTAGAGGAAAAAAACTTTAGATGATTTATTTTCACCGTAAGGAAATGTCCTGTTAATTAACCAAATCAATTTACAAATCAAACAAATTATACCTAACAAGATCTCCCTTGGAAACCCAAAAATATTTTAATATTGCCTTACTGGTTTAAAAAATAGACCTTTTAAAGGGCAAATGGCATCTTTAGAAATAGGGAGCAATAATTTAACTAAATCAAATCACTCACTTGTAATTTTTTTAATCACTTTTTAACTATTCCAGAAAAAGGGCTATTATAAAATGAGGGAAACGAACTAAAACAGTGAAATCACTTTTGATGTTTTTAATTTGCCCTGCATTGCTTTTGTAGGTCACCCTGTTACAGCAAGTGTCAACATAAGCAAGATTATAATAATTTGCCAATGATTGATTATTGAAATCTTGAGCGATTTATTTACAGTAATCTATCATATTTTATTTACTTCTTGATTTAAATCCAAGTTACTTTTTCAACACTATGGCTTTTAAATAAGAGCAATAAATAAATGAAAAAAAAAACTAAAATTAATTTCGGAATATATTATATTTTAGAAAAATATTCTTTTTAAAACGACCTTATTTAAATTTTAAATTCGCGTTTCCATTTCCTCAAAGAATGCTGCGCCTCTTTAATTTCCATATTAAGCTTTTTTCATTATTTCATAACATTTCAATCATTTAAAATGCTTTAAACCTAAATCAAATAAAAAAATCTTTTTGATAACATAATTATTATAATAATATATTTGTGTACTAATACCACTGTATACAAAGGCGCTGCAGTTTTATCAATAATTTATGTTTATATGTTATGGTATAATATATATATATATATATATATATATATATATATATATATATATATATATATATATATATATATATATATATATATATTAGGAATTAACTATAATTTGTCTAGAAGTTTCAACAGTCAAAATATGAAGCGAAGGGGTAATTTAAAAGAAAAGAAGCATTTAAAAGAGATGAAATAAATAAACTGGAAGACAGATTAATTGCTTATAATCAGGCCAGCAATGATTTTGTTATTTCAAAACATTTACCCAGGACCAAAACATCAGCGATGTATTTCTGATAAATTTTAATGAGACTTTTAATACCCAAGACAGAGTGAGAAAGGGCGTCTGAAAGAAGATCTTACAAGATTAATGCATGTAATATGTAATAAAATAAAGTTCAGAAGCATAGCATGATAGCCATGTTGTAATGTACACACAGCTTTATTTCATATATCCAAAAGCAGGACTTTAGAAATTTCCCAGAAGACCGGTACTATCATGAAGAAATATTTTTATCAATGGAGTAGTAAAATAAATTCAAAAGATTTATAAGATTTCGGGAACGCCATGTACAGAATCTTTTATATTTAATTTAAATAAATCATTTATCAAGAGAAAAAAAAATTAAACATGTTCTCGGAGCAAGAACATTTCCCCCTTATCTCTTCCCAGCACTTCCAATCTTCAGCCATTTGCATTTTTCTCCCGATATCCAAGTTTCCCCGTCTCAGTTGCCGCTGCCACACAGCAAAAGAATAAAATTAAGACGAAACGCAAGAGATCGTGTTCATAATATGTTCATCGATTTCCGATGCTAATGAATCGTTATCGGAAACGGCTCTTACTCACTGCTGTACATCTTGCGAAAGTAGCATCTAATCCGGCAGCAGGGGAAACATCAGATTGATGATAGTTCCCCCATCTGCTGGGTTACGGCATGTTTTTTCCCCCATATATCTCACACTCAAAGTGACATCGCACGCGAACGAAAGAGATTGCATAAATAAATATTAAAATTGTCCAACAAATTGGCCGCAGCAGGTTGTTGTTTGCATAAAGGTAGTTTCACACGATTGGTCTTGAGCAAAGATTTATATAGTGTTTTTTGGAAATGCAGTATTGAATGTTGGATTCTGATTATGGAAATTTGATCTCTTTAAATACTGCTGTACTTCAATATTTCTTCTTTCTTTCTTAAAGGTTATACTTTTGTTTATAATGGTCTTTATAATTCCCAGATTAGTTCCTAAAATGTTGGATTTTAGAATATATTAGTAATGTCATTTTATTTGAATGATTTATTATTTATTTCATGGAAAGCTTTGAAATACAATTGTTCCAAAGCGTTTTTTCGCAGCTGTGTTAATAAAAAGATGTGCGAATTGTAATTAAATATTTAGTTGCTTTGAGAACAAATAGCATTTTTGAATATAATAGTGCTTTGAGAGCAAATAATCTATTTGAATGCGTTATAAAATAACTCTTCTTCAAAACAATACCAAATTTTGAATATAAAGTAGAATATTTATAAATTAATTTTAAATTGCTGTAACTAAAACAGCAATAGATCATTAAAAAAACTATTTTTGCCTTAAATAAATCTTTTCAGTGCACGTATTTCCAAATAGTCGATGCAAAATGACTGAGTAAGTCCGCAAATATACACTGTATAGTTAGAGCTTTATTAAAATTGCAGACGTGAATGTGGTTTCAATTTCTAAGTTGTATTAATTTTTCATGGGGAAAAAAGTCTAAATTTTGGAATTTTAATGTATGAAAATATTAAGAAATTAAAAAATAATTAAAATAATAATTAAATAATTAAATTAAAAAAAACAAATGCATATGTGTTGAAGAACAGAAAATAATATTAATAAAAATATTGAAATATATTCTCCTCGAATTAAATAAATTCTTGAGAAGAAATATCGACATACAACAAGCTCGTTATCTGAGGAATCAATTTTAAAGAAGTTATTTTTCTTTTACCTATCAAATTAGACAGAAAATTTAACCCAGGATTAAAAAATGAATTTATCACAAAAAATATTGCCGCATCTAATAATCAGAGAAGTCTGAAACTTTCTTTACGTCTCATAAATTTACTTTCAGTCACATAAATTAGAGGTTTATAGGAATTGAAAGTAAAATGTTTGATATTCATCCGTGCGTATGGAAGTTTTTCGAAGAACTTGCCATCCTCTTCAGTTTTGTTTATTCAACAAATCTACCCATAATGGCAAAACACTGCAAGCTTTCCCACGCGTTCAGCGTTAATAACAATCAATATATCACGACAAAAAAAAATATGTTTGTGTCTGTCCATTTCCAGAAAGGAAATACACCAGGCGTGCATTCGATGCATCAGCGCCTATGTGTGACGGAATTGCAAAAACCGTAGCATTCCGCTCCTGTAAACTTTAACAACTGTTGACGCAACTGGGGGACAAAGGGCATTCGAAGAGCAACTGAGGTTTAAATCCTGAATTTCCATCTGAATTTGTTCCATCGTGATTTCTATCTTTTATTTCATGCCAAATGCAGGTATTCACAGACTGCTTTAAGCCTACAGATCAGATAAGGAAAATGGACAGACTAAAACGGAAGTGACTCACTTTATTCACGTATTTTTAGTTTTTATTTAAATATATTTCAGCTGTTGTAGTTTGCTTATTCAAATTCAAAAGCTAATCTGTAAAGAATAGGAAATAGTTTTAAAGAGAATATAGAATTACGAATATTTACGCGTTTGTGCTGTTCTTATGCAATACAGTTTAAATCATTAGGCCTTTCTTAAGCCTATTTAAATTAAAGAAGACACTCCTTTTAATGTCCTATTCCGAAATCTAGAAATTGAAATAATTCAATTCTTTCTTGTTAACGTGCTGTAAATATTCTTAATGTAAAGGCACTTGAATAATTCGAAAACGGCACTTGGGCAATTCAAAAATGAAAATAACAGTTCGAATGAAACAATTTAATATACCTTAGTATGTTGGTAAATAGGGATTCCGAAATCTTAGTAATAAAAATAATTTTTTTTTCTTGGTATTGTGTTGTAAATATTCTTAATGCAAAGGCATTTAAATAATTCAAAAATGATATTTAGACAATTCGAAAATGATAATAATGAATTAAACAATTTAATGTACCTTTTAGCACGTTGGTTAGCAGGAAATTTAAAAGAGAAGGGAAAAATTCGTATTATTGAAGAAATATATCAAAAATCATATTAATTAGCCAGAATTTTCCAAGTTCTTTTATGTGATTGAAGTGAAACATTTTTAAGGACAATAAATAATTACGAATATTCTTTACACAACTTAAATCAACACAATACCAATACAATTTAAATCAACACAATACCAATACAACTTAAATCATTTGGGATTTCTTAAGCCTATTTAAATTAAAGAGGGCACTCTAATTTTCAATTTCCAGTTCCGAAATCTCAGTAATAAAAATTATTCAATTCTTTCTTGGTATTGCGTTGTAAATATTCTTAACGCAAAGGCGGTTGAATAATTCGAAAAAAAAAAAAAAACACTTTCACAATTCGAAAAATGAAAATAATAATTCGAATTAAATAATTTAGTGTATTGGTAAACAGGAAATTTAAAAAAAAAAAAAGAGAAAAATTTGAATTATCGAAGAAATCTAGCAAAAGCTACATTAATTAACCAGAATATTCTAAATTTTACTTTTATATAATTGCAGGGATTTAAATAGTCTTAAAGCAAGAGTTTTTAAAAGCAAAGCATTCGTAAATATTATTTTATAATGGTATTCGACAGTCATATTCAGTAGTTTTAGTTGAACAACAAATGAAAAAAAAAAAGCTGGATTAAAACTAAATTACGGATAATTAATTACCTCAGATTATTAAACATGAAATAATTATTGGTTATTTGTTTGATACAAATGGGATAATTTGTGCAGTTAAAAAAAAGAAAGAAAAAAAAAAGGAACGAATTCTAATGTCAGGTGAAAAGTAATATATAAGTTTAAAACTATAGTATAGTTTATACAAAGTTACTGCCAGTTGCATAGAGAATCTTTTAAAATTACTTTAGCAGAAGAAATATATTTATATAATGATTTTACCGAATGAGATTACGGCTAGATTTTGTGATTGAGCACCATAGCATGAATAAATGTGACGGTATTATTCTCCAATCTTAACAAAAATGAAGTCTGTGTATTTTTAATTACATTGAATAAACATGAATACATGAATCTTTAAATGGAAAATTGATCAGAAAGAATTGGTCACCCTGACTGATTAATCAACCAACTAAGCCAACCATGTACAATATTCGATTTCTTTTCATGTTCATCTGACTTCTAATTCGGCACAGCAGAAATATTTTAATTAAAGCGATGGAAATGTTTGACTCGAATACAAGCCGTTAAATTAAAACTTCGCATTCATAAATCTCTTTAATTAAAAACGTACAATTCCTTTTTGAATAGAAGTAGGGGAGTGAAAAATCAAATACTAATCATTTGTCTTCGAAGACCAAAAGAACTATGAATAATTGCTGCAGAAAGACTTATTAGTAAAACGGATTAAAGAATGATAGTTTGTACCTATTGTATTTACATTTATGATTTTAAAAATATATACCGACAATTAATTTATTCTGGCTCGTATCTTTTACATACTTGACATCATCCACAAAATAAGAAGATTTTATTAATTCAGTTTCATAGGAAATACTTAAGATAATTTTCTATTATTTGTTGACGATGTTAGAAATCCTTCAAGCAAAAAAATATTTTTTAATTTACCGAATTTCCGATAAAATTTTAAACCAACAACGCATATCGATAAACATTCGCATCATTCCCATTCTTGCATATAAAATTGTAATCAAGATTTACGCAGGCATAAGGGAAGGTTCGAAAGTTAAGAATAGATTAACACGTCATTTTGAAGTACTTTGAGAGAGGAATCGTCACTATGACTTGGTGATGTTTGACTGAACGCGTGGGCTTCAAACTACCATGTTACGCTAATGTGAAGAAATTTGAGGTTCGCATTGATATCATCGGTATGATTGACAGGTAGCATTAAGATCGTACCATATGTATGACGAATCTCTGGTAATATCCGGCATGTAATCCCTGAACTTCGACTGTGAAGTACGGATCTTACTATGAAATCACCATGGCCTCAGCATAAGCATTGAATTACAATTTATAAATAATATTTACTTATAAGACAGTTCGTGCATGCGCTGGCTCTATTTCCTGATTTGCTATACATATAGTGACCGGTGATTTAAATGAGTGAAAGGATTCATAATTCAGATATGTAAGGGCTTCAGATGTTTTATAAACAACTCTGTCCAAATAATAAATAAGTACGGTTAGGATAATAAAAAGAATAAGCAATATTCGTCTAAATGCACCGACATTTGAAATACAGGGTGTTCATTAATTATTGTCGGGGTTTCTGTACCTCATAACTTTCGAATAAAAAATATTACGCAAAAACCGATTACGTATTCGTAAATTGCTCATATTAAAAAGATTAATGAATTTGCACATGGCTGCCCTTTGTGGCTCGTAACACATCGAGACGAAATTCGATTTCCCTCCACATGCTCTCCAGCATTTGTGGGGTAACATTTTGGATCGCAGTAACAATTCTGCGCTTCAGTTCATCAAGGGAGGGCACAGAGGCCTTGTACACAATGTTCTTGACAAACCCCCATAGAAACAAGTCCAGCGGTGTTATATCTGGTGCTCGGTCTTCCCGCTCCCTTTCGGTGTAGAACTCTACCAGTTTCCTGAAATTGTGTTAACCAGCGTCTGATAGAATTATCCGAAGGAGGATCTTTCTTGTACTTGGTCCTGAAACGACTTTGAGTAGTTATGACTGATTTAGTTTCGAAAAACCACAATACACACATTGCTTTTTCTTGCACGATCGCTTTTATTTATGTCATAATTACCCAGATGCAAATGCGCTAAGATCGCATTGTTGCCACGTAAAATTCTTTGAGTTGTAATTTACGAATACGTAATCGATTTTTGCGTAATATTTTTTATTCGAAAGTTATGAGGTACGGAAACCCCGACAATAATTAATGAACACCCTGTATATAATAATGTATTTTTGAACTGTTCTATTTGAACCATATCTCTAACTTTCAAAATTAAAGTTACTTTTTTATGTTCCGTGCTTTCATTCATATAAAATTACAAGACAACTATTTAGAAATAATATGATTTTCCAAAATGTACTTGAAAGAATTCTCTATACCAAAAACTATTTTAAACCACAAAGCAATTAAGAAAAAAAAAATGGTTCTTTTAATTTGTACTAAACATTTTTCGAATTTGAATTTCTAACATTTCAGTCGAACCAATCGCATCCTTCCACTCTTTCTTTTCCTGTAAAGAAGTTCCGATTTCTCAAGTTCATTCCACCGTGCCGCTATTATGAGAGAGAACTGAAGGCCGGGCCTGTATTTACCCTCGTGGTGGGTTTTAGTTACCCATGACCTGCAGGGGTGCGGTGTCAAGGGCTAATTTGCTCGTCGGGACAACTACACAATGTTCAGGTCGGGTTGTATTTCCCACAGACCCTTCCTTCTATTGGAGTAGTGCTGTACATTACGATCAATAAGCTGGGCACTCCCGTTCGTCGGTGAATAGGTCGTCCCTTTTTTTTCTCGTGTCAAGTGGTGAGGTGTCTTGGATTTCAGATTCCATCTACAACTGAATAGAACCGTTTCCATAACGAAAACTACCTACTTGTGAGTGTAGGGTTCGCAATAGAGTATTGATCTTTGTAATGGAAATACCACATAAAAAGAAGAAAAGAATACGTAACACAGAATAATAATATCTACGGCTTAAAAAAGATTAATATTTTAGTTTAGTGGTATTTGAAGTAAGTGGTGCAACAGATGGTTAGGGCTTTTTAGAACCATTTCTAGATATTTGAGGATTTGGAGTTCATTTGAACCAATAAAAACATACTAAGGGGGGAAAGTAACAGATTGTTGAATTGACAAACTAGGCAATTGACTAAGGGCTCAGTAACATTAAAAAACTCTAAACCCTCTGGATTCTTCTTCTTCTTTTCTTTTTTTTTTTTTGCGGTTATTTAAAAATATTTAACTTTTTGTTTTCATTTCATTATAAAGGCCGTGAAACTGAATTTATACAAATTAAAATCAGATATTATGAAAATTAATTTTGAAACATTGTTATGGTTATATTAATAATTAATTCCATTTGAAAGTTTTGCATTAAATTATTTTATAATTCTAAAAAAATATTATACTTTATAATTTTTAAAGAAAAGATTGGTCCTATTTTTAAATATCATCGAGATAGTGTTATTATTATTTTTTTTTTTCATATTTTGTTTGAATTTCACTTATAGCATTTTTTTATTGCGCGATATACTAAAATCAATATTTTTAAAAGTCATCTGCAACTATTCGTTTTCTTATTACAGATTTTAAAAATTTGATATTAAAACTTCTTATATAAATATTAAATTAAAATCGATAAAAAAATTAGTTTTAAAATTTTGAATGGAAAAAGAAATTCCGAAATTTGCATTATCTAAAGGCCTGCAAAAAGTTTAATCCCGCCTTGAGAAGAAAGGAGTAGGAAATGGTTGTAATTGGAGCCGATTTGGATGACTGTGGTAAAGACAATATTTTTGCATTATTTCATTAAGTTTAGAAGTTAAGGAACAGCAAGACTTGGAGAGCGAAAACACAAACATTGTATCCAATAGCCGATCAAAGTACGTGCTTAAGACTGAGGCATATTAGCCATTAAAAAAGCTTTGTAGTTTTTCTCAATTAAAAAACAAAAACAAAGAAAAAATGAAGTTTAAAGGAGTTAACCTTGAAGTGAAATGACGACATCACTAAACTACAAATTACATTGAACTTGGACAGGTTGTTTGAATAATTAGCATCGACAATACCTTTAAATGGCATGGATTGTTCGATAAATGTTATCGTCAAAACAGTATACATCTTAAATCCAGGATTTATATTTATCTAGTTATTCAAGTATATAGTAGTAATTAAAATGTTCAAGACATTCAAAACGGATTGTTGGAATTATGATTGACTGTTTCATTGTCATGTCTTTGACATATAACCACTTTTTCCTTCTACATTGGACTATTAAGTGACAGCGTATTTGGTTTCTTTAGTTTCCATTGCGTCACTCGGTGCGGATACTCGATATGTAAGATAAATAGTATATTAAAATAATATACTATTACCTCGATATTTAAGGTAAATAGTATAGGAAAAATAGTATATTATGAAATTCATAAGAATTTCAAGATTTTACTTCTACTCTGGAAGGTGAAAAGGAAGTAAAGAAACAATATAAATGGACTGGAGAAGATTCAAACGCATATTATATACAAAAGCAGCATGCCAATTTATGTTCAGAAACCACTGCTTCTTTTGGAGACTACAAAAAAATTCAAAGGACAACTGGACCTACCGGGATTAGTTTGGCTTAGTTGGATTAACTTCTCTTTTCAAAATTTCATGAAAGTTATTTTGGAACAGAAATGAACCACCTGGTTCTGAGCCGGTATTAGATGAGAAGGATGACGCTTGAGCCTACAACTCCTTCATAAAATTTCCCCACCATCCTACTTGATGGTTTTCACGTACATAACGCCCATATTATATATATATATATATATATATATATATATATATATATATATATATATATATGACGAATCTTTGTGATCCTCTTTATTAGAATCTGAAACTCGTTCTCCAGGTGTCGTCCTCTTCATCTGACGGCAATTCAAAGTTACGAGGTTCGTCCCCAAATAGCCTTATTGTTGCTTTAAAACCAGACGTTAATATAACTAAATAACCAACTAACTGAAGCTCGGTCTCAAAAGCACTATGGAAATGCTATATGGCAGGTGGCATGCGTTTGTCCTGTGTGACGGAAATCGATTCAACATTAACTACCAATTATATAAATGTTGTTGTCTATGCCTTATACAAATGAATGATATCTAGCAATTTCTGTTATTTATCTACTTCGCACCTCTTGTACATAAATATTTTTTTAAAAAAGAGTAAAAAAGCGTGTTTTTAATTTTAAAAAAATGAATTAACCATCTTTATCTAATTGTCTTACAAAAAAGTTTTCAAAAATAAAAGAAATGGCTATAATTAATATTTTTAAATCAAATATATATTTCAAATAAAGTTAGATGAAAAGACTATACAACAGCAGAAAATGGATTTGATAAAATATTATTCTTTATTTTGAATTTTTTTTTTGAAATATTTTTTATTTTAGATGAAAAAGGAATAGAACTACCAAAATATGAGGTTAAGTAATCTTTTTTCAGCTTGGATATCTCATAAAGTTAGTTTATATTTTTTATTAAATATATTTCATATCTAAAAATTTAACTCAGTAATTACAAATCATATTCTAATTCTTCAATGATTTTATAACGGGACGAGGAAAATATACACAATATAAGCACTTTTCAATCGTATAATAGAGTAATTTTATAAATTATTTTATATACTTTTGAACAAAGCTTTCTTTTCCTCAAATACAACATCTATTTATTAGATATGAAAGGCTTTTCTTCCTTAACTGGTTTTAAAACATTCGTCCCTTGATTCACTGACTTCTCCTTTTCCAACCCCGTTTTCATTCAAAAAGAAAAAGAAATAAAGAAGTTTGCGCAATTTGAACGTCCGAGTAATTTTTAACTGTACCGTAAATAGATTAATCTGTGGTTTTAAAACGCATACTAAACGTCTTCATCGACTTAGACCGGATCGTAATCTGGTCTCATTTAGCATCGTTACACGCCAGAGCCAGAATAATGAGGCATTGTTCGTCGGTGGCGATCTGAAAAAAAAAATTATAGAACCTTTCACAAAAAGACCGGGGAGAAAAAAACGCCACCTTCAAAAGGCGACTTCTTGCCAACGAACGGGTCACGAACGTCACGAGTTACGAAATTATGTTTAATTTGAATTAGATTATACCTTTTAAATATTAGTCATAAAGAACCCGTGAGGAGTTCTGAACAGCTATGACAAAAAATTATTCATTTAATGTTATTGGGTTGCTCTTTTTTTTATTCATCAATCGTGTGCTAGCACGTGGCTTTTGCAAGAGTCTCGGGCAACACCGAAGCCACTGCCTTTGTAGACCGCTTTTCTGAATTTTTTACCGTCATGTTCGATTGGATATTTTTCTGTGAAGTCTCTGTGGTGGTTCTTGACCCTAAGAGGATTTAGAGAGGTCAATAAAGTTCCCTTTCTTTGTTCTATAAATGGAATAACAAACTTATTGTTGTCGGTGCTTTGATTAATTCTTTAAGAGGTTAGTGGTTTACACTTTCTTCATGCTATTATTTTCTTTCAGTGAAGTTTTGCATAGTTTGTTTGAAACTGTGTTCAAAACTTAGTGGTTTGAATTTAATTTTATAAAAGAAATTATATCAATCCCTTTTTATGCATTATATTACAACATCAAATCAATCAACTCGAGTGGAGACCGGTGTTTTAAATTTCATTGCATTGTAAAAATGCATTCTATTGCATGACTTTATAGTAACATTGAAAATGAATTCTAATAATTTCACAAGATTTTATAGTAGTTTTTCAGAACATGGATAGGTCAATATAGTAATTCTTCACTGCGCTGGCCTATCCATGAAACGACATAGAAATAATTGCTGGCGTTATTGCTACTTTTTCATTTGCGATTATTATTTTTTTAGATTGAATGCTATTTTAAATTGATAATAATAGTTATATAGACAAACCTCAGTTCAAAGAACGATTCTTTGAATAATATTTTGATTTTCAAAATCCTTAAATTTGCCTATTTGGCTTATAAACGAAAATATTTATCAGAAAATAAAAATTCAACATTCACCAACTTTGTATCTTGATTTATATTATACATATTAAATTCCGAAATTTAAGAAATCATTTATATTTCTGAAAGTACCAAAATGATCCCTAGATCAAAGCTCTCTTTTAATAACTTAATTATTTTCGCAGCTTTCTGTCAACCCCGTTTCCTGCATTTATATGAATGAATGAATAATAGCACAATGATTTAAAAATTATTTTTGCTTTTCTCTGAATGAATGAAAGTAGAAAAAAATTCTAAGAAGAAAAAAGGATGCACCAAGGAACTTTGAACCTCGTCAGATTCTGGATACAAATGCTTGGATTCACTCACAAGAAATAAATAAGTGAAATAAAACATGGAAAACATAAAGAAGCTCGAAAAAAATCACACACGTCGAACATTTCAGTGCAACTTCAAAACAACAACAGGGGAACAAAAACTTCATGCGAGCAAAAAAAAAAAAAAGATGGTTCGCCTTTATGAATCTAGTTCCTTTTCTATAGTTTGTCGGCTAAAAACGCATGAAATGAAATGGGCTGAGCAACAAGACGAATACTAGAATACTATGCATCATAAAAATAAAAAAAATAAAGACACAGAGAACGGATGCAAAAAAATAATAAAAATAAATACTCAGGGCCTGAAATAATAAAATAAAATTCTCCGTTTCGGGAATTGGCGACTATGATGGCGATCGCCTAGTGTTCTCATGCGAGCGGAGCAGCACAAATGTCGTTTGGTGTTTCACGTGTTGCCAGATGCCTTGATTGATAATGACAGATTACATGTTGTGCCCTGAGTAATGAAAGGATCTTGTAATAAAGTGCCACTCACGTTGTCTTACTCTTTGGTTGCACTTCTCTTCTTTTAGGGTTGCAACGATATGTGAATTTCGGCACCAATCCTTATGTCGTTTTAGACTAATTATTGACGGCAAACAGCACTTTTTACCAGAGATAGCATCTCTGCTTTTGGGTCAATTTGTTTCTACAGCAAATGCCGAGAAGACAAATAAGGATATTTTGGAAAGATATATAAGTGCATGCATCCTCCACAGTAGATGTTAATTAGTGTAATAGATAGAACACTAAACTCTCATAAGTGCGATTAAAGGCATACCTATACTAAATAAGGGGTGAAAAGTCGTATAATTCACATTTCTCAACATTAATATCTTATCGAAAAATTCGCCATTCAGTTAAATTACAAATACCATTACATATCGATCATTAATAATTTTTTAGAGATCTAGAAAATAGCTATGAGAGATGCAGAGAGCAATAGGTGATTCGATGAATCAAATGAGGCATCAATTAAATATCCAAATAATTGATTTTTTGTTACAACATAAGAAAATCTGAAATTTGTTTTACCAAAGAAATTTTTCGTCATTTTTTATTTATCATTAATCTAACTGATAATTAATGAATTGATTTTCATATAAAACTGGCACATAAACTTCTGAGGATATTATAATTTTTGAAATTCACTAAAGCTTTTTTTAAATGTAGATTTATATCGGAAAGAATTGATTTTTTATTAGAGTGCAAAAAAATCTGAAATTTGTATGCTATGAAAGAAAATTTTTTATCACTTATATTGATTATTAATCTGATTGATAATTAATGCATTTACTATTCATAAAAACAAACTGTTGCATAATTCATCTAATTGTTCTGAAAATATTATAATTTCTGTAATTCACAAAAGGCTTTTTAAAATATAGATTTATATCGAAATGAATTGATTTTTCAAGAGAATGTAAGAAAATGTAAATCAAAGAAAATTTTTCGTCACTTATATTGATTATTAATCTAATTGATAATTAACGTATTTTCAAACAAAACTAGCATATAATTCAATTTTATTGTTTTACTTTCAGAAATTCACTAAAGATTTTTTTTAATGTAAATTTATATCGGAAAGAATTGATTTTTCACTAGAGTGTAAAAAAATCTGATATTTGCATGCTATGAAAGAAAATTTTTTATCACTTATATTGTTTATTAATCTGACTGATAATTAATATATTGATTTTTCATAAAAACAAGCTGTTACATTATTCCATTTAATTGTCCTGAAAATATTATAATATCTGAAATTTACAAAAGCTTTTCTTTATATCGAACTGAATTGATTTTTCATTGTAATGTGAGAAAATCTGAAATTAATATGTTGTTAAAGAAATTTTTTCGTCACTTATATTGATTATTAGTCTGATTGATAATTAACGTATTGATTTTGATATAAAACTGGCACACACAATTCCCTGATAAATTGTGTACATTGCATGTACATTGATGCAACATATAGAAGCAATATTTGTGAAAATAATTAATGTAACTTTAAAAGTAATTTTTATTTGTAAATTTATCTATCAGAAATCTGTGCCTTTTGGTAAAAATTTGAATAAAAGTTTGTACCTTAATAAATATTTTCTCACTGTACTTATGCGAACATTTTGAATATCTCTTAGGAATTATAATTCCAAAATAATAAAAATATTTTCCAGGAATTGTATTTAATATTTATTTTTAGTTACTTATGTTCAGAGCTTCTATAAGTCTAACAAATTTACAAAATCTGCTGTAAGATGTGAAATTTTTCAAATATGTGTCTAATAATGCACACATATAAAATAATATATATATATATATATTATACAACTTAAATAATGCTTGCTCACTTAAGATTTATGTATAAAGGAAATTTTATCCTCTTTCTTTTTAATAACATTATTATTTAACGAAATTTCTGAACTCGAAATCACTTTACATAAAACAATCATTCAAAAATAAGATTCGGTGATCGTTTTGCGTTTATTATTACTTCTCTCTTTAGTCATTTGATCTTCAGATTCTTTTCTTGCCTACAAAAGCTAGTTTGCATTAAAAATCTGATGGAATATCATAATCCTTTAGTTAAATCAGGTTAACATATACGAAAATGAAACCAAATAACTTCAGATTCGCTAGAAAAGTGAGCACCGAGTTCAAATAAGATAGAAGAAGAGACCTAATTGAACTCACATTAAGAGAATCATATTAACAATATTTAAAAAACTTCAAAGTGGAAACAAAAATCTGGAAGAATAATGAAATGATTAATGGAAATCATTCGAGTCTATGTGAAAAATTTTATGCCAATTAAATTTTGAAATTCAAAAGGTATCTTGTTATAAATGGGGAATAAATGACATAAAGCAGTGTACAATTAGAGATGACATGTAGTGATGTTCATCATGTGATTACGAAATAAAATGAGTTTATTCCATTATTTAATTGTGCATGATCAACAATCAATACTATGAAATTCTAACTCAAAAATTACTCGCCCTTGGTCTATTTGAAGCAGATATAGTTTTAAAGTGTGCAATAGAATAAATTTACAATTTCTGATAAGTCATAACATTTTAAGTAACATTTGTTAGCGAGCTTATCCTTTTTATTCATAGGTATAATTAACATATTACCTGTCCTAATTCAGTCACACTTTCCTACCCTAATTCAGTCACTCTTACTAATATTTATGAGTAAGGAAAACTGAAAATCATAAAATGATAAGAAGCGCGAAAAGCACTTTAACAGAAAATTTCATCTCTTTATAAATTTGATCAAATTACTATCCTTCATGCACTTTTAAATTACTACGCCCATTTCCGGATCAAGCGCTTAGATTACCTCCCTCTTTCTCAATTTTGAGCTTTAATTGTTTACAAAATAACTACTCTATTTTACTTCCTTCATTACAAAGTATTGTTTCTTGCTATGTTTACAACACCTCCCGTGATCCCGAGAGTTCAAAATCTTTGCACGTTTCTTCAATAGTGATACAATTGTTACCGAGCTTACACCTCTCGTGCAACAGGTTAATAACTTGCATCACGCAGTTTCTGAGGTGACATGTGAATTATTCACGCAGTATGGCGTCTTTTATTGAAAAATCTCTGCTAAAGCTCTATATGCTAAGAAAGGTACTGAAAAGGAAACTCGCCAAATATACCAGACCTGCAATCTAAAGAGGTGAATTAAGAAAAAAAAATCCGTTGCTTCAAAGATTTGTAACATTGAGGCGTCTTTTCAGAGAAATAATATTTTTTTTATAATGTTGGTAAAAGACACTATATATATATATATATATATATATGATAACTAACAGCAAATAAAATTATTAGACGCATCTATCAAAGTAATTAATAGCAGAATCGTTAGGGTAAAATTACATGAAAAAAATAATTTAAAAATAAGCTGAAATGGATAAAAGAAATGTTCACTATGACATCTGGGCGAAATTTAAGATTAAAATAGATGCTTATTCAAATAATTGACTCATAAGACAAAGCAAACCCATAAATACGATTTAAATATAAACAATAACTAATTCCTGAATTTTGGCATATTAACTCCATAATTTTTTTTGTCGACCAAATTATGTTTATCAAAAATTGAAAGATGTAGTGATTTCAGTAGATTCCGCGTGCGTGCTAAATGAAATTTTCTTTTAATGCATGAATTTTACATAAAAGCATCTTACAATAAATTTAGTTACTTAAATCAATTCATAAAAAAATTTCGAAATTAAAAAGAAGATTTAAAATTTGGAATATCTTATGATAAGAAAAAAAAAAACATATTGTAATAAATCTTGAAAGAAAATATATACAATAAAATCACAAAGTCCTATTTCGAAAAAAAAGTCAATGAATACATATAGTAAAAGTTTTACAAAAGACTATTTGTGTTCTTTAATTTTATTTATCCCAAAAGAGAGCACAACTAATACAGAAATTTTGATTTTACATTGTATTGTTATTAAAATAACATCAACGAACCGAAAGGTGTTCCTTAATGAATTAATATCGCCCATTGGTATTCAACATAATTTTGGGGTTACAAAAGGAACAAAGTATTTGCAACGCCAGGTGAAGATATCGATGTATTAAAAGTTATGATCACAGATGCTCTGTTTAGTGTGAGAACCGAAATGGTGGGCAATATTTGGCTGAAATATGTATACCACTTGACATTCTTTGAGGTATCAAGGGCACTCATATTAAAATTTACTCGCGTATGTGGTTTTATTAAGAATTCTATAAATGCTTTTGTAATATTTTAAACAACCACTAAAGTAGCCAACTTTTAATGATTTTAATTTTTCAATCAGTAAAAAATTTTGTTACCCTTCTGTATATACATATGACAAAATTATGAATTCGATAAACGGTTTTGAATGCTTGCCTTACTTAAATAAATCTAATATTATTGGTGCAAAGGAAGACATAACTATCCATATTTGTTCATTAATGAAAAGCTAACAATTAACAAGAAAAAAATTGACCGTGAAGAAACTTTTGTAGCAATGCTGTTTCAAAGATCGTCACTGAATAATTCTGGAATGAGAGCGGCATTGAAGAACGAATTGGACAATGAGAGGACAATTTTATCTTGGCAGAAACTTTTCTTTCTTTCTTTTAAGAGTCGAAATAAAATAAATGCCGACTGCCCAATTTATTAAAGGTCTAAAGTAATTGTACTTTGCTCCAGGCAAGCCACCCAAGTTCTACAATTTGTCTTTGTCCTTTTTTCTATGTAAGTTGTCTACAAAGAGGGAAAAGAAGTTACACATAGTGCCCTTTTCCTACTGTTCAAGAATTGAGTTGTTATCGTTTCCTATACATTGTGAAGTCTGTTTTTATTATAGGTTTTGTCGTCATCCAAGAGGTTGTAGAAAAGATTTGACAAATAAGTCTCATTTCTTTTTCCCTTCCTTCATCGGCACTTCATATTTTGTTTTTCTTTGTTAAAAAAACCTCCAGGACAAATTTCCAGTCGCTGAATCAAATTTAAAGCCATGCAATCTGTAATATCCTTTATTAATAAGTGTAATTTGCTAAAGTAATCTCCTAGGATTAGACTCTTACTATTTCCTGTACCACCATCACGAAAGATGATTGGTACAAATTTTGACAATAAATGACTGGCTTAGAGGTTAAAATAATTTATTAGTCAGTTCATCATAAGACATGCTACCAAGCTATTATCGGAGACATTTTTGAAGTCTATTACAGTGAACCTAATTTATGAAGGTAGTATTAACAAGTCAAACATCAATAGAGAATGGAAAATATGCGCTGAATAATGCTTCATTGATATAACTTTAATATATTTTAATCTAAAAAAATTAAAGAAAAAAAAATGTGTATTATTTTCTCACTAAAGAAGAAGAAATGTTGAAATGATGACTTGTTGTATGAAATCTTTTGAATTACCGGAAGCTTTCATACATGTTTCTTGCTATTTCTTCGTTGAAACATTAGCTTATCGTTCTTTTTTCCTTTGATTAATACCAAATTATAATTTTAATTATAATTCAATTTGAATTTGAATTTTTAATTCACCTTATAATACTCATTAAATATCAATTAAAGTTATTCAGAGTAAAATTTAAATGAAGATTGTAAAACAAATTGGCTTTCAGATTCATACAGCTAGGAAAGACATTTGAAGAACAATCAAAATTTTATGAAACACATTATAATATTATAAAAAAAGGAACTGGAAAACATGAGCTTATACAAAAAACTTTTATGAATATAACTACCAGCAGATGATCATCATCAACAGGTAAATTGATAAACTGATATTTTATAAAAATTTAAAGAACTAATGCTTGACCTTGTTAGATTTTAGAAAATATGTTTAATTTCCCAATTAATTAAGAAACTATTAGACAGGTATGATTTCGATCTTAAATAAAATAGAAACAATGAAAGTAGTGCTAACTAAATCTATTAAGGTTTTAAATTATTGAAATAATATGTTAGTTTATTACTTTTAATTGTAGTCTCATGAACTTGGTTATTATAATATATTGAATATTGTACTCAGTGTGCAAATGATAACACTAAAAAAATTATTCAAAAATTATTTGAAAAAAATTATTCAAAATAGGTAATTGTGCATCTATCAGACATAATTAAAATGTACTTCAAAAACAATTAAAAAATGTTGATTAATATAACAACTGGAACTTGAAGCCAATGTTTGAACAATTGTGCAAAGAATACAGTTTAAATATTATAAAGATGCCATCTGGTATCTTTTTAATTATTGAATATTCAAACAATTTCTTGGCATCACATTAGAAATATTTACTTTACAAACATTTGAAGAAAATATTATTGTCAGTAAAACTATTTTAATTTTTCAATTAAATTTCTTTTCTCAAGGTACCTTATAAAAACTTTGTTAAGATTAAAAGTAAAATGAAAGAAATAAAAATAAAATAAATGAAAATTTCGAGTTATCATTATAAAATGGTACATTCTGCAAATTTAATTCGACAATTTTAATCTACGGAATTCGAAGTAATGGATAATCGAAAATATAAAAACAGATTTTTAAAACAAATTATTGAAAATAAAGTTAATCATTGTAATTATTTACTATCGTTTTATTTTGGTTTTCAATAATTATTTCAAAAAATAATTGTTTAAAATAAAATAAGAAAGGACGAATGCCGATAATTTAATGTATAAACTGTCAGACATTATTTTAAATGAAAGTAAACATTTTAAATCAACTTCACTTTAAAGTAATCACTTTTGTATTTTAACATAGGATATTTGAAAATATAAAATTAAACAATAATGAAGACAAATTTTAGTAAATTTAAATGAAATGAGGGCATGACTGAACTAATATGGAAATTTGGTTATCAACTGTCAAATATCTGAAAAAAATCACTCGTTGAATTCTTAAAAACAAAAGACCAACTCAAAACCATCGCACCCAAAACTCGCAAAAGGTTTTTTTTTTTTTTATCGACTTTTATATGAGAGGCTATGACCCCCCTTGGGCTAGACGATTCCAGACCGCACAAAAGATACATGCCACACGACTCAGCCCAACGTAAACATGGAAAAACGTTTCCCCTGTACCACAGAAGGGCTTTGTAGAGATACAAAACGTCTCTTTATCGACAACAAAGACGGCCGCAAAGTCAACCTGCGCTCAGTGTCCCTATAAATCAGATAGGACAAGACGTTTTTGGGGAGAATCTCGTATCACGGACTCTTTCTAGATATTCAGTCACTTAGGGTCCCATATCACGTGGTAGTTAAAAGTCACCCAAAAACAAATTCTTTATTCCGTGGCCTCTGATTATTAAGTTTCGTGGAAAAAAAGGAAGAAAGTCAATACCACAGTATCTTAAAAGGATCCGTTTGACAGTAGATTGACTTTTCATGGGAATTTGTATGTTGTTTTGAACGGATAGAAATGAATAGAAACTCAAACATAGGTGCTTAGGATTTTATTATTATTATTAAACCTGGCTAACTCGAAGCTGACATCACCAAGACAAGAATTAAATTTATCTAAAGGAATTGAAAAATTGAATGGATGTAAAATAAGATATTGTAACTAAGAATGGTTTCTATTTAAAAATTAATGATCTAAAAATTTGCTCCCCCTCCAAAAAAAGTTTTAAAAAAAGTACAGAAAGAAAAATAGACATTTTTTTAAAAACTAAAATGGGAAATAAAGATTCAATTTTGATGTTTAACTGTTTTAATAAATATAATAAAATTAATCAATAAATAAATAGTTTGTAATGTTAACAAATAAAGAGAAAAACAGTAATTAAGAATGAATTAATAGTTTTAGACATAATGATTTTAATAAATAAATTACTTCAATAAATAAAGCTGTACATCACTTTAAATTAACACACAATAAAGTTTTAAAATAAACAAATAATATAATAAATTTATAAAAAAACAAGAAATATTTTTTATAACTTTTTTGAATGAATTGTCAACCATCAAGAGCTTTAAAAATTATTTACTCGTGGCCTTTTAGCATGGTATGGGCGTATCAAAAATAATTCAGAATGAGAAACATTTTTTAACAATATTTAATTTTGGCTTTGAATTAAACAGAATAAATTTGAGTTGTTGACAATATTTTAATATTAGTAACAGAAAACTTATGGTCTATAAAAAAAAATTGCTATGAATACATTCAAAAAGAAATTTATCGACTAATCCAAATTCCTCGGTTTAATGCGTGAATAATCAAAAATACATCAAGAAAAGAAAAAAGATTTTTCAAAAGTTCAATAAATGAAAGCAATGTTATCCATAAATTAAACTCCATTTCAGAACACAATTCAATAATAATCAAAAATTTGCTCGAATCATTTCTTAAAATAAAAAGTTGTTGAAAAAATAAAGAAATAAACTAGAACTTATGCGATTCTTTTTTTTTTTTTTTTTTTAAGAGTCGGTTTCTTAAAAAAAAGGTTAATTTGGGGATTATACGGAGAACGCTCGAACTGTCAACATATATTGCCTTTTATTACTTTCGCGCTATCTTTATAATAATTGTTGGTAATTTTATTAAAATAAGGGGCATCTTTTTTCATTAAAATGATATTTAATGTTCCTTATCAGTTCTTTTTTCCTTATTCACTTCCAAAAAGAACAAACACATTCATTACGACAATTTTAGAACTTCAACATTAAATCTTACAAATGATTTTAGCTTTTGAGCTCTTAGCGACTCATTGATAGCTAACAAAATTTCATCGGCAGATAAAAGACAATTATTTTTTGCTGCTTGATTTTTAAACTTAAAAGCGCGCTCGGTAGCTTGAAAAAATAATTAAGCAAATTTCAGTCTTCAGTGTCAGAAAGCCTTAGAGACCACCTGTAATTTACAGGGGAAGACAACCTAAAACGTGAGAAAGAATGCAAGCGACTAGTGTAAAAATGCTTTAGAAAAGCCGCTTTCTCATGTGGTGTAAAGTGCGAGGGAAATCATTAAAGTGTTGATTATAGTTTGAGAAAAGGCGCCATAGAAAAAAAGTAATTATTGCTTCTTTGTGGTTGGATTCATCAAAGAAGGGAATGTATTGCAGGAAATGGGAAAATGGAATCAAATGTGAAGAAAGTAGTGTTTGATTCCAAAATAATTATATTAGATTTAGTGTTGTCATCTGTATAAAGGCTTTTTGTTTTTTGAGGAATGCACTTTTTCAATAGATAGTAATAAATTAGTAATAATAAGATGAATGTAGACGATGACTGATTGTAATAATTTGGAAACATTATTGATTCTGACATTCATAAAACCGCAGTTCCATCCCCCTTAAATTCTTACTGTAAGTATATCTAAATCCTGTTTCTATTCCTGTTAACAAATATTACAACTTGGTAATATGTAAGGAGAATTCTTTTGCGAAATAAACACAATTAAGTGTATTTATCATTAAAACTTTTCTTATTATCTACGGAACTCTCAATGAAATATTTTATCAAGAGCATTTTATTTCTATTCGAAGTCTAAAGATATATTTTGTAATTTTGGGGCAAGTTTTTTAAACTTGCTGAATTTCGCAATTATGCAGTTTAATAAGAAATGCTTGCAATTTCAGCATGCAGTACTATTAGCAATTGTTATTCTAAAAGAATGTCTAGATTTTCTGTGAGATATTCGAAAACATGGTTCTGGCTTTATCGTACTGAGATATTTTCAACTGTCTATAAGAAACGTGAGAACTTTTTCAGCTGCTGATATATGGAAAAAAAATCACTTCGCCAGAATATTTTAGGTCTATATAGTTAATATTTGTTTCCTTAGTTAATATTAGTTAATATTTGTTTTCTTAGGAAAGATATCATTTTGTTTTCTCTCTACTCTACCAAAATGTTGAAGTGCCACTTCATTAAAAACCTATTTACAAATTCCACACAAAGATATTATCAACTGCTAGTTTTGTTAACAGATGTTAATTTATTTCTCATTTTAAAAGTTTAAACAAACTGAATCAGTATGTTAAAAATTTAGAAATAATTCACAAACATTTAGATTTAGAAGAAAATACTTAAGCATATCCCATCACATTTGAATACCATTTTAGGAAATTGTTGGAAAATGAAATCATTGCATCTAAGATTCACTGTTTGTTTATATGAATGCGTCAACCATTAAATAAATCTCAATATGACGTTTGGTTGTATACGAAATCATTGTAATTAAAAATGACAAAAATTAACCATGGAATATGGGATGTAAACTATGTACAATGTTTTAATGCAAACAGATAATTAAACTATATTCTTAAGAATTACAATTTTTAGTATATGTATATATATATTCGTTACAACAAAAATTTTATGTTTCTGAATGCAGTGAATCCATTTGTTTAACCATTTGCTTAGCTTAGCCAACAATATGAGTAAGAATCTTGGCTAAAATTTATTTCGTTGTCTTGTGAATTATTTAAAACAAATTTCTTAACGCATTATATGCTAGTTTTCAAATCTAATTTTATGGACATTACTACATCAGAGCGAACCTCATTTTCAAAATTTTACCTTACATGAATATTAAACCATATTTCCATAAATATTAAACTTTTATTACAATACCTAAAAACGATTTTATTTATTATTATCACCAATATTACTTCTTACACATATTGAAAAGTGTAACCGATGAAAACTCAAAACCGAAAATTACCAATCGAACCATTTAAAAAGTAGCTTTCTTAAGAGGTAAGTCATGATTTCAGATGATTTGTTCATTTACTATGAAGAATATAAGGCGAACAGTAAAATTAAAGAATTTCTAAGAACAATGTATCTTTTCAGACATATGTGAAGGAAGACGGAGGTCCTTTCATCATGATACCGATCCACGGCTCATTTGGATTTCTAATTGAACAGGGAAGACGTCCGGCAAGCTTCCCATGACGTACTTCCGGTCTGTGGGCCGCCTCTTGCCATTTGCTGGCGCCGTCAAGGCGAAGGGAAGCGAAGTGTACAATTATAGACCCGTTAACCGTGCCACCCTAATGTAATAGCCGTGTGTTGTTTTGTGAAGGAAGATTGTGTCACTGTCTGCACCCCTTCATCGGGTGGTGTCTCTGCAGATTTGGGGTTCGCGGGAACATCGAGATTACGGGTAATTTTCAAGCTGCTAGCGCCGTGGTGGTCGGATGTGTCTCGCGGTAATTTAGGGGGAAATGTTTTCTACACAGTGGTTGTTGTTCGTAATGGATACAGAAGTATTTCCTTTTTTTCTCTTTCTTTTTTTTATATATATATAAAAGGAATTGAAGCTTTTGGTGTATTATTTTAAAGAGCATCCATTCTATTTCTGAATTGAAAATGGTTTCAAACTGAGCAGTTTTAATTCATCTCTTTTATTTTTTACCATTGATGAATACTAAAATGTATAAACGAGATATATGTACCAATAAGTTTTGTTCATATTTGCAAGATTTCAATATAATAAAAATCTAACAGATTTTAAAAAAATTCGATTGTACCCTTTTTATTTATAGGTATAATTAACATATTATCTGTCCTAATTCCGTCACACCCTAATTCAGTCACTCTTACTAATATTTATGAGTATGAAAAACTGAAAATCATAAAATGATAAGAAGGGCGAAAAACACTTTAACAGAAAATTTCATCTTTTTATAAATTTGATCAAATTACCGTCATTATCTCCAGTAGAATTAGATATCTTTTAAAGTTAGAATTTCATTGGATATAATTGAAAATTAGATGTCATGGAAAATTAAATTATCCATGTGACCATTGAGTACTAGATGATAAAACTAGACAAGATACAAAAACTAGAATATTTTTGAGTACTAGATACCTTTTTAATTATTAATAGACCATATAACATCGAAACTCCTAATAATTATTTTACATGATGATTAAAATAGATAATAGAAACGAAACAACTCTAAAATCACATAATAATAATATTATCAAAATTATTCTTAAAATCTATAATTTTTTAACAAAACTAATATAAATATGAATTTAGCTTTATAATAATAATGAAGCTTTATAATAATAATGAAGCTTTATAATAATAATTTAGCTTTAGCTTTATAATAATAATTTAGCTTTAGCTTTAGCTTTATAATAATAATTTAGCTTTAGCTTTATAATAATAATTTAGCTTTAGCTTTAGCTTTATAATAATAATTTAGCTTTAGCTTTAGCTTTATAATAATAATTTAGTTTTAGCTTTAGCTTTATAATAATAATTTAGCTTTATAATATATATAAATATGAATTTAGCTTATAACTAATATACGAAAAAAAAGTAACAGAAATAAAAAACAATTTTAATATTTCGCAGAATTGGAGCACTACGTTTTGCAATAGAGTTACAATAAAAATAGTTGCATTTATTTGCTCTGTATTAATAAATGAAATTTTTTTTTCTTTAACTAAATAGATAAGGCATAAAAAATCTCATAATCGCAGAACAGCAAAAAAAAAAAAAAAGTAGTATGTTGCACAGTAGAAACCATTACATAATCTAATGCCACCAGAATTTTTAAATTAATTCAAAACATGCAAGAACTCATGTTTTGGATAACATTTGATATTTGCACGAACTTGCACGATTCCTATCGCTTCCACCACAGGCTGCAATTAGAAACGAAACGTTAATACCACTTCTAAGTATTCAGCAAATGCAAGCTGATAACTTGAAAAAACTTACTTCTGTTAGTAATAAAGAAAAAAAAAGCATGAACTTCTTCCACAGTGCCGGAGATTCTCCGCTTATCACTTTCCAGAAACCTACGAAGAAGTCCTTAACTTTCCTATTTGAATTCAGAAAGCGTCTAGAATGAAAAGTAATGCGCTAGTGAATTAATCATTCGCCCAGCTGAGCATATTTTTCAAGATTTTCATCTATAGCTACTTGTCATAGTAGTTCAAGAGATCTATCTTTTTACTATGTTGCATAGTTTTAAAGAAATTTTTGGTGAAATGTTGCGATTTCACTAAAAGTGAGTAGAATGCAATATAATTTCGAGTGTGAATAAATAATTCTTGATTTATTTTCCAATTCTGTTTGGCATCTAAGCAAAATATGATTAATTATGTATTATTAATCAGTATTTTATTACAGATTTCTTCGTATAAGATGTTTAGGATAATCGCCATATAATTCAAACAAATATTTTATCGCTAAGAACATCTTCCCATTTCGAAACTTATAAATTCATTTTATTAGAGACATCATATCGCGATAAGATCTTAGTTTTTCTTATCTTCCATTTATGGTGATGGCATAACGTCTGTGTATGCATACATTTTTAAGTTGGTGCTATAAATTTAAATGAAAAGTTTGTAAAAATAATTAAGAAAAAAAATGAAAATGCATTCTTTTCACATTTAAATACATTGATTCAGTTTAACCTCAGTACATGCAGGCATTTTTATGCGTAAGAAGGATTGTTATCGTACATTTTAGCAATTTACTTCTTTTTAATTAATCTTAGAATTTTAATGTCTTACGCATATGTCAGTGTTTCCAATTTATTACAAAAAGATGCAATGGAAGAATTATGTTTACTGCTTGAATTCCGTTAGATTTAAAAAAGAAATCAGATATTTTTCGTATCTTAATAAATTTTTATGAATTTATTACGACGATTTAAAATAAAAAAAAGATATGATATAAAACATTCGATTAAAATCTGAAGGAAAAAATATCTTAATAGTGGCTGGAATTGTATAATAATGATGAAATAGTAGTTTAGAAAAATAAATTATTCATATTATTTTGAATACGGAAGATTATTTGGCTGAAAAATTTTAATCTTAACTGATTTATCTTATGAATTTCTTAGAAATGGAAAATTATATAAAATCTACTTTTCATATTCGGCATAAATATCCCCCCGAAAAAAAGTATAAAACAAAATATTATATTATTTGATAAAAACTGTAAGAAGCACTCAGAAGGAGGGGGGGGGGGACGATCACAATAAAATTTTGCATACATCGAAGATATAACCTTACTATCAGACTTATTACTTACTTGTACGATTACATCAATTACCATTACTTGTATTATCCTGAATACGGAAAATAATAATTAATCCTAACTTATTTATTTTATGGCGGCATTCTTGGAAATGGAAAATTATTTAAAATATTCAGCATAAATATCCCAATAATAAAAGTATTAAATATTTGCCTATTATTATGATAAAAGATTATAGGAAGCACTGAGAAAATAACGATCAAAATAACATTTTGTATATATCGAAGATATAACCTTACATGTATAGCCATTAGTATCTTCATGTATAATAATCATATTCGGAAATAAGTAATTTTGTTGTTATTATTCATCTCTCTTGTGTCAAAACGATTCAAAGCAATTTCATTATAAAAACGTATATATAAGAATCCAAAAAGCTTTAAAAATAAATAAAGAAGACCTACATTTATAAGCGAAATTGGAAAAGGAAAAGAAAAAAAAAAATCAAACTCTGTGACGGAAGAATCGAAGTGTCAAAGTCGAGTCTAATGCAATAAAACGGATGAAATAGATTCTCTTGAACGAGCGATAGCTTTCCAGAGTGAGAGTGGCAACTAAAAAAAAAACCCACGGCACCTTATTATTATTTTTTACTTTCCTGTGCTCTTCTTCCCAGCACTATGGACCAGAGAGTAGACGGCCAAACTCGTCCAGATAAAACGTACGCCTGGGGCCTGGAACACGTTGAAGTGCCTTAAGAGTGTCTGATGAGAAAAGACCCCACTGATATCTGTGCCCAGATGATAACATAAAGATGTGTCTCTTAGGTTTTTCTTCCTCTCTTCCAGCAGATGGGTTTCAAATGGTAACTTCTTGAGGCCGTGGAGAGTCGTTTTCTGTATGTCATATAGGGTGTCATTGGGAAGTCGGTTGTGGTTGTCAGTCACAGAAAAGAATGTTCTTTTCAGAAGAAGTAAAAATAGCGTTTCCATTTTCGTCACATTTCTTATTTCGAATTCGAGACTTCGTCTCTGCGCAAATGTATAACTTATCTCCACAAACTTCCTTCAATTGATATGTATAAATTATCCCCATCCTGTCAATTCTTCCCATATTTGTCCTGCAATTTAACCCATCTTCTTATATTTTGATCTTTTCATATTATAGATCAATCCTGTTGCAAGATTCGCGATGTAAAACTCATCAATCCTCATTCTTCTAATTTCGAAAATTCATAAACTGTTGCGAATGAATTTTGTTTTCTTTTTTGAAACTTTTATAGAATTGATATCAGTTTAACTTTATAATATGCACATGTATGCATTTGAAGTTTTTATTTTCCTTTGATAATACAACTTTTTATAAATATACTTTAATAAAAAAAAAAAAGATTTTGGATGTCTTTTTCAAATACTTATTTCTCATATATACAGGAAGATTTCAAAAAGTTAAGACAGAAAACCAAATTTTTATCACAAACATAAAGTATGATTAAACATATCAATTTAAATGAGTAAGATCCAGATTTTAAAAATTAAATTCAAACTTGCGGATGTCTCTGTAATGCTGAAGAAAATTATTTGATATTTATTAAAATCTACTTGCATGTAATAGTTGTAATATATGCTAATACATTCTCATTCCTACTTTTGTAATTAGATCTATTCATTAAGAAAATCAAATACTTAAAAAAGTTTTAATTTTGTTTATACATCATTTGCCAATATTTTTTGCCATGTTTTAAGGCGTTTTGTTATCACCATAAAAATGATTGCATCATCAATCTTGTTCTCATCAACTTTGTATAAAAACTAAATTTATACAAAATCTTGTAATTTGAAAAAATAATCTTTATGGAAGTTCATATGAAGTTTTTTTAAAAACATAAAATATTTGGTGATAATTTTTGAAAAACATAAAATGTTTGGCTATAATTTTTGATTTAATTTAATTTAATATTTTTTTAAAACATCATAAGGATATATAAAGCCAGAATCTTACAGGTGCTACAAATAAATTAATCAATTTAAATTCACTGAAATAATCTTAATCTGGGTCAAGTAAAGAGAGATAAGAATATTACTATCGTATTTAAATGCCTTAATGCATGCAGAATAAATAATTAAAAACCTAGCTATCAAACCATTTGTCAAAAATTTGAACTCAAAGCATTAATTATCCTTATCTCTAATTATTTCAATGCAGCTTTTTATCAGAGAAAGCTTTCTTGTTCCAAATTGGAATGGATATTTTTTTTACAGTCCACGTTTTG
This sequence comes from Argiope bruennichi, assembly GCF_947563725.1. Lineage (NCBI taxonomy): Eukaryota > Metazoa > Arthropoda > Arachnida > Araneae > Araneidae > Argiope > Argiope bruennichi. The sequence goes on along the minus strand of NC_079159.1, from coordinate 36,009,184 downwards.
TGCAAACCGGTAGCGAAATCTCTTTGTTTCCTCTACACCATCAAATCCCACCAATCATCTTCAGCAGGACAAAGTGGTGAAATTAATTACAGATGGATAAGAGGAGGGTTGAAAAAAGAAAAAGAAGGGACAGAGGATGTCGCAGGTGGTGAACTTCACTAAGAAAGAAATAAAAGACGACATTTAGTGCAGTTTATAACAGAAGCTGAGCAGCAAAGGAACACATTTTGCAATCGGACAACGCCTCACAGATAACAAGAATTACTCTTCGTGTGTATAAAAAATGAATGCACCGAACATACAGTTTTACCCACGTATTTGGCTCCACAGCTGACAAGCTGTGACAGTTTTCACAAAATATGACCGGATAATTGAGCTGATAGAATGCTCCCTATCTTCGCATGGCGCAGTCCGAGAGTGTCGTCTTGATAAATATCAATACTACAGCCGGAACAGAACCTGAGAACAGGAATCCTTAACTATGGAGGATTTGCACAAGCAACTGTCAAATAAATTAAGCATCGCCGCATCCCCGGTGCAGATTACGACCTTCTTGGAAAAAAGAACACTTTTATAAAGTTGTTTGCCTAATAGACTTTTTCAAATGGCCAATGTGCCCGTTTATTAGTTTATCGCATGACAAATTGCATTCGTTATTAAACTTGAAGAATATTAGAAGGCTTCATCAAAATGTTAGAAGGAGACATATTGTAATTTATATCGTCTCACATTAATAATAAAAAAAAATGCAGAGTTATAGGGTGGAGGACAACTAGTTGTTAGTGTCTGGAAAAGTACCAATTAATTTCTTGAAAATAATTGTTTGCGATCATTAGTGAGGTTATATATTTTATGACTCTTTATAGCAATACATGCAAGAATAATATTTTATAAGCTCAGAAAAAAAATATATCAGACTTTTTTTCCTTATATGAATTACTTTTTAAAAAATACGCCGAATGTGTTAGCTGAAGAATTGCTTGTGGAAATATAAAACAAAGGCATAAGAAGTAAACGGAAAGTTCATAAATTAGGAGATATAAGATGTTAATGATATATTAGTTGATATTTTGTGAAATTATTGCGGAAATATCATAAAACGAGAAAGTAAAAAAATGCCATATAAAATTTTACTCCTCATTGATGTTTAAAAAAATTAATTTGTTTTATACAATATACTTTTAACAAATAGCTACAACGTAATCAAAGCACTAAATATGCACATTTTAAAAGAATGACACACACACACACACACACACACACACACACACACACACACACACACACACACACACACACACACACACACACACACACACACACACACACATATATATACACTGTCGGTTACAGCTAAAAGTGAGCAGTAGAAATAAGAAGGAAAAATAAATTGATGTGTTCTGGCTGTACTCAAATATCTATGCAAATAAAAGGGAAAAAATATGCAATTTAATATTAAATCATTTACGTAGTTTATTTTTTTTTCTTTCTTTCTGTTATGGAACTTGGATTTAAAACAAAAAGAACCTATCGGCTCGTTATTCTTTTTATTTAGACCAAAAGACTTTAATAAGTGTAAATTGTTTTGCATTATGCATATTTATATTATATCTCGGATTCCATACTATGTATATCACTTTTTGTATCATGGATTTTCTTCTGTGCACAAAAACAGATAAACAGAAATTTTGTCATTAATTTTCACCAGAAATTTGTCATTATTTCGATTTATATTTTTGTATTCTTTGAATATCTTTGAAACTTTCAATAAGTTATGTTTCATGCATTAAAATATTGAAAAACTTTTAAAAAGGACTCAAGTTCTTTGTGATTTTTTCTACATCAAATAGCACAAACATTATATCTATTTTCGGCATAAAAATACAGAAAGCTGATATGCATATCTTTTTTTTTTCAGAGCTTGCCATTTACCTTTTTTTAACCTCACATTTTTTTTTTGTGTGTGTCAGAAGTAGGGGGCCAGCTTTTCATGCGACTTAGAAGATTGTCCCCTAACCCAACTTATGTTTCCATCGTTCCATAACGTCCATAACCACAATTCCTTTTGTCCTCAAGACAGCACCCCGCAAAACGAATCTCACGTCGTGCATATAAAAAAAAAATAAGAAGAAAGAACCCCTTAATTTTATTTATTTTTTTATTCATCGTCATTGGTATATCGACGACATATTTTCAGAAGAATGATTTTCCGTTGTCCGTACTCCTTACATCGTATTGTGTATGTTTTTTTTTTATTAGTCTACGCAATAGCATTCTTTGTGTGCGGAGTGACGGCTTTTGTATTGAGGTCCCTCTCCCGAGTTTTGTTAGTTCGTGTTCCTCTTTTTTTGTGCCTATGTGTGCGGCGTTTTATTTGTGATTCTTTTTTCTTTTTTCATTCCTCTTTTCCTTTAACGAGGCTTGAGTATACTTTAAATCAATCCGGACAAACCGCGAAACATAATGGGGCATGTCTTCAAAGTGCATCATAAAAATCGGACTTATCTCAAAATAGTGTTGCGTAAAGATAAAGAGAGCAGGTATAATATTGTCATTAGCCTAGGAGAATGGTTTTCATCAGGGCATTTGTATTCTGTTTCGGCTTGTGCTATTTCATCATAACTCTAGTATGAAACTTATTGGTTCAAGACGATGGTATAGTGCATTTCTTTAAAAACACTTAAACTGCAGCTAATGTCAAACAAGCATAAAGATACCGAGGTTCTTGCAATAACAACATGACTTCGAAGTAGGCAAAGGCAAGCAATTTTTTAAATTGTTCTTTTTTATTATACTGAATATTGTGAAAGCCGGAAGAACATTTCACGAAGGAAGAAATCATTTCCTTCAAGAAAGATGTCATATGATAACGTCTTGCGATATTTCATAGTTTATGTTTCATGTTTCTATGAAATAATCCTGTTCAGTGAAATAATCCTGTTCAATAGAATCTTGTGTTCAAGCCATGAACAAAGGAAGAATATAAATTATTATATTTAGAAATATAATATAACGCTTCTTTGTGATACAACTTCTTAAAAATGATTTGCTACATAAGACGTTTAGAAAAATTGTCATCTTTCTAGGAAAAAAACGCTGCAATGTTTAGAAAAATACCATAGCTGATTTTTTTTTCAACTAACGCATGTGATATGTAGAAAGAAAATATAAATTACCATATTTCGCAATACAATACAATACATACACATAATTTCTCAATACAATACAGCTTTTACGTGATATAGCTTTTTAAAAATGCTTTGCTACATAAGATTAGAAAAATCACCTTTTTTTAAAATAACGCTGTAATGTTTAGAAAAATACCATAGCTGATTTTTTTTACAATTAACGCCTGCGATATGTAGAAAGAAGAAAACACACATGACGAATATAAATTACTATGTTTTGCAATACAATAAAACACATGTATGTTATATAACTTCTCAAAAATGATTTCCTTCATAGGATGCTAAGAAAAATCATCATCTTTTTTGGAAAAACGCTGTAATGTTTAGAAAAATACCAGAGCGGATACTTTTTTTTTTTTGCAACTAATGCATGAAATAAGTAGAAAGAAGAAAATATACATAAATTTGTAATACTCACATAGACAGAATTGAAATGATCATAATGAACTAACGAAATTTATACCTTCGCCATCCATTATAAATTTGAATTCGCTATTTTAGTATCTCAATTTTCCTCACTTTTCAACCAACGAGCATATTGCAGGCGTTAAGTTTTTCCTTAAAACTAACAGCACAACGGAATTAACGTGATACATAAAAGTCTTAAAAAAATTTTCTTATGAAATATATAGGTTTCAAAGATCATTTTTTTATGACCCGGTAAATGTAATTGCATTACTTTTATGAATAAAATTGTAATTTAAAGTGACTCTCTTTTGAGGATAGATTTGGGTATCTTTGACTCTCTTTTGAGGATATATTTGAGTATCTTTGACTCTCTTTTGAGGATATATTTGAGTATCTTTGACTCTCTTTTGAGGATATATTTGAGTATCTTTGACTCTCTTTTGAGGATATATTTGAGTATCTTTGACTCTCTTTTGAGGATATATTTGAGTATCTTTGACTCTCTTTTGAGGGTATATTTTGATATTTCTAAGTTCACTAAAATACTTTAAATTATAAAGGAATATTAAAAAAATAGTACACTCAGTAATCTGAATAATTTAAAAGGTATTTATGCTGAAGATTTAAAAAAAAAAACTAAAATGGTTTATTAACAATTATTATATTATAAAAAGTATCATTCAATACTGCATATGGAATTATTTTGATTTCTAATAAGAAAGTAATGAATAAAAGAAATTCTATACCAGAAAATTTTTCACATAAATAATAACCCATCTTAAAATATAAAATTATGATATTAACGAATTATTAATACAAGTTAATCTAATATAATTAATAAAAGAAATAGATTAATAATTAGTGAAGAATATCTATTTTTTATAGTAAATGTCGATGGATTCACTTAATCTTTTCAGACGTTTAGTTAAAGAACCTACTAGGAAACGAAAAAACTATCCGTAAAAAACGTCTAAATTTTTTTTTCTTCTTGGCAGCTATAACGGAACAGTAATAAACTGAATTTATTTAACCTAACAAAATAAATAATAAAAAGTAGATTTTTAGAATTTTTTTTTTCTCCTAGAATCCTGTAAAATGGAAATATTGTGTCATCATTTATCTATAGCTTCAATACTTTCAGAAAATCTGTACTTGAAAATCTTAAACAATAATCCATCTTAAGAAATAAAAATATGATGTTAAATAATTACTAATATTAGTTATTTGAAATTAAAAATTGTGAAAAGAGTATCTATTTTTGCACAGATAGGATTTAATAATAGATAGGATTTTATTAATCGATTCATTTAATATTTTCATTCGTTTAGTTAAAGAATCTACTGAGCAAAGAAAAAAATTACCCGTAAAAGATGTCAAAAAAATATTTTTTTTTGGCTGTTATAATGGAACAGTAATAAAAACTGAACTTATTTAAACTAAGAAAATCAATAATAAAAAATAAATCTTTCAAAGGATTTTTTTTTTCTGGAATCCTGTAAAATGGAAATAGTGTATTATCACTTGCCTATAGCCTCAATACTTTTAGAAATTCTGTACCTGAAAATCTTTTATATAAATAATAATAATCTATCTTAAGAAAAAAAATATGATATTAATGAATTATTAATACTAATTATTCGGAATTAGAAACACTGACAAGAATATCTATTTTTGCACAGTAAACAAATTGATGGATTCACTAATCTTTTCATTCGTTTAGTTAAGGAATCTACAGAGCAAAGAAAAAAACTACCCTTAAAAGTCGTCAAAAAAATCTTTTCTCGGCAGTTACAATGGAACAGTAAAAAGAACTTACTTAACAAAGTAAATAATAAAAGATAGATATTTTTTCTGGAAACCTGCAAAATGGAATTTTTGTGTCATCACTTAGCTATAGCCCCAATACTTTTTTAAAAATTCCTCGACGTTTTCTTTTACTTAAAGCTTCCGTTAGAAACCTATTTTGGTCTCTTTGCATTTCTTTTTCTTTTCCTTAACTGAAATATCTGTTCTTGGACTTTTATCGGGGCAAGTTCTTTCTCCAGAGTATTAATTTCCTTCCATTTCCGTGCAAAACGAACAGCAGAATGGGATCGGGAGAGGAAATGGCACTTTCAGTCTTTAGATAAGTCCATTCGGGATCACTAATGAGGTAGAATTGTTTTAAGATTAGGAAGAGGTGGAAGAAGATTAGAAAGGCGCCGGAGATGAGGAAGGTAAAAGTGATGTAATTGGGATTTCTAACCACCTGCATCCAGAGAAAGACTCTTGAGAGGTATTTTGCCTTAAAAGCATCTCTTTCCTCGTGTGTGGCTGTGGAATTGTTATCGAGTAGGGAGATTATTCACTGTCTTTTTGGCGAAAGACGTGAAGACAACACGGTTTTGTTCACTGGTCATGGCTGATTTCCGAAACTTGCTTGGCTACATTTTGCAACTCAGTCTAAATTGAATAAACAGATAAATCTGACTTGGATTAGAATAAGGGATATCGTTAATGAACACCATGTAGTAAGGAACAGAAGATTGTGAAGTCTTTCAAACCGGTGAAGGTAATAGTATCAAGATGAAATTTTGTTTGAAGACGGCGCCAGCTTTTGCGCGGCACTTTGTCTTTTAAAAGCTTATGTGATTGATAACTTCTTATCTAGGTTGCAGATAGATGATTGCATTTTTGGGGGGGGTGAAGAAACAACAGATCTATCAGTCTTTGAATTAGATTAAGTACAATCTCCAGCTAGAAGCTAGATAAAAACTGTGGTATTCAAAAAGGTGTAGTGTATTGTATTAAGATTTCATTTGAAATAGTCCTGATGGAGCCATTTTCCTTTTTAAAGATTTTTGCGAGTTTATAATACTCTAATTGTTACGAGCGCCTTTGGTTAAAAACTAGTTTTAACTTTAATCATACTAGAGCTATAACTTGCTTTCAGAACTTTAAAGTCAGAATTAATCGCAATGTATGTTTTTGTATATGGCAACTATGCAAAACAAGTAACTAACTAACTATATATATATATATATATATATATATATATATATATATATATATATATATATATATATATATATATATATATAGCATGAAAATAGAATTGTAGATAAGAGAGAGAATAAAATGGAGTCAGATTAACAACGATTGAATTATTTCACATTACGAATTCACATCTCTGAATCTTATTAGAGGAGAAACGACTGCATGAAATGAAATTCAGATAGAGTCTCAACACTAATAGTACAACAGATAAGTAAACAATTTTTTCAGAAGAAAAAAGTAAACTAAAATATCATTATTTTGGTTAGCTACAGAAAGTTATTTACAGCATGGATATATGTAATAAAAAAGAGAGCAACATTTAAATGAATTTTTACTGTTCTTTATTTTTAAATTGGTAAGCCTAATTGTTCAGTACATATTGGTCTGAAGCAATTTGCATTTAGGTGAAACTAATTGTTAGTTTCTGTACTTTTTAATGAAGTACATTGTTAATATCACGTTATTTTAAATGTGCTAAAATAGAAAAAGTTAATCATGATTGTACTGAAAAGTATTTTATGTAGATAAAAATGACATATATGTAGTAACTTTCAAATAAATGAATCAACTCCTGGAACTCTATTTTAAGTAAATGCCCGTATTTATAGTCACTTAATCTGAAATATGATTTTTAATTTAATACGTAAAATATGAACACATTGCTTCGAGTTGAATATAAAGATTTTTAAATTCACCGCATTCTCAAATAACTAATAAATAAAGCAAGTATGCTACTTATACGCTTTGGATTACATAATTCTATGGCTAAATATGCTTTGGATTACATAATACGATGCAATAGATTGGAAACAATCGGAAAAAGATGAGACTACTTTTTTATTTTATGATCGTTTGTTTAAGAATATTTATGTCTTAATCGTTCAACTTCTCCATAATTCATATAAATAATACTACATATTACTCCCTTCTTCATTCCTTTATCTAAACTAGGGGAGAAAAAAAGAAAAGAAGTGCAGCATATATGATATATTGAACATAATTCATGCGTTGACAGGTTGAAAATAAAATAAAATACCATCCTAGAAAACAATTACTCGATGATACTCTAAAAACCATCCACGGCAGATTAACAAATCGGAAATTAAATAATACCTGAAGCACACACACACTGTGGTTGGTACCTTTTGAATTCAATCGCGCAAAAAACACGTGGCACTGGGCCCTTTAAGAAGGCTACGATATACGGAACACAACCGCGTTTAATAATTCATTGATGGGGCTGATACTTTTTAATAATTCATTTCCCTTCTATTGCCTGGGGCTGGGGAAGAAAAAAAAAGAAGAAAATAATAATGAAAAAAAAAAAGTCCAGGGTAATTCGGAAATGAAACTGTTGCGTGAAATATGATAACGGATCGAAGACTGTGCAGTGCGAAAAGGGGAGGGAAAAGAATAAAAAGAGAAAGGAAGAAAAGTGGTGAAAAAAAAAGGGGGCGGACGAAAATATGGGCCACAAAGTAAATTCAATAACCTGTTTACTTTCACACTTTGAAAAATTTTTATGAGATTCATATCAATTGGATACGCCAACTTGAATTATTAAGAGGGAGGGAGCTTTTCTGAATCCTGTGAAGGATGAGATAAAGTGGGGTGTGCGAGGAGGAGATTCATTTGTAAAAAAGAATAAAATAAGAAGAAGAATGCAAATGTGGTGAATGCAAGCCAGAAATCTTCAAACTTTGAATTTTTCTTCTTTTTTTATTTTATTTAAATATGACAGGTGAAATGATATCTTGATAGAAGTCTCTCTCTTTTCAGATCATGTAGACTGTTTTGACGTAATTTCATTGCATAAAATAGAAATCCTTGTTTGCATTTATTTTAAAGGCAATTTGAGAATCTTTGGCTGATACGTTTTTGACTTTCTTTTCAATAATAATAATAATTTACCATGAAAAATGTTATCAATATAGCATAAATTTTAAAAAATAATTTATATAAGGAAAACAGTAATTTAACACTTCTTACTTGTCTAAAGACGCTTTATTTGTTGTTTCTTGTTTGAGCTTTTTATGAAAATACTATCTGTCCTAATTTTTACTGACCATAGCAAATTTACTCCAATGAACTGCAATATCTGATTAAATTAGTCAACAAAATACGTTGCTACTTTTAATTACTAATTTTTTTACAGAATCATATCGAAGTTGTTTCAAAAAATATTTTCTGTTCATGTTGTTTGCTAAAGGATTATGAACTGCTCGCATCTATATAAAAAGAAGAAAAATGTAAATATTTGATGATGATTTTTAGCACATATTTCACGAGATAAGCTTCTTTTATTAGAGGTTCTACTACCATCAATATGATTTAAAGTATAAAAATATGTCCGTATAGGAAGTAAGATATCAAATAGCAATTAAAATACATTTTATTTTTTAAAATTCGCACTAGATTCATATAAAAAAAAGGGAAATGGTAAATAATTTAATAAATCTGGCTGTTTATTACTTAATAAAAAAAATGAGATATAACACTTATGGAGCATTGCATTATATTATTATAATTAAAAGCTTTTTCAGGTAAAGTACAGTATACATTTTCCGAGCTTATGTTTTGAATAAATAGAATACTATGCTTTGATTTAAACGATAGTCATTTTTTTCCATGCTTGCTTTAAAAACCTTATATAAACTGTATTAAAATTACTTTGTATTATTGAAAATCATGCTCCAGAGATGAAATGGATCCAAGATACAATGTTTAATAGGATATTTATTATTTTATCATATATAAAAATTGCTATATAAGATCGAATTTTCTATTTTGAATTCAATGTATAACACTCAGAACATATTTTTATAATACTGAAGCAAATTTAAATGTTATTCAGTGACTAGAAGTGAAAAATCACGCAGAATGGACACAAGAATTGATTACATACAAAACTTACAAGAGGAAAAGATAAGACGGAAGGATATTAGCATTAATCAATCGCCCACTTTATCCGAGATGTTTTTGTCCGTTTCGAAATACATTTCCACCAAGCAGGATTTATTATTTACTTAGAATCGCATATACGCCTAGTTTGTGCTATGATTTTTTGTGCTCCGAAGCAATCAAAGGTAAATACGAAGGACACAGCAATTTGCATCAGATATTGACTTAATGACTATACCATGTTGTATTCTTTTATATACCCAGCTGCTGCGACCAGTCATACAAACAAATAAATGTAAATAAGATTTCTTTTGCCGAGGGTCCGAATCAATTTTTCGTCCTAACTATTGTTTGATCTGATCACTCTACAAAACGGATTCTAAACAACGAGGGTGATGCTTATTGTTAGCCCAGCTTTCGTATTTGCAGATGTTTTCCTAAAAATGAGTACAATGCAAACACTAATTATCTTTCCAAACAATGGTCTGGCTGTAAATTATTTTTCCACATCAAATAGGACTTCCTTTACTCGTACGAGATTTTGGTAAAAAGTAAACTGATTGGCTTACATATAATACTACATAAAGAGGGATTTTTTAAGCACTCAAACGATATGCATATTTTTCTCTTTATTTCGAAGAATTTTTAGAAAATAGTTAATTAAGTTTAAATACAATATATTTTACATATTTGAATAGAAATATATTGGTCAGTTTAATTAACGTCGCATTTGAAAATCAAAATTCTGCTCGTTGCTAAATGCTAGGGGAACTTCTTGCGGTAGGACATTTTCTTAGAATAAAAAAGGACGCCTGTTTTTTTTTTTTTGTTTTTTTTAAGGCCTTTTTTTAGCTCAGTCACATAATTTTTAACTTCTTATTTAAAAATTAGGCAATTATAATATTTTTAACATATTTGACTTATTTGCATCTTATAAGTAAATTATATTTTCTTCATCATTTTATCTTTGTTAGTAAAACAAATTTATCTTTCAAATAATAAAATAAATTTAGAGTAATTAAAACATACGTTTACAGAAGATTTAAATCGCTTTGCTAAAGGATTTTTTTTAATTAAAAAATATTATGTAAATATATATATATATAAAGAAATATAAGGTGTACAGAAAAAAATTATTCGAAATTTAATTTTGAAATTATTTTTTAACTTAATTAATTTTTAAATGAAAATAGCTTTTACAAAAGAAACTCTTTTAAATTAAACGTACAAAAATAAATAATTTTAATTAAAATCATGTATTATACAAGATTATGAGCAAATGTCAATATATGCGTTTAGTTTTAAGCTAAATGAGTGTTTTTACTTTTAAATTTTTAATAATTGTCCACACTCATTTTGAAAAATTAAAAATTAACATCTGCACTAATTTCAATATGTATTTTGAAAAAATATATAATAAAAGAATCATTTAATATTTTTGTTGATTTATCAAACATTTTTATAAATTTCTCAAAATGCTTTATCTGCTATTTTTTATGTATCAAATTTGCACTTTGATTTCTTTCATTATAAATCAAAGTAAGCCAAGGATTAAACATACCACAAACATTTTACAAATTTTGATATTATGCATATTTTTATAAATATTAAGAAATGAAAATTTTAAGATAGAAATATAAAGTACTGGAATTTCTTTCCATAAAAGCTAACAAATAAGGTGTAATATTTTTTTAAAATTGGAGCTCTCTTTAAATTGTACATTTCATAAACTATTTTCTTGAAATGCAAATTATGTCAGCAAATCTGCAATTTTTTTTCTAAAAACTTTATTTAAATACCCCGAGTGTACCAAATACTAAGGAAAAAATCATTCTTAGATTAGATGATCATGTTTTTTGAAACAGTGTTTATTGTAGGAAAAAAAGTTGAATTCAAGTTCAGCATATTATTTTCAAAGCTTTTTCACTTTAATTCTCTAATGTAAGGGAAATGCGACTGAAAAATTTTATATTTCTTCCATATCGCAAAAAAGTAGCCAAACATTTGAGCAACGGATTAAAATATTTCATAATTTCTATATTACTTCATTGATTTATATTTATTTCTAATTTCAAGTAATAACTATTTGAATGAGTATGAAGATGCATACTGCGGAAAATTAAATTTCTATTTTAAATTTCCTTTCTATCTTAGAACTTTTCAAAGGCATGAATATGTCAAAAATTTTATACTATTTTTGCCACAGCAAAAAAAAAAAGACAAAATTTTGATTTGGAAAATTTGAACAACTGATTACGTTTTTTTAGAATCACTAAATCACTTCACTGTTCACATTGATTTATTTGTACTGATTTCTAATTTCAGCAATAATTAATTTAAGCTTGAGTTTGAAGATGCATAGTTTTGAGCTATTTTTTGAAGATGCATTGTTTTCTTTATCTTAAAAATAGTTAAAATACCGAAATTAAAATCAAAAAGGTTCGTATAAACTATAGTTTGAAAAAATCCGAATCAAACCTTATGAAATTGGGCTGCATGAGAGAAACGAATTCTCCTGCCCGGTCCCTACAAAAAACCTGGCAAGTCAAAATGAGCTAAGCCTACTAGGACGAAAAAAATCGATCGGTCATTCAGGCCGACAATCGCCGGTCCTCTCTTATCTGGTGTCGCCGAATCAATAACAGACAGCTTCGGTAAACGCGTTACTTAACCAGCAGCATCTCGTATTGCACTTATTATCGGAATTGGGGAGAAATAATATCCGGAATCTGATTTCTGGTCTCACCTTTGGAGGGCTTCCCGAGGACTCTTCAATTGAAATGTAATTCAATGAGGATGTTTGTTCCTAACTAGATAGCTTTGGCTCGAAAGATTGGGACAAAACGGAAATTGGACGAGGGCCTCGAAAAAGATAGTGCCAGAATCATCCCTAGGATAAAATCTATTTAGGGTCAGGATGGAACGTTACACGGACATGATTGGTGTGCTGATTCGAAAATTGTCTGCTGATGCGGACGTGTGTCAATGAAAGCGAGGTAAATTGATTTTGTTATTAAATCGGTCAGTTTGTATTGTAGGAGCGAAACAAAAGAAAGCAAACTTTTTCAGCAAAATTTATGTCAGATTAAACCAAAAGGAAAACTGACCAATTTTACGAAAGATATTTGGAAATTAAAATTATCAAACCTCTCCGTTTTATATCTAATGTTTTATGTAACTAAAAATTAAAAACGTTTAAAAAAAAGTTAAGCAAGATCACAATCTTAATTTATGATGGTACGATTATTAAGTACTGAAATTTTCAGCAAATTTTGTCGTTTTGAAGTTTACAAATTTTCTCAAACTACAAGGAAAATTGTGCATATAAGGTTAAAAAAAATTCATGAATATGAGTAGTTTGAGTAGATGTATGATTATATTATATTAAGCATTGGGAATTGCTTGAAAATCTTCGCTTTAATTAAATTTTGGACTGTTAATGTCAACACAAAAACATTAATTAATATTTAACTAAATATTGATTTCTAAGGAAATTAGTATTCAATTTTCGAAGAGCTCTATATTAAGAAGAAAGAGAAACGTAGAACATAGAAAAACTTAGAAAAAGAAATTTAAGAAAAATTACAATATTATTTTATGATAGTTTGATTATTTATTATTGTAATCCTTTTTAGCACGCAAATTTTCAACAAATTTTGTTGATTTGAAGTCTGCTGAGTTTCGAAAACTACCATGAAAATTGTATATATAAGGCTAAAAAATTCTTGAATATGTGTAAATTTAAAATAGATTTGTGATTATATTAAATCTCTTAAAAATCTTCACTTTATTAAAAATTTTGATTGCTAATGTCAACACAAAAACATGAACTTATTTCTATGGAAATTTCTAAACTGAATATTATTTTCTAAGAAATTACAATTTAATTTCATAGGAGCTCTATATTACGTAGAAAGATTTTTAATTTTCGAATACACATTAAAAAATATAACTGGTATAATTAATTAATGACTTTAGATTATCATTTCTACACATTGCCTTTAACTGAAAAATGAATACCTAAGCTAGTGTTTAAATTCTTATTTTGACATTTCAAGTAGATTTTTCGTTATCAAATAAATATATAAGAATTATTTTCCAACTTCTTATTGAAATGAAAATGAAATCGAAACTAGAATGAGGTTGATTTGCGATACAAGCTGTTAAAAAATTTTTTTATTTATAATCTATTTAAATTATAATCAATTCTTGATTTCATTTCTAATTGTAAATCTTTAATAATATTTTTAATCAACTATCAGCATTAAAATATATTTCAATTATTTAAAGTAAAATGCTAAAATAAAAAAGACATTAATATTGCTCTATATAGAAGGTAAACAAAGTAATAAAACTTTTGCGGAAGCTCAAATTTATTTATTTGTTAAATTTCCAGATATACTTTTATTTGTATAGGTAATTTTATTAAAGTTAGCATTGACAGAAGCAAACATTAGTAAAAATGTAATTGAATCCAGTTGTTTCCATTTTTCTTTTCACCCGTGACTGCTATGTATAAATGCTTGCATATAATATTATTTAAGTAAATAATCGGTTTTATAGATATTGCAATAGCCAAGTAAAGGTACTAAAACAAATAGTTTTGATCATATATACTTGACAAAGTTTTAATATATGCATAACAATTAGGATAATAACGTAGTTTTCATCAACTTTTTTTTGCGGCTAACTCTCAGCCTAGCAGTCACCAGACAGCTGCCTATTCGGCAATCCACCACTGTTCATTACATTTCAAGAACTCACCATTCGATTCAAAAGAAAAAAGTTAATCAGAAAAGCAGAACTTTTAAAACATGCTATTAAATAACTTACACAGATTTTAAAAGTTTCAACAGAAAAATACTTTTATTTATAGCATTTCAGTGCTATTAAAGTTCTAAAAAATATATTATGCGCAAAATGTATTTAATTCTGATTTATATATTTTTATTTGTTTAATATCCGTTTACTTTTTTTTTAATATATAGATAACACATTGGAAAAAATATATTGGAGTATTCAGTCAGCACATTCGTATTGATTACTAATATTTTCTTTCTAGCAGTTTAAATATATAATCATACTTCTCATTCCTACACATACGTTTAAAGACCGTTCTCAAGTATCAGATTTTATTTTTGTGTTTGTGGATATGAACTCGAAGTGATAAAAATAAATGCATTACATAGCATTGTTAAAAACAACAAGATCGCATAAACTTTAAAAAAAGAAGTTTCTTTATTCTTGCCATCAGAAAGGGACGTCGTTATCTTGTCAGATTTTTCGAATTTGCTCATCTTTCAAAATTATTTATACAACCAAACGGGTAGCTTAAAGCATTATTTCTATATTTCGACCACTGCCCTTCTTAGATGCCATTATATTCGAAAAAAAAATATCACAGATTGGAGCTACGCCAACTTCCAGTTTGCTACCACAAACAAAAAAAGCGTACTTTTCTATGAAATTACAGGAACATAAAGAAAAAGATTCAAATAATAAAAACAATACAAAACATACACAAAAATGAGTGTTCAGTGTTGTTTGGTCTTTCCCAACACTATTAACTGAAACAGAATGCGCTACGGGTAACATCGTCTGGGATGTTGGGTTCTAGTTATTTAGTAAGGAATTTTTATGTATATATTTTCATTTTCTTTGTGTAATGTTATAGAACCGTGGGTTCGAAATAATTTCATTCAATCTGTTTTAGTAGTTGATGCGAAGTTGGAAAAGTTCCAATGGACGGAGGACAAAAGAATGGAGATTTTATGGCGCTATTAGAAGTATAGATTAACATATGCATGGAAAATGACCATGCGATACAAAAATCTACAGCAATATTTACAATGCCACTGAAATTTATATTCCAAAGAAAATGAGCGAACCGAATAATCATCTTGGAAGAACGAACGGATGATTTCCATGAATTATTTCGAAATTAAGCTAATAATTCTATATTTGAATCTTTTGTGTTTAAAAGGATTTCCGTTTTGCTTCATATAATTTGTTGATGTTTTTCTTAGTGTTTTCTGATGCTAAAGCATATCTCAAATATCATATTTTGCACAAAAAATAAGCCTAAAAATATAATAGTCCTAGAAAACTTGTTTAGTTATTGTAAATTGTCTCACTAATGATGTTAAAACATTTTGCATATAAATTGTCTCACTAATGATGTTAAAACATTTTGCAAAGATTAAATGACCATCAACAATAAAAATATATTTTTCCTCTTATAAATATCTTCTTCAGTTTTTTAAATAACCTGTATATACTTCTCAGCATATCAGTTCTCTTTCAGATTCGGCAAAATTTATCTAAATATAAGTTAATATACTCCGTTGATACTTAATTATATTTGAAAAATTATTTTTAAATGTTTATGATAAAATAATACTTAAAATTGAAAATATGTTTTTTTTTTTTTTTTTTTTTTTTTTGATAAAAGATATTTATTGCCGAAGAAATTTGAACTTCCGATGGATGAACTTTTAGAACGAATACGTAAAATGAAGTCTTAAACATACAATATCCGTTTTCATTTTCAGTTAATTTGGGTAAAAATCAGAAACAAGATTAAAAAAGAATGGAAGATTTTGAGAACGCGGTTATTAATAGTCATGAGATAATTTGTCATATTCTATTACAAAGCATATGAATGTTAAAAATTAAATATTTGTGAAGAAATAGTAATTATTGGCAACATTTCAATATACGACACATATGACTATCGTATAACTTGAATTAATCCAAAGTAAAAAGAAAATGTAATCATAAATCATCCTTTCTTAAATCATTTAATGTATTTACATGTTTAAATCAATTTTTAATTTATTGAAAAGTTAAAAACTGACAAAATCATTTTACAATTACAAGAAGAGTGTTTTCTCCTGTTTTAATTTAAGTGTTCTTTTTAAAAAATATCCTGGATTATCAAAATATATTTCAAACGAAAAATTTTATTTGTTATTTTATAGTGAAAGCCTGCTTCAATTTAATACTCTTAAAAAAAATTTTTTTTCCACTTATTTGTGTTCTATTACATTATAGAACACGCTTAGATTTGAATCTATAAGCATTTGAAGAAAATAGATATTTCTGTTATGTAAAATAAGAAAACGTTTCTTACTGAATTTCTCTTCATTAACGAAATAAACATTGACTGTTTAGAGCATGTTTCGCTAAAAGACAAACATAGGATAATTTCGAACACTCATTCCCAGCATTTGAAAGATTATGGCTATCAAAACAAGAAAAGGCGTAAAAAAAGAAAGAAAATATATAAATAATTTTAACTTCCTTAATTTCAGTGCATCTTTCGGTAATTACAGTTATTACCTACTCTGTTATTTACAAAGTCATAGACAAATGTTGAAAATTCACGATGTTTAAACTTTCAAATTACAGATATAGATGCCTTTTCTTTAGAAATCCTCACATGGCAATTTAAAATGTGAAGTCTTTTCAGCACATTCTAAGACAGTATTATATTTTTTGAATTGAATTCTTTTTCAAAGTTGCTATGTCTCATTTTTTCATTAATAACTTATCCAGTACGTCGCAAACTGGTCTTTTCATGAGCTGAAATTAATTTGGAAAGTCGTGTCTATTCCATAAAATCAGCTGCATTATGGCCCTTCTCTATTGTTTAAATGTATCGTTTATTTTCACTTTGATTGGTTGCTTGATTAAATGTGTTTTCTTGGGGTGGCGCAAGACCTTAATATAAGGTCATGTTAAGACAAAATAAGTTTCACAGGTTTCCATCTAAACGACGGAAGTCAATATCCATATAAAAAACTTTTCTGGCAAATAAAATTTAATAACTATATCCCAATCGCAGTTAATATTTATAATACAGTTAAAAGGATTTTATAAAAGTTTAAATAACTCTTTTACTCTTAAATGGTACTTTCATTGTATTTTGTTGCTATATTTTGAGGTTTAAGATCTTTCCGTTGTATTGTGAGTTTTAAGATCTTTATATTTTTACGACGCGTTATTGAGATTTGTAATGAATTTTCCATTTCTCGCAAACAGATTCGAGCTATTGAAAATTACTAATACCGATCAAAGAAGAAAAACGTAGTCAAGTTTTCAGATATATTGGTAGATTTTGGATTAAAATACTGACTAACAAAAGAAGCTAAAGCAGTGGTTGTTAAAAACACTAAGAATTATTTTTGTGATACATTATTTCTTTGAATTATATTAAAATTTCGCTTCTTTTCTTTCAACATTAAGAACTGAAAAATAGAAACGGTTGAAGCCAAAAAAATAAGGCTCATTAAAGATCAAGCCAAGTGACCGAAACTTGTTGAAAACTTAACGCTTCCCGCGCTTTTACTTGGAAGCAAACACGCAAAACTATGTAAACAAAGAACAAGAGGAAAATAGCGAAGAAGAATCAAACACATCACTAGCTCTCGAACCTATAACCACCAGGCCATCGCTAAAAGACTGATCTTTTTTTAGTTTCTTTCCTCCCCAACCTAAGCCAAACAAAGGAGGTATGGTAGTACTTTATATATTTTCCAGAAAAAACATTGGAACTTTCTCTGTTTCTATGAGTTTGTTGTGCAAGGCTTCAGACTTGGAGGTCGGGTAATTTTTGATTTGTATGCGATATCTATTAAAATGTTTAATTTGTTTTCAAAGGTCAATCTTAATTTTTATTTCAGATTTGATTTCATATACGGAATATTGCTTTTGATTATAGAAAAAACAGCTAGTTAATCCATGTTTTCAATTTTAAAATAAAGCATACTTTTTTGAAATTTCTATTATTCTAAAACAAATCGATTAAAACTTTTCTCATACAGGAAACAGATACAGGCATTTAAATTTTGAGACTTTGTTTTTAGTGTATATTTTGCTATGTACCAAAGTTTGGAATGCAAAATTATAAAAATTTAAATACTAATTTTCTCTGCTGTTCATCCTAAAAGCATATGTTTTCGTTGACTCTTAAAAAAATTTTACATCAAAAATTTCAGAAAATATTTTTTGATCTTGGAATAAAAATTCTTAAACCGCATCATGCTAGAATCGCAGTTGGATGTCGTAAATAAAATAGGTTCCTTTCAGAAATTGATATAAAAATTTAAAAAAATAGAATTTTTAAAGTATTAATCTGATTTTCTTTTTATATATAATGTGTCACTGTTTCTTTTCAAGAAATCAGTTTATTAAATTCTAATTGCACACATATACAATGGTAGCCTTAAAATATATTTTTGTAGTTTCAAACTCATAATTAAACTGTTTTTCTCCTCTATTTAAAAGAATGTTTAAGATTATTAACTAAAATCCAAAAATAAAATGCATTAATTGGAAATATGATTCAAGTGAATATTTCAATAAAATATATTTCTGGTCTCTCGTGCTACATTAGTGGATTCTTAACGATGTTCAAAATTTAAATTATCGTCTGGGAAAGTACATTCGGAAGTCGTTCGAGTTTAAGGAATAATAAAAAAAAATATATTATATAAAATCAAGCAATTGCAAAAGCCAGGAAATTGTAAGAAATATATCAAACCAGAAAAAAAAAAGTTTCTCCAATGGCAAAGGTTTTTGTTTTTTTAATTTACCTTTGTTATGTAAGCGTATTAGCAGTAAATGCAAAATTAAGCTTCATGTATTTTTTGAATTTTATATTAATTTCACTTGAAAAAGTGAAAAATCCTGACAAATTTAAAAGAAATTTAGTGCCTTTTTAAAAATTTTATGAAGACTTTAATAAGTTTAATATCCACAAAACATTCTATGACAATATTTTCCAAGAATCAAATAACAGCTAAAATCATAAAACATATTAAAAAAGAAGTAATTTCAGAGATTAAATTATTTTTTTTAAAAATTTCAGCCTTTTATCATAAAGAATAGTAAAAAATCTATTTTTTATGCTAGGTAAATATTTTATTCAATGACTAGTAAATCATTATAATCTTTACCAAATAAAATTTTTTATTAATATCAATGATTTCTTTTTTTACATAATATAATACGGTTCGATTTGCCTGCATATAGAATTAAATATTTAGAACAAATTGTTACTTAATTAAAACATAGAATATTCATAAAATTTTTCAATACTCACTGTCTATATTTAAGATAACTTTTGAGATTATAATTTAGCAGTACACTTAAATAATAACTGAAGTCCAAAAAGAGTTATTAAGTTTGAATAGCTATAATAAAATTACCCTTGAAAGGAAAGAAATGGCACATATTAGTATATAACCGTATAATATCAAAGAAATTATTAGAAAAAAAGCATTACAACAGGCACGATATAGATAAATTAAATGTAAATTATTAACTTATTTAAGAATAAATGAGACCAAAATATTAGACATAAATCTTTTCCTTTTTTTTAAATATCTTTAACCTATCCTTATTGTGCGTATTGGTGACTATTTTTTCATAATTCGTAATTAAGAGCCGAATTGCTTTTTTTAGTATTCTGTATCATAGGCCAGCAAACAACGTCATTAAAAACGCATTAGCCTTTCGTATTCAAATAGATGAGAAACAATTTTTAGTTTTTTGCCATTCTTTTAACTCTGTTATTTATGTCAAGAAAATACAGCCTGCCTAGTTTTAATGAGTAAATTTACAAGAGTAATTGCAAACAGGCAGACTAATCGCTCTTCATTTTTTCACCTAAACTTTAAAACCATCATTAAATGTCAAAAGCAAATCAAATGCTCGTTTAAGTTTTAATTTAAATGTAATTTTCTAAAGATGAAGGATATATTAAAATGATTTTTTTATACATACTAAACTAAATATCGTATTGTTATTTTATGTACGGACCACATTTCTAGTTTATAGTTGTCATTTAATTAATGCTAGATAAAATTTTATAAAGCATTTTATTTATAAATCTGAATATTTTTAATCACAAGTTAGTGATTTTAGTAAAATAAATAATTAATAATTATAATATAAAATTTCAATAAAACATACATTTAATAAATAAAAGATGGTAATTTCAGTAAAACATACATTTAATAAATTTAAGATGTAATTTTAGTCAAATACACTTGTTAAACTTTATCTCGAAAGGAATAATTAAATTATTCATATCAATCAAACAATATATTTGTAAAGAAGAAATTTTCAATATAGAATTTAAATAAAGCTGTGATTAACATCTAGTGTTGATAGAGTTATATTATGTTTTAAACGAAAGTTACACTAAAGGCACATATCCAACTGAAACTTTAAATTTCAAAGAAAATTAATACAATATGATATAATAACGAATTTTCTTATGCGTGTAAGATATAAAGAAAAACCAAAATGGTTATTTAATCAAGAGATGTATTTTTTTAAAATTAAGCATGATCAATTAGAATCATAATTCCCTGAAGCATCTTGAACTTCATAAACAAATCTATATAAAATATTTATGTCAAAAATGTGTTATATGTTTGTTATATTTTAAATTATTCAAACTAATAGCACTGATGCTAAGTTCCATAATTTTGCATAAAAAGAAGTGCTGAATCTGACAAATTAAGCATTAGCAGCAATTTATCAATACAATTATCATATGTGTTGTGAAATCGCAATAATAATCCAACAAACTGAGATATTAATATAAAATATTTTGAACCATTTGCGTATTAAAGCATCGAAAAATGCATGTAAACAGAATCAGATAACTCAAATTTTGCTAATCTATATAATTTTCCAACACATAAATGATCTAATGCAATTAATTTCTAAACTTTAGGAGAGCATTTTAATATTAAATTTCAAAATAACAAGTAGCAAAATCATGGCCCTATTTACCTTAAATCAGCTCTATTAATCTGGTTAATGAGGTATAATCAAATGAATAGTAGATGGTCTTATAAGTATGTCTAAAATAAACTAGCAGATAGCCTCATCTATATGTTAAAAATATTAGCACGTGACCTTATCAATGCGTTTAAAGAAGACTAGCACAAAATAGCATCAATGTGTATAAAGAAGATTAGGAGATAACTTTATCAATGTGCCTAAAGGAGGCCAAAAGATCAATATTCCGATAATATGTAATGCATAAAAAATCAGTCAAAGGAAATGTTTTCCATATAAATGCGTAATTCCCTTTGCTTATTGCAAATACATTGAATTAAAATTAGTTTTTAGAACTTCAACCGAGATAAATGAAGAAAATCAGTAGGATAGCAAAGAATGAAATCAACAGCATCTATACGCAAGTACAACAAAGAATATTATAACTAACGAATCTGAATCAAAACACTTCCAGCAAAATCTGAATCTGAAACAGAAACAGAACACTTCTATTTGAAAATGCAATTCGGCTTTTACTATATAAATATGCTAAGTTGCGGACTTCTAAACTTCAAACGAGAAAGTTGAAGTTAGCTTATAGAAGAATAAGGAATCGAATCAACGGCCCTAGTGTCAACAAGCTAATACATTGAAAATGACTCTGAATAGCAAAGAATGGAATCAACATCAATATGCAAGCACAACAAAGATGTTTATGACTAACGAATCTGAATCTAAAACAGAACACCTCTATTTGAAAATGCAATTCGGCTTTTCACAACATAAATATGTGCAGTTGCGGACTCCAACATTTCCAACGAGAAAGTCGAAGCTAGCTTATAAAAGAATAAGGAATCGAATCAACAGCCCTAGTGTCAACAAGCTAGTACATTGAAAATGACTCTGATTAATGGATCCTTATCAAAGAAAAAGTCCTAGTAAGTAATCTTATCAATGTGTCAATAGTTTGCAATGCACAAAAGTCGTCACACACAGCACACCATCAATCTTCAAAAGACGGAAACAACGAGAGTGACTGGAAGTATATATTGATCGGTATTGACAAATGGTAGCGAAAACTCAACAGAACCAAAAGAAGATTAATTTTCTCACAGTACACTCTATATAATACCTACGTGATTATTCTAATAAATTTTTTTAAACTCTTTTCTGCTCATAAGTCAAATTTGACATCAAAATTAGCATAACCCATCGATATCAGTCTTCAAAAAGCGACCAACAATCTCTTTCACTAGCAGACAATTATTGCTTAAAGTTCTGGTTGACATTTTAATAGTCCCCATGAAGAATCTAAAATAAAGCTTTTTATTTAAACCCTAACACAATATTATATTTTTCATAATTGGGAAAACACTTAATGGAAATATTTAAAAAGTATAAGAAATAATAGTCTTAAAAAAATCGCCGCTAAAGTACGATGATTTTTTTTTAAATACACTGGTCGAATTTATTTCAGCAATAAACTGACATGTATAAAGTATATTAAGATAAATTCCACTTTCATGGTGATTAAATTAAATAACATATCTGTAAATCTGTATTGCAGATATTTACATATCAGTAAATTTCTACAAAAAGCAAAATTCTCCAATTAAATTAAATCGAGTCTCTCTGAAACTAAAAAGCTGAATATTTGAATGATTAATCCTTACTACACTGAAAGAAATTTGCAGTTTGAATTATTTACATAAATTAAATAGCTTGTAGTTCCGTACAATCGATAATATTTTCGAGTCTACATAAATATTACATATTAGTTTTTGAACAAGGATTAACAATCTTTTCTAATCACCTTTACCTTTATCCCGATAACAATAACAAAAATTATATTAGTGAATAGTATTTATAAATATAATTATTTCAAATTTTATTTACATACTTATTTATTAAAATTTTTAAAAAATAAATATCAGCCCTGATAAGATTCTAATAGTTCTTCCATATTGAATTAGCATCAATGTTCTTTTAACTAAAATGCAAAATTATATAAAAAAAAATCAAAGACTATTTTGAAAAAATTAACATTATCCAAAAAATAGGCATTGAAAAGTTTTTAAGCACCTAACTATCATCGACAATCTAAGGGTCTAATCTGTTCATTTACATTTATTTTAACATAAAGCTTTATTTTCTTCATGAAAGAAATGCAAAAATGTACAATATCTTATTTCATAAAATTTAAGACTCTATGAAAAAGTGAACCAAGAATAACTTTCACTTAGATTCATATCACTAATGATATTTATTACATTTCCGATTCGATATAAATTTAAGAACTTACTCAAATTGTTAATATTAAAAAGTTAATGTATATTAAAGTTATATATACATTCATTATTAAAAAGGGATTTTGTAAAATGCCTGCTAAAATTAAATTTAAAATAAAAATTATTTCTAATTGCTACCGAATAATTTATTTCAAAAAATATCGTTTCTTAAAATAATTCGGTTTAAGAATTAAAATAAACAGTTTCATTTGACAATTATATATATATTTTACTTATATTTCTTGATATTTAACGAACTCTTAGAAGCCTATAATCTATATAATAAAAATCCATTGCTTATATATTTAGTTAATACAGTACATAATTATGCTATAATTTAATAAGCATGCTTTTATGAAGCAAATTATTTTGAATTCTTCTTATTTTTTCCGAATTATAATGATGCAATGAAACGTACAAGAATAAAAGGATGAAAATTGGTACCTAATTCAGTGATAATAGTTGAAATTAAATTATTCAAATATTTATATTATTAATTCAAAATTATTATTGTCTTTCCTAATTCTCTTTATTGAAATTTTCCCTAACAAATTACTACGAAAATTTCAAAAATCACATTTTGCACAGCTACACGAAACTATTACAGAACAAGAAATTTAAAAAAAAAAAATCACTTTTATTCCTTATTTAAGCTAAAATATGTTTTTTCCCTTCTTTTTAGTAATGAAAATAAATAAGATATAAATCCAAAGTGTCAAAAAACCTAGCTTACAGTTAGCCTTCTATAAACGAACTGCTAACCCTCTATAATAAACAATTTTAGAAAAATAATTTAACTAATTTTTTTACAAAAATCTCAATGAATTATATCAGAAAAAAATTAGTGAAGTTTTTGATGCCAAAGAATTTAAATTCCTTTATTTGCTAGGTTTCACAACGATTGCTAAAAATGTAAACAACTTTAAAACGCAGAATACAAATACACTTGAGATTTAAAGACAGAAGTACATTTTCTGATACATTAGAAATATTAAGTTTAAAACTATGAAGTGAACTAACTAAGTGAAGAAATCAATATTAAAACACTATAAATCACAAAATCATTACGACCGACTTCATAGATTCTGTTCTAACAAGGCAAATATGGTTTCAAGTTCCTTTACCCATTCATCTTTTGAAGTAATTTAACATTAATAAGAAGATAAACTATCTTGATATTATAAAAATTCTAAATATTCCTTATATTCTCAAAACAAGTATCTCCTGAAAACAAAGTTGTTTATCTTGAAATATTTTTCATTTAAAAATCATAATGATGAATGTTTTATAAAGTTATTCGACACATACTATGTGTAAAAGTTAGCATATTATCTCTAATCATATAAATAAATAACACAACAAGTTCAAACTGACCTTTTAAAATTCTGAAACATTTTAAAATTCAGAAATAAAGTCTTAACCTTTGATATTTACACTAAAAATGGATACGCGGAGAATATTATTTTGGTTTTGAATTCTTCTACTCTAGCGTTAAATGTTAAATATATCACTTATGGACGGATTAAATCTGTCAATAATTAATAATAGGAAGATAAAATTTAATGCTATTAGTATTCAATTCCCCTGTAGTAAACAAGAAATGATACTGAAATTAAAATTACTATTGTTTTAATTACAGAAGCTTAATCAACTGTTTTTAAGCGAATTTGTCTATGCTTTCTTCTATTATTTTATTGTATTCTTCAGTTCTTAATTACTTAAGTTTTTAGGAGTAGTTTCAACATGCTTTTATAAAATTCTGCTTTAGTTTTTCTCATCTTTAATATAACTTAAAAAAGTTCTATTTAAAAACAACTTTCTACAGAATTAACAATCGATATTAATTTATCAAAGGCTAGAAACGACAAATTAGTTATTACACTTTTAATCTGTATTGCGAAATAGAATGACGTACCATCGTAATCTTTCCTGAATTTACAGCTACAAGAAAAGTGAATTCCTAAAGCTGCTTGAAAAAAAGAAAATAAAACCTTATTCAGGGATTTCCCTACCTCAAAAGCAACTTTAGAACTTTTCGAGGCTATCCTTTCTTTGACATCTCTAAATTCCCCCCATCCTATCCCAAGAAATTCTCATCCCTAAGCCTACTTCGGCCGACAACTTCCATTGATCGACGGTCAACAGAGTCGGCCGCCGAAGTCAAATTTGGCACGAGTCCCACAATTTCCCCCGCCGCGGCAAAAGCAAAACAAACAAGGGAATTTAAAGAGGCAAAAGCTTACCTGTCATCATAGGCGAAATCTGCGCCCAGTGTGTTCCAATACAGGACCATAGACAGCCCCGAAACGGTGGCGATTATGGCATAGTAGTATTCCATTGCTGGCACAACTGCTGCGGCCGTAGTTGTACTCCTACCCGTCTGGAGCCTATGACTCCGGTTAGCAGATGACAGAGAGCTACCCGTCTCTCTGCTGCGATGGTTCAGCGCACGCGCATTGCGGCCCGCCATGGAACCCGCCAATCGCTGTGGATCACCTGCAAGGGATGTTATATGTTACTGTCTGGGAGATGAACATACAACAACAATAACAGTAAAAAAATAAAGCTATGGTTGTTAAATTAGCGTTGCGAAGTGGTATGGAAAAGTGAGAGACAGACAGCGAAGAAAAGCAAATAAATATTTTGGTAAGGATTTACTCGGTTGTTAAAGAGACACTGAGCAAAAGATGTGGAACTGTGATAAACCGTCCAAGAGTTTCATTGTGGATCGTTACGGGTGGAGTTTCTGGTTTCGGTTTTGCCGAGAAAAAAAAGAGGTTCCTTTTGTGAGTGTGTGTGTAAATGCGAGAGTAAAATGATAATGTAGAAATCCGGAGATTAAGTACGTTTTGAATCACACAACTGTAAGTAATTTATTGTAATGGATCAGGGTTTTGACATAATTATGTAACTATGTCCTTGATTTTAGGAAAGATTAGAAGGCGTTTCACCGTTGAGTGGTAAATTATTACTGTGTTCAATGACAACGAGATATTTTATAAATAAATATTTTATTTGTTCTAAATTTTTTAAATTGTGACTAAAATTATGTGATCCATAAAAAAAAAGCTAATATTTAATTTAATTATTAATTTGGTATTACAATAATTAAATCAATTTTCATTTTAATTGTAGTTAATAATTAATTTAATTATAATTAATATTTTATTTCATTATTATAGAAAAAATTTAAGTTATTAAATTAATTATAAGTAATTTTTTATAGCTTACTATACACTTGAAA
Source organism: Argiope bruennichi (assembly GCF_947563725.1). NCBI lineage: Eukaryota > Metazoa > Arthropoda > Arachnida > Araneae > Araneidae > Argiope > Argiope bruennichi. The sequence continues at coordinate 35,982,323 of NC_079159.1, read as the reverse complement.
TTAACCATAATCTTTTTGTACTGAAAATTATTTTTAAGTATTAGGCGAAAGAAAAAGAAATAATCAACATTTAAAGGTCAAAAAATATTCGTTTTAGCAGAAAAAAAACATGCAGAAATTTAAAAAGGAATTTACATACACATTCAGATATTTTCTTTGCTTGAAATAATTTGGTTTCATTAACTAATAATGGTTAACATCATCTTGTAATAAACAAATACTGCATTATGTTAAAGCTTTTAGTTTTAATAATAAAACCCATATGAATTTGGATATGAAAAAAAAAATTTGAAAATCATGCAGAAATATAAAATATTTTTAAAATTATGTATTAATTTTATAATTTTTTTTTATTCACGTATTTGAGTGTATAAAAAATTACAAAAATTATGCAGATATCATTCAATAGCTTAACAAATATAAAATAATTCAGTTCCAAGAGAATTTAAACGTTTTGGCTTTTAAAGGTAAACCATGTCAGAAAAAATGAAATATTTTTTAATTTCAAAACATATTTGAGATTTAAAAAAAATTAGCAGCAACATTTTAAAAAAAAGCAGTAATTGATATTTCTGATTCTAATAACAATTGACTAAATAGAATTGCTGGGTCAAAAGCAATAAAACACTATATGTGGAAAGACGAAATAATTGCTTTCAGTATATTGACGTAGAAAAAGGTTCTATGCCATTATTTTTAAGAATTCACCAAGGTAAAAGATAATTTCAAATCCAGTATTATATATCGTCGTGAAATGGATATTTCATATCTCGTTTTCTTTTTCTTATCGCTAGAGTGGTTTAACAATAATTTCGCTGAAAATAATGCATCTTTCTCTTTTATTTTGTTTCTTTAGCGCTCACAATATATTTTCTATTTTAATTGCATTTTAATGGCAAACATTTTTTTATTTCATAAGTTATCACAGGATAAACTCGAAATAAATTTTTCTCGGATATTAATATGAAATCATTGAAGTATATAATATTATCATTCAAATAAATCAATAACAATCAATAAATGTTGAAATACATAAATAATCAAATAAATAAGAAAGATGAAAGTCAATTTTTTATATTACGTTAAAAAATTATTAATTTTTTAAAGATGAATTGATTTATTCTGAATGCATCAAAATTGTATATCCAAGTATATCAATTTAGATATTATTTTCAAACTTTCCAACAGTTTATATTGATTGACAAATGCTCCATTAAATTGTTGAGAGTTTAAATTATTGTACAAACATAAGATCTGAAGTATTTTTATACATAAGATATAGATTTAGGGTAAAATGAGAAAAATTTAAGACGGTACTAAGGATATTTGTCTCATATTCTGCTTTAACAGACTACCCCACCCCTCCCCTCCTTTATTTGAATAAATTTCTTTGTCAGCATAAGCTTTGCTTTTGCATTTGCTTTTCTCGTCTAGTCAGAACAACTTTCCTCATATTATTATTATATTATTTTTTAATATTAGGAAAATTATGTTTTACATGTGTTGTGACTTATGATACTTTTTATAAGCCCGCTGACAGTTATCTGTCAGCGATTTAAGCCAAGTGAGCGTCTTTTGTCTTTTCAGTAGCGCCAACTAGGGCCAAGAGTACGACTTAGCTACTTCATGCGTCACATTCGCTTGCACAACCCTTTTTTACTGGGGGGGGGGCACACTCACACACCTCACAGATAGAACACAAAAGAAGAACAACCATACCCGAACCGGTACGCCCAGATCACGGGGAAGACGTTCTACCCCTACGCTAGGACGCTGGCGTTTTGTTTTATATTAATATTATAGAAACAAAAGGCTTAGAATTCTACAATTTTTTTTTCTTTCAAATTTTGGAATTTAACATGTTCACGATTAAATACAAGCGTTTCAAATATGCTCTCTTCTTTTTGGAACAATGAGCAGGTATAATTAGTATCATATACTCTTTTATACCCTCTCTTAGTATACTCTCTTTTTCTATTCTATCTAAAGCTACTTTTTTTTTTCTTCTTCTGTAACGCGAATGAAAATTTGCAAATTTTTAATTGTAAAGTATTGAATTATGCATATTCAGAACTGGAATATAGGCATTTATAAGCATTCTGTGTATTTCAGAGCTATGAACGGGTATATTTAGAACCATGACATTTCTAAGTTCACTATCTATGAATCCTTTTCTTTTACAATGAATAAGGGAATAAGAATTTAACTTTTGTTTTTTGTTAATGGTTTAAAGAATGATATATTTCTTGAAATCATCTAGCCTGATCGTTTTTCTAAATATACATACCTGATTTAAAGTTATAGTAAATTTTTCTCTTTGCTAAGTTGGTGATTTAGAAGCAGCAATTGTTTAGGTGCATTATTTTTTACTAAACTTATTTTATTAAAAGATTTTTAATGAATAAGCTTAATGAAAATAATTTAATGTATCCAGTATATTTCATTTTGTTTTTGTGAATGTTCTTTCTTTCTTTTTTTCTTTCTTTTTTAATTAATTGCATTAATTTGGAATTAAAAAAAAAACAAGAATTTCAACAATATCTGATTTTTTTTTCTTTTTTACTGATCAATGACCAGGAATAGTTGGAGATTTGAAAAATTTATGTCCCTCTTGAATGTATTGAATTAATTTAGTCCTTAAAACGTTGTAAAGCCGTTCAAAAAAAGATACGAGACTGTTTCTCATTACATAAAAATAAAATAAAATTTAATGCATTAAAACTTATTTGATAAACAGAGCTGGAAATCATAATTGAAGCAATTAATTTTTCAATTATCTTATAACATGTGAAAAAAATGAGAACATTACAAATTTTTTCATATATGTTTTTTTCACGATTAAAGTATAAAAACTATAAGTGTAGTCATAAGAATTTGATAAGAATTAATAATTTTAATGAAAATTTAAATTTTATAATAAGATATGTCTCATATAACTTGGTCACAGATGCTTCAATTTAAGAATTAGACTGTAGAATATAAATGAAAATAAAAACAATACTCAAATATTAAGCTTAAATGATTTTTGAAAATTACATTTGTTTAATAACGTAATGTAAATAAAAGATTTTATATAAAATTAATTTTATATTAAAATTTCAAATTAATGAATTCGGTTTGCATTAATAATAATCACAAAATATTCATATTAAAAGCAATTATTATTAATAATAATCGATTAATCGCATAGCCGATAACGCATACATTGAATATATGAAAATACTGTCAACTTTTTATGTGGAGTGAGCTGTTGTAAGAAGTGCATTTACTTCTTTAAAAAGATATTGAGTTTAGTGCGATAATTTATTTACTATCCAATTATTTACGAATTACAAATACTTCATTGAAATTGCAACAACTTATAATAAAATCTATTAATTACCCCTTAAACAAAGAAAATGTATAACGAATAAAAGTATTTTATTCAAAAATAAGAAAAAAGTACTTCATTCGAACGAACATATATATTAAAGAGTATATTACGAATACTCATTTCGAGTAAAAACGACATAAAAAAAATTAATTTTAGAAAGAATGAAAATAGACCCGAAGAAACTTTCTTTCTTTAGTATACCAAGCCAGCGTATTCAAACATCGAAAAAATTTAACAAACAACATTCATTTCCATGATCATCTTCTGCTGTAAATTTACTGTTTTGATAAAATTTGAACTTTCATTCAGTTAATTTGTTTATTTACATGAATAGTGAGAATGTGCTAAGACAAACTAACGAAATAAGGTTATATAGAAAAATAATTTGGCAAAAAATATTTCAACTTAAAATTACAAAATGAAATAGAAATCTCACAAATTCCTTTTTTAAACAATTAAAAACAATGAAGGGTTAAATTAAAATAAGTACTTATTGATTCTATGATTACGGAAATTGATTAATTTGCCACTGCTTCAAATTAGATAGATTTATTTGTATTTTTTTATATATTTGTAATATTAGATACATTTGTAATTTTTGAGGTATTACCATTAAGATGGTTTCACTCAAAATTAAGAGACTTCTCCATTATTGCTAACAGTATAAATTCAAAATAAAGCGTTTATCAGAAAATTTGAATCCTATAATTATTTTTATTGATAGTTTTATTGTTGGATTATTTTGAAATAACTTTTTAAATATTTATGCAATTTTTAAATTCTTAAAATATTATTCAAAAGAATTTGAAACAAGAAACAAATTCAAATATCTACACCTTTTCATTCATTTATATGAATAACAAAATTAAGTATTGAAAAGCAACACTGCTTAGCAAATAATTCATTTTCTTTAAAATTTTTCATTTCTAAAATATATGAAATCGAAAGAACCCATTTGCACAAAACCAGTAAAGATTTGAAATTCAGAGAAAAGGAAAAAGAAATAGCTGTGAAACGAAATAGCTAATATGACTTTAAAATCTCCTTTTATTTAGCGCTGCTAAAATATTCCGAATGAAATAATAATATTATATATATATATATATATATATATATATATATATATATATATATATATATATATATATATGAAAGTTCGAATATTCGAATTAATGATTTCATTAAGAATAGCTTTCAAACTTCATTTACTCAAATAAAATAGAATTTTTAATATTCTGAGCAAACATGTGGTGCTGAAAAAGGATTATTTTTATGGAAAGCATAAGAGAATTCACTCGGGAAGATTTGATCATTGTTTTATCCAGAGTTTCAAAAATAATTGCATTTTGTAAGTGAAGGAAATGGATTTATTGTTTAAATATTGCGGTAAATTCTATTTGAGAGGCATTTTTTTTTCTTTTATCAGAGTAAATACATTTTGGAAGGTAATTATGAGTGTCTTCTTACATTAGCTAATTTGAAAGAGAAATTCTTTTAGAGTTTTAAAATCAAACTTAAATAAATCGGTATTGTATTTGGGATAAATTATAATAGTTTTGTATTTAAAATGAACAGAAACGGAAAATTTCTATTTTAAATTCATTACTTAACTTTTTCTTTATCAATTGCATTGTTCTATCTTACTATAAGATTGTAAATTTTCTGTCCATGTGTTTAAAATTATTTTGAAGTTTAAATAAACAGTTGATACGTTTCGGTATAAAGAAGGGAATCAACTTCTAAAAAATTAAATTTTAGAAAAGAAAAAAAAAAGACAATGCAGATAACAATAACATATCTCCATTCTTATGGTTATTAGAAATGTTTATTTTTGTTGCCATTAATATAAAATAACTCATTTTAACATCTACATTTTTCTTTATTGGCAACATTCAAATTAAAAAATGATTGTTAAAACCTTGAATAAAAAAAAAGGATGATGTTATTTAATCGAGCATGCTTTACTAATTTATAGGTGGTGAAATGAAAACTTTATCATTATTATTTGTTGGTAAAAATAATTTTTTTTGTTATTATTTAGTCATGAAGTGGAAATTGAATTCTTTTATTATTTATTTCAAACCAGTTTTCGAATTTGCCTAAATTGTTTAGCGAATCAGTAAGTTAAATTAGTGAATCATTAAGTTAAATTCAGAGTAAATTACAGAAATGTCTCTGACATATTTGAAAAATTACCGTATCTAGCAAAGTGGAATGTTATTTTAAATCTATTTAAAACAATACAGAAAAGAAATATTATATGAATATTAATAATATTCATAGAAAATATTTAATAGTAATAGTTTATTTTATTTGTATATCTGCCATTGTTAAGTAACATACTGGAATGAATAAATTTAAAGTTAGTTAATTCAAAAATTACAGAAATCTTTCTCATTTATTTAAAGAAGTTTTTGATATGATATGCTATTTCAAATATCAAAAGCGTTATTTAAAGAAAATAAGGAATAGGACTGTAAGTAATAATAATGCATAGAAAAATATATCTGCAATATTTCATAGATATTAGTTAATATTTATGAAAAATTTGAGGATATTTTTTTTATAATCTACTAAAGCCTTTTCGTTAAAGCAATATGTTCCTCAAAAAGAATTAAGCCTTTTATTTTCAATTTTGGTATATGTTTCCATTCGGAATAAAAATAAAAGTGGAACTTATCATTAGATAAGATGAGAGTTAAAATCAAGTAACTGCTGAATTATTACTAACAACACGCTAAACATTCCCATTTTGCCCCCATTCCTCTAATTTCCATAAAAGGAAAGAAAATTCATTTTTGTTTACTTACTTAAAAATAGCAGAAATGTTTCCTGTTTGCCCAGGATAATATACATTGGTATTCTACTCTCGTAGATTCAAATACACGAGAGAGTAATTCGCAGAAATGATTATGAAAGTTTGTTGGAAGTTGCTAGACGAGTGCAATTTGTAGTTTGTTACAATTTGAAGCCAACAAAATACTATTTACCTGAACAATCCCACTAACATCATGTTAGGTAAATCACGTGTTTGAGTGTCGCGATGCATCTATGAAGGTGAAAGTCATGACGAAGTCATGTTTCACGAAAAACATTTCACTACCGATTTCAGTAGCCAAATTTTCATAAAATTAAAGAAGATTCATTTTTGTCTACTTACATTAAAATAGCAGAAGTTTTTCAACTAGCCAAGATAATATACAAGATAAATTCTGCTCTCGTAGATTCAAATACACGAGAGAGTAATTTGCAGAAATGATTATGAAAGTTTGTTGGATGTTGCCGGGCCGGTACAATCGGAAGTAGAATTACGAAGCCAACAAACTGCCATTTACCTGAACAATTCCAATTACATCATGTTAGGTAAATCACGTGTTTGAGTATCGTGATGCATCTATGAAGGTGAAAGTCATGACGAAGTCATGTTTCACGAAAAACATTTCACTACCGGTTTCAGTAGCCAAATTTTCATAAAATTAAAGAAGATTCATTTTTGTCTACTTACATTAAAATAGCAGAAGTGTTTCCAGTTACCCAGGATATTATACGTTGGTATTCTACTGTCATAGATTCAAATACACAAGAGAGTAATGTTCAGAAATGATTATGAAAGTTTGTCGGAAGTTGCTGGACTAGTACAATTTGTAGCAGAATTACGAAGCCAACAAAATACCATTTACACGAACAATTCCAATAACATTATATTAGGTAAATCACGTGTTTGAGTATCGTGATGCATCTATGAAGGTGATAGTCATGATGAAGTCATGTTTCACGAAAGACATATCACTGCCGGTTTCAGTGGCTAAATTTTTTCCATCATGAAATGAACATGGCGCGCATAGATGATTAGACGCCGTGTTTTAGCGCAGTAGGAAAAGGATAGAACGCGTCGGAATTAATAGAATAAGGTAAATGATAAAGAAAGAACAAAAAGAAATCATCTGTCCGCAAAATCAGGAAGTCCACCAATGGTCGGGAACCATTCAATATGGTGATATTTCGATCAATTCATGAAGAGTTTTGGAGTCCACTACATGAATATTAACTCTTCATCATTTATTTATACATTCACGCTCATACATGTAATTACTGACTCAACAAGACTGTGTTATGTTTTTGTTTGATTATTGCATACAATATTGAATAAACATTGGTTTGGTAATATTAAGCCTATGATTTGTCGCGGGAATTCGACTGTCATTTTCATTAATGTAATTTCCGAGGTAGGTTTCAGATTTTTTATTAATTCATTTTTATTTATAATGGATTTTTTTTCTCCTGTGTTTTATTTATTAAAGAATTTCAGGGAAAAATCGGAAACTTTCATTTTTTCTTCTTGCTGTATGTACATTTTAAAATGAAAAGACAAATGTTTTTATGTATTAAATTCGAACATATACATTTCGAAATGCAATACAGTATGAATGCAATACAATTATGCAATCAGTATGAATGCAATACAAGTATGCAATCAATATTTAGTATGCATATCAATATTTGATAGTAGCATGCATATCAATATTTGATAGCCATATGCATATCTATATTTGATTTAGAATGCATGTCAATATAATGCTCGAATATACAGAATGCATATCAATATAATGCTCGAATATACAGTATACATATCAATATTACGCTCGAATATACAGTATGCATATCAATATAATGCTCGAATATACAGTATGCATGTCAATATAATGCTCGAATATACAGAATGCATATCAATATAATGCTCGAATATACAGTATGCATATCAATATTATGCTCGAATATACAGTATGCATATCGATATTTTCTTAGGCAATTTCCTTGCCCTTCTTGCTTGCTTTAGATAAAATATTATAGAAAATGGATACAGTTATTAAAAGAAATTGTTTTTAAAATGGAAACGAAATAGATAATTTCCATCGCAGCATATGATGCATTTAGTCAGTGAAAATAAACTTTGCAATTGTAAACAGAAATGTATGCATTTTTTCAAATCAAATTAAGTATATTATTCATTTCAAAATTCGGATAAAATTGGGTTTTTTTGTAATAATTTTCATAAATAAGTTGAAATAAAGCATAGCAATTAAAGCAATAAATGAATTAGCAGGCTATTGTATGCAGATATATAATATGGAGTCATCAATTGTTTTCTGGATTTCGGATTAACAACCAAAAAAAGACATAAGAGTGTCTAAATTAAAACTTTAATTTGGATTATAAGCAATACACTATAGGACTATATATTGGACTATAGCCTAATAAGGAGGCATTTATCACTTTTGAATTAATGCAGCAATATAGTTATTTCCCTTTATTGCCTTGAGAAAAGAATCATATCATGATATCATTGGCTGTTTGGGGCATCACTTCATTTAAGTTTCATTTTTAAACTCTGCAACAGCTATCAGCAGTTTTTTTGATGTTCTTTACATTCTGCCTTGATTGATAAAATAAAGGAGGAATAACTTATTTGTCATTTTATTTGAAGTATAAACAAAATGTTTATGTTTAAGGTAGGTGACAACGTTGAAAAACCATTTTTTTTTTTTTTTTTGCGAAATATTATTTATTTATTTATGTAATGTTTTTAATGTTTAAACAGGTGTTTCTTTATAAAACCTTCAGAAATTTTATTTTAAGTCTATTTTTTGGGAAGTTACACTAATTTTTATATTTGTATTTACATACGTTTTAGTGCTATTTTACCTTTTAAGATGCTATTTTCTCGAATATTTTTCAATGGAATTTTTTTACAAAAAATCACATAAACTAAAATTCAGCCCTTATTTTTTCTCCAAATTTGGTATAATAATTTCTCAATATGTTCCTGGGCAAGAGAATAAGTAATCTATTCATTTCGAAATATTTTATAGTTGTTTTAGCACTTCACAATGTGAAAAAAATTGAAAATTTCGCTTTATTTATCAGCCGAAGCCCAATATTTAAATAAATGGGTAGAAACGAAGCTTATTTTTTAGTTTAGAAAATAGATAAAATTTGTATTAAGCTGTCTGCAAAGTTTTTAGCAAATCATTTGAAGAATCTCTATACTAAAAGATTTTTGCTTTCTACCACTTTTCAGCCAATATAAGGCCTTTTGTTCCCAAATTTTAAAAAGCTTTTGCCCCTTAGATGGTATATATATACATGTTTCATAGATGTTTTTCCAATCTTTTTTTACTCAAATATCGAAAAAAATATAAGTATTTTCGAACTTTTTTTAAAAAAAAATCATTCCGAACGTAGTCACGTACCTTAAAATAATATAAAGTGAACACAAAAATGAGAAGAATCCGATGAACAATTCGATTTGCGCATCAACAATCCCAGAAGAAAGCAACATATTTCAAGAACAAACCGAAACACGCATAAACATAATGAATAGCTTCATGCATTCCATGAATTCATATTTAATTGAAGGCTGCCTGACGTGAGAGAAACAAAAGCCAAGCAAAAGTCGACTGCAGTCAAAAAGTATCACCTAAATAGAACTAACTACAGAGAAACGAAATGGGTCTTTGGCATTCTGCGAAGAAATCACCTGATTATTTTGTTCTTCCGCCTTGCGAGTGTGTATGGGGTGGGGGAGATAATTATTTTATAACATCCGAGGCTCCTGCAGAAGTAGCAGCAGCAGCAGTTTGTAATCCCCCACCAGTAGCCATGGGGCGAAGTGTAATGACAGACCTGTCGTTATTATTTATTTATGTATGTCGGCTACTAGACTGTGGCTTAGGAGAAGGGGCACCAACCAAATCGACGGCAGTTCTATGGTTTTCGCCTCAGGAAATTAAAATTCAAGTCCTTGTCTACTCAATTGATGAAAGGCTTCCTTCCACTTTTTCTAATGAGAGGTTCGATTGATACAGGCAGGCGGTGGGAAGGATTATTCGGCAGCAGGTACCTTGAGGTTATGTAATTAGATATTTGGCAGAAAATGAAATCCGCTGAAGTGAAGTTTGTGGTCGATTTCTTTCTGTGAATTGATGAGTGCTTCGGAATGTTGCAGTTTTTCGGGTCATTTACTTGTAGAAAAGAATAGAACGAGAGTGTCGATTTTTTTAAAAAATAATCCGAAATCTCAGATTTCGATTGCGAGTACTTATTTAAAGGTTTAAATTTGGGTCTCTTACTCAGTGTATGTTTTTGGATGAAAAAGAAAGATTAAAAACTAGAAAATAGTAATCCCTAGAAATTTTAAAAAAACGCTTTCATAATTTTTTTTTATAAAAATTGTGAAGGTCAAAACAAAGATCGTAAAAGCGGGAGACATTGATGAAAATGTTCAATAAACTAAAATCGTTATTATAATAGCTTTTTAGTTTCCTTCTACAGTTTTCTGAGTTTCATGCTACTATTATTTTGATTTTGTCGCCAAGTTTCTGATTAAAAAAAATTGTTCTTATTATTTTATAGTATTGATATACGCATTTTTTAAAAAATATTTTTTACTTATTTTATTTATATTAGTTTTTTAATCTTTATTTATGTTATTCATTGTGACTTAAAAAAATGATGTAAAGCACTTAAACTCTGTCTATAAATCGAACACTATTATATCAAACTGAACAGCCTCCATTTTGTTCATATTAATAGTCTAAACAATCATCATTTTCTAGGAATGATTATTCTAATTCAGGCATAGTTTGTATAATGGATATTCTATTAAAATATTGAAATTCTAGTTCACATTAGTAATTTTTTTTTTCTTTATTTTAATTTTTTCAATTTAATGCTATTGATGCTACTATAATTATTTGTTGTATACTTATTATAATGTGTTTTAATATTCAATGAATGTTCGGCTTACCAGGTTTTCAAGGCGTTTGAACTTCTTTAAGCTTGATTTTTGATAAAAAAATATTTACTTCCTACTTTTTATAACACATTTCTGATGGTATACTGATACATTATTTTATATGTCCGGGAAAAAATTCAAATAAATAAATAAATAATTTTTTTGGACTGAAGTTTACTATTAAGCTGCTACTTGTTTCACATAAAAAAATGTCATCTTTGAAGGGTGGTTAGTCATTATTTGATGGTACACTATTTGCAACATATTTCAATAAAAATGTTAGCATAAATAATCTTTTAGTTTGTAAAATATTAAAGAATTGATATTTGACATTCTCCCTCTAGCAGAATAAAGTTCAAGAAAAAAAGAAGCTCATCAATGGAATATTTTGATGGATTGCTTCGTTTCTTCATCATTAAAAGATTGAAGATGATTTGCAGCTTTAAAAGAAAACATTAAGTATTCTGATAAAATGCTTAATGATTATTTGTTATTTTTTCTGATACTTTATTCTTGACAAATTATTAAATTTTATAGATCTGACTTATTTGAAATTTATTAATGCTTCGAATCGCTAAATTAATTTAATCCGACTTCATGAAATTTTTAATATTTAGCATTTATACAGTTGCTTTACCTACCAGAATCTTACTCAGAACCACTTAGAGGTGAAATTCTTATTTCTACGCTATAAACGATAGACATATTACCTTAAGGCAAGGGGGGGGGAAACAGACGCCAAAAAAGAATTGCCTAGTCTAGCCCATCCCGACACCAATTCACTGCTAATGGGGAAATTTTTGAAGAAATACTACTACAAAACTCTTTGATGTCACCGGCTAGTGAAACGCACGTCACTAAAATACTTTTATTAAAAGAAAGAGCTTACGAATTCTCTTAGAACCGACAGCAATATACAGTGCATTACATGGGGGGGAATTCATTCATTATTTCTGTTAGATAAAACCGACCAGATGCCAATAGTGTAAGGGGTAAAAAAAAAAAAGATCGTCTGTTTGAAAAATTTGTTTTGAAAGTGCTTTTTATAAATAAATAAATAAAGATGCAATAGAATTGTTAAAAAACGCCTGTAATTGAGATAGTACAATATATAGCTAAACAATTAAACTGTGAAAAATGGAATAATTTGAATGGAAATTTGAAAATCATTCCATAAAGCATTAATTAATTTGATGAACAGCGTTTTCATTTATGTAAAGGCTTTTTAATCTTTATTTTTATTATTTTTTAAGGATTTCACTTTTAGACAAATGCATTGTTAATATGTTTATTGCATTGATATATTTAATAAAGATGCCTTTCCATATAAATCTTTAAATAGAAACCATTCTTAAAGATCTTAGCACATTCTAAGCACAAATTTTTTCAATAAAAGAAACGTAAAGAATTGCTAAAGAATAAGTTTCGTTAGCATAACGTACTGTCTACTTAATTTACATCGGGATATATTATATATTTTTTAAGATTTTGAATATACCATTCTTCTTGTTTTTTTACAATGAGTAACATTCCAAATGAGAAAAAATTATTATAACATGTAAAACGAGCTTCACAAAATGCTTATATTTTTAAAGCACATAATTGTGAAAAGGAATATAAAAGCAAATAATAGAAGGCTTAATATTTACGAATTGCGGTATTTTCGGTATGAAGCCTAACAGAATACGTGTTTTCAAATATTAAAGGAGAAAAGAACTATTTAATGTTTCAAAAATATACATTGTGAAACAGACAGAATTTTCTAAAGTATTTAAGTCAGGAAACTTGGGAAATTAATTAATTTTGATACTTTAGGAAGTTTTTATTGGCCTAGAAATATCATTTGGCAGTAAAATGTAAAACAAATTAAATAATTAGAAACTACCTTAATAATTACTTAAATAATTATAAATAATTAATAATTAAACTTAGCTTAATAATTAGAAATTATTGATTTAACACATTGGATATATAAATATTATTGATTTAAAAAGTTAGAATTTAAATGACAGAGCCTTTTAAAACAACCAATGGCCCCTTTAAAACAACCAATGGCCGCTTTAAAACAACCAATACCTTGCATTGTATTAATAAGGAGATATATAATATTTTGCATGTATGCAATGCATTATTAATAAGATGTAGATATTATAACTTATAATGAGTGACATAATAATTATTCTATCAAAGAAATTGTTGCAATTATTAGGGAAAAAATTTCATTATCTAAATAGCTGCAATAAAAAAAGTTTTGAAATCAGCTATGAATGAAATGAATCGGAAAACTGACTAAATAATAAACAAAAATACTAACTAAATACTAAATAAATATAAGAATATTGACTAAATACTAATTCAATACAAGAATACTAACTAAAAAGAATACTGACTAAATAATAAATAATAAACAAGAAGAAATAATTGGATTTTTTTTTAATGTTAACAGTTGTAAAATGATTATTTTTTAATACTAAAATATCGTTACTAAACTATATAATAAGATTTAATTATGTTTATAGAATGCTACGATGCAACTTGATAACAATATAATAGCTTTCAATCTGCGCATTTTTAATTTCACATGTTGATAAAAAAAATGATTTCAAATCCTTTCCTTACCTCCATCGAATTAAGAGCAATAAAGAGAAAAAAGATTTTTCTGAAGAACAATTTGGGTTTTTTTTTCCATGTTTTCCCTTCCTTATTTAATTATTTAGAATATAAAAACCATTTTCATTCTTTTTAAAACATAAAAATTCCATCATCTATTCTTTCGTTCCGAATTGAATTTATAAAACAAAAATAAGAGAATTAGGAAAATCGTAATCACTCTAAACGTTGCCAAGAAATTCTTGAAAAACAAATTATATTTTTTAATCTAATAAACAAACGATAAAATTATAGAAATAGAAGAATATTGTAAACAAATAAAGGCAAACGATAAAAATTGAAGTTTAAATACATGTCTGAAATGTTAAATTATGAGGAAAATAGTTTATTTAATTCTTATAATTATTGTGTCAGTTATTTATTTTGTATAGAAAATACCAAACTAAATTTTTGACTTTTCGCTTCATTAATTAATACAGCAAATTCATCATAAGTAAGCATTTTAAGAAAAAGAATTATTGCAAGGGAAAAAAATTTTATACTTCAGTACCATTTTTTCTATATTATATTTTTTAACACCAAAAAAGACTATAAAAAAAGCCAGAAATAAACTAAAGTTTTCCACGTATACCTTCTTTTATTTATTGCGAACTAAAAATATCGCGTTTTTACACTTATTCTAGGATCTGTGCTTCATAAAATTTCTTCTGGTGAGATTTTGTCGAATGGAATCTAGCATCATCCTCCTGTAATGAACTGAAATTGGAGTAGACGTTATTTTTCTTTCTCTCTCAATAAGTTCAGGAAATCTCTCTTAGACTGTCAAATCCATAGGACTTCAATACTCTGACGTCTTTTAGACGTCTGGACGCCTTTGTTTTCTCTCTTTTTATAGAGTCTGAATCTATGAAATTCCTTTTTTTTTTTCTTGTAAAAAGCTTCCTGTGGAATATATCTTTTCTTCCATGAAAACCAATAGATTTAGGAGTAGAATTTTGCGAATAAGAACTGATTGAACAAAAAATTCTGGCATATTTAAAATATATTCAATATAGATGCATATTTCTGATACAAATTTTATGAAGTCTATTCAGAATAAAATTCTGAAAACAAAGACTGGTTTAATACAAAATTCAAACGGAAATGGAGGAAAGAAACATATTCCATATTTATGATATATTTTTCGAGTTTTATCATATTTTCTGCAGTTTATCCTTATTTTGTTGCCTCGTGATGTTGTTATGCGTATTAAAGTTGATTCCGGTAATATGCGCGCAATTTAGCAGACGCAGTCTGAAAGAGAGTTTTAAACTATGTTGCAAAAATTGTTCAACTCGAGTTTTGTAAGATCTTATAAAAGGATGCAAGATAGGAAAAATAAATTGATAACATTTGAGATTCCAACTCCAATTAAAATTTTACTACATTTTACTGTATTTAAATGTAAATACAAGACTGTGTTTAATCATATTTTTTAGAATGATTTCTTGTGTCAAATTAAAATTGTAGTCGATAAATAATCCTCAATAAAAATAAATTTGTAAATTATTTAACAATCAATTTACATAGACAAAACATTAAATATTAAAAATTATTTTACCAAATATTAAAAAACCTTTTGTAATATTAAATTATTCAGAAGGCGATTTACTTTTTATTATAGAATAAACATCATTGTTCGTTATATACTAATCTAATCTCACTTGCCTAAAATTTCTACGTTATATTCAGAAAAATATGAAAATGCAAAATAAGTCATATTTCGGAATTACATTAAAGCTTCATGTAATAGATAAAACTATATGCTCCAAAGTTTCGGTACATTTACTTTATCTCAGGCTTATCAAATTTTATTAGCAAGCAATAACTAAATTTAATGGAAAAGATGCATTCTTCCAAAAAAAAACATAGTTTGTTCTGCTAATCTTGTTGTCCTTACCCTATATCGATAAAATGGAATATTTTACCTTTTATAAAACACTTTCCTTACTTTTTAATGGCATATTACTCTATGCTGTATTTTAATGAAATGATTTACATAATAAGAAGGTGAAAAAAAGGAGCAGAATTGTAAATAATTTATGTTTACTGTTGTAATGAAAAAGAAAAATTTAATTTGGTATCAGCATTATTATTTAAAAAAATTATTATTAAAAAATTGTGCAATATGAGCATTAGTTTACTTATGATAATAATAAGGATACTGGCAGATGAAAAAAAAGTTATTAAAAAAATTTTTTTTTAACTAGCGCATTTTGATTACATCGAATGCTAATATACAAATATTTGATTTTCTGCTTAAGGAGTATGTTTAAAAACTCGCTCACAAATATTGAAGTAAGGTTTTAATAAGGTTTCTGTGGCCATTAGCGTTAAATTAATAAAAAAAAATATAAGAATTACATTCCGATCTGGTATTTCAACTAATCGGATGTAAAGAAAAAGGGAGTTAATATAGTTAATTCAAGGAAGGTCCAATCATATGATAAGCTCAACACACATGTCGTCGAACATATAATTGCATATTTTCTATGCTATAATATTGTATCATGTACCCACTCTCCTTTGAGTTTGCACAATAAATCCCAAATTTAAACAATGACAAAGCATTTCATGTGTATCAAATGTTCATAATAAATCTACTCTCAATGACTTATGAAATCACACGCACACACACGCGCGATTTTACAAAATTATTGTTTTGATACTTAATTTTTTTTAGATATATTACTTAGCTAAAGGTAGTGAAGAGTATTTTTTGGCATTTATTTTAAATTATAAGTACAGTAAAATCGAGAATTAAATGAGAGCTTCATAGTGAGCATTTCTTTTGTTTGATTTTTTAGATGAATACTTTGAGATGAATTTATGAATTAAGTCCCACAAAAGTCGTAGAATTGTGTCAAAAGCACACACTAATTTATGCCAGAAGCTTAAATATTCAAATCCAATAATAGTTCAAAAGTAAATCCAAAATCTATTAAAATAAACGCCTTAATTTTTCTAGAAAGCTTCAAAAACAATAACTACATGTATCTTTATTCATAATGGATTTGAAATTATTTTTTATGACAATATTGAATTAGAAGCACCCTCAAGATAATTTTTTAATGAAAGTTAATGCTACATATATAATTCACAATACAAAACAATTGCACATCTCGGATTTTGTAAGAAAACAGTTAAGATCTTTTAAATTTATTTTTTACTTTAAACTTATTTACATTATTTTTTACAATTGTTTTTATACCTAACGGAAATTTTTAATTTAACGGAAAATGAAACAATTTTTTTTTTGGATTTAAAAACATTTTCGAGATAATAAAAATTTGAAAAACTTCGTTTAATTTTGTATAATTTAAATTTAAATGAATTAAACTGAAATTATTTAAACTGATATTTTGTTTTGCTAATTTCAAATAAAACTTCATCACTTTCAGCTGCAGAAATAAAACTGTATTTGTATAATTATAGACAAAAAGTTGTATTTGTATAAAACTTTAGGTTTTTTAATTGCAGAGGGAAAGTTGTATTTGTGATTCGTAAAGAGCTTGGAAATTTTACCATTTTACATTTAACTACGATACTCTCAAAGTCCAGAATGGTCTTTTCCCTCAAAACGTTCTTTATTCTTTTCCCGCGAAAAGAAGAAAGATTCAAAAACTCCATTTAGAATTGAAACTTAATTGAAAATAGCAAATAAGGTTGCCATATTCTATTTTATTTTATAGTTAAGTTGATTTACAAATATGATAATTTTTTTTGGTTATGTTACTTAGGTAAATGATGAAAATATAAAGAAGAAATGAAGCAATGGTAACTAATGAAAGTACAGTGGATTCTCATTTGTATCAATCCGACCATTGAGATGGTCTCAAATTGAGCAGTACCGGAACGCTCTGGGAAGAAAGCAGTTTTCAGGGGGGGGGGATGGAGAGACAGATAGCAGTAGGTGATAGGAAGGGCATAAGATGTATAGGGAAAATACAGGGTAAATCATAAAGAAGTAAACAATTTGTTGATGCTGTAAAACAGCAACAGTCAAAGACACGAACCATTTTAGCGAATCGTAAGGTAGATATACTCTTAAAGTTTGTGTCTCGTCCTTGACAGAAGTCACATAGGCAGTAGCGTGTGTGTAATGAGACATATCAGTCAAAATGGCTGCGTCTGCAGTGGAAAAGGCTTTTTGTGTTCTTTAATTGAACAAAACGGAATCCGCAACTGTTGCGCAATGGCCTTTTCGATCACAATTCAGAAAAGTAGTACCAATAAGAAAATTTATCTATCAATGACATGAAAATTTTAAAACTATGGGCAATTTGTGCAAAGGCATAAGATCTGGACGACTGACTGTATTGCAAGAAGTCGTCATTCAACGAACCAAGGAAAAATCAACGCAGAGAGTGAGTCGTGAAGTGCAGATTTCTCAGCTCATCGTTTGGAGAATTTCGAGAAAGAATCTGAAAATGATTCCATACGAAGTGCAGGTGTTGCAAAATCTGAATGATTTTGACAGACAAAAGCGCTTTGAATTTTCTGCCGATATGCAGCTTCGTTTTGAAAACGGTGATTTTGCAATCGCTTAGTTTTCATTGCGGAAGCAACATTTCATGTCAGTATGAAGGTACACAAACACAATATTCCCTTTTAGGGAAGAAAGAAACACAAATTCACAGTGCAACACATGCAGGATTCCCTTAAAGTAAAATTGTTCTGTGCAGTGTCCAAAAAAAAAAAAAAGTATTCGGCCCTACTAATGGGTAACAAATAAAGTATCTACAACTATTTCTACAAAAATTAAAATATCTCCTACAAAAAAAGGGGGCTATTCCTACAAAAATTAAAATATGCCAATGTTTCTACAAAAAATAAATTAAAATATTTGGGTGGCATATAATAACTTACATTGTTCTTGATTTATAATGCAATGAAATTGTATACTTCCTTATGAATCACCCTTATTTTATCTAGATTTAAAAAAAAATCGTTAAATGATATCAACAATGAAATAGCGCATATTCTGTAGTTATTTACAGCTGCAGTTATTTAGACGCTGAAGTGAGTGGTTATAAAAGGGAGGTTAGTTTCACTTTTACCGATGGCAAATATTTATTTGTTTACAAAACAAAACCGGTTACTTCCTATTGTTAGGCATAACTTCCCAAAAGTAACCTGCTTCCGCATTTCATTTTGATAATAAAAAATATTTTTTTCAAATAAAAATATAAGATAATGATGCAGAACTCATAGCATTTCTTTACAACATACAGAGAAGACAACAGCGTACGAATGAAATGATTTTAAGGAGGCCGATTGGAAAGGGAGGCTGTCAGGTTTAGACGATCCAGAGAACAGTCGTATCAGTAATTTGAGTTTGATTTTATATCATGATACAACGCACAGTTAACAATTTTTGTTTTTAGATATAATTTTCTATATAACATTAATGATCATTTAATTTCCTATATTATATTAATTTTGATTATTTTTATACATTTCAAAATAAATAATAAGCGGATTCTTTGACTATTTTTGTAACATCGAAATTTAATTTTTAATGCTAAAAAGTCGAAAAAAGGTTTGCTAAAAAAGTACGGAGCGATCTATTTTGTTTGCAAATTGCTTTTTTTTAATGTTTATTAATACAATATTTGAAAGCAGCATCGAATCGTCTCAAATATTTCAAATATATTTTCAAATATTCTTCAACTGTATTTTTAATCTCTATAATGATGTGTATTTGTGTGTGTATATGAAAGTTCTGGCGCTATGCAGACTAGATCTTCTAACAATGAGCCACCAAATATGACACATATATACTTAAAAGAATGGTAATGTGCACTTCTTAATTTTTTTAAATGAAATTTTAATTAAAAATTAAACAACATTTCGGCGTTTTTTCTCAATAAATTCTAAAACTATTATAGTACAAAAATAATATTTGCATTGTTTTAAAATTCAAAATGTTATCAACGTTTTTACAACATACATAATTTTCTATATTTAATAAATTCTTAAAAATATTTTTAATATACATTCTAATAAGAATCGTAAGAATTCAGAACAAATTTTTTGACGATTACAAAATTATTTTATTCTATAATCTCACACACGCCGCAGTAAAACCACTATCTCCAGGATTATTTTTAACATTTATTTAAATGGATGTTAATTCGTGCACATCATTTATTTTTTAGAAAATATATGTGGCAAATCAAATGACTTTAGAAATGGAATTAACAATTTTTATTCAGCATTTATCGTTTGTCTAATTTTTGCAATCATATTTGAATCTCACAATACATATTCTGTTTACATGGATTCTTCATAACACAACAGAAATCAATCAACGTTCTCTCAACATTTGAGGTTTCTGGTAGTCTAAATTACTTATATTGAAGGACAAAACTGTAGATAATCTTCCTGCGTTAGAGCATTATAGCAGTACAAATTATTTATAGGCAGTTCAAAAAATGGTGACGGTCTCTCTGCAATAGAACATTCTAGTAATGCGATTTATACCTAATACAAATTTAAAGAGACGACAATATTCCTGTAATGGAATATTCTTGTAGTACAACATAAAGCAAAATGTGCTGTAGGTTTCTTACGGTAAAACATTTTGTACCACAGATTGCAAACAATGCAGGGTAAAATATGAATAGATTTCCTAGAAAAGAATATTAAAGCAATAATAATGAAAAGCATTTTTGCAATGGAATATTCTTGTAATACAACATAATGCAAAACATGCTGTAGGTTTCTAACAGTGAAACATTTTTCACCGGAGATTGAAGCAATTATAGCGCAAAACATAAAACAGACTTCCTAGAGTAGAATATTCAAGCAAAATAGATTCCAAATTACGTAATGCAAAACATTTTTACTATGGAATATTCTTGCAATACAAAATAAAGCTAAACATGCTGTAGGTTAAATATTTTACACCACAGATTGTAAGAAATGTAATGCAAAATATTAAACAGATTTCCTAGAGTAGAATATTCAAGCAAAATAGATTCCAAATTACGTAATGCAAAACATTTTTGCTGTGGAATATTCTTGCAATACAAAATAATGCTAAACATGCTGTAGGTTAAATATTTTACACCACAGATTGTAAAAAAATGTAATGCAAAATATAAACAAACTTCCTAGAGTAGAATATTTAAGCAAAATAGATTCCAAATTACGTAACGCAAAACATTTTTGCTATGGAATATTCTTGCAATACAAAATAATGCTAAACATGCTGTAGGTTAAATATTTTACACCACAGATTGTAAAAAATGTAATGCAAAATATAAACAAACTTCCTAGAGTAGAATATTTAAGCAAAATGGATTCCAAATTACGTAACGCAAAACATTTTTGCTATGGAATATTCTTGCAATACAAAATAATGCTAAACATGCTGTAGGTTAAATATTTTACACCACAGATTGTAAAAAATGTAATGCAAAATATAAACAAACTTCCTAGAGTAGAATATTCAAGCAAAATAGATTCCAAATTACTTAATGCAAAACAGTTTTGCTATGGAATATTCTTGCAATACTAAATAATTTAAAACATGCTGTAGGTAAAATATTTTATACCACATATTGTAAAAAATGTAATGCAAAATATAAACAGACTTCCTAGAGCAGAATATTCAAGCAAAATAGATTCCAAATTACGTAATGCAAAACATTTTTGCTGTGGAATATTCTTGCAATACAAAATAAAGCTAAACAGGCTGTAGGTTAAATATTTTACACCACAGATTGTAAAAATTGTAATGCAAAATATAAATAGATTTCCTAGAATAGAATATTCAAGCAAAATAAATTTCAAAATTACGTAATGCAAAACATTTTTGCTGTGGAATATTCTTGCAAGACAAAATAAAGCTAAACAGGCTGTAGGCTAAATATTTTACACCACAGGTTGTAAAAAATATAGCGCAAAACATAAACAGACTTCCTAGAGTAGAATATTCAAGCAAAATAGATTCAAAATTACGTAATGCAAAACATTTTTGCTATGGAATATTCTTGCAATACAAAATAAAACTAAACATGCTGTAGGTTAAATATTTTACACCACAGATTGTAAAAAATGTAATGCAAAATATAAACAAACTTCCTAGAGTAGAATATTTAAGCAAAATGGATTCCAAATTACGTAACGCAAAACATTTTTGCTATGGAATATTCTTGCAATACAAAATAATGCTAAACATGCTGTAGGTTAAATATTTTACACCACAGATTGTAAAAAATGTAATGCAAAATATAAACAAACTTCCTAGAGTAGAATATTCAAGCAAAATAGATTCCAAATTACTTAATGCAAAACAGTTTTGCTATGGAATATTCTTGCAATACTAAATAATTTAAAACATGCTGTAGGTAAAATATTTTATACCACATATTGTAAAAAATGTAATGCAAAATATAAACAGACTTCCTAGAGCAGAATATTCAAGCAAAATAGATTCCAAATTACGTAATGCAAAACATTTTTGCTGTGGAATATTCTTGCAATACAAAATAAAGCTAAACAGGCTGTAGGTTAAATATTTTACACCACAGATTGTAAAAATTGTAATGCAAAATATAAATAGATTTCCTAGAATAGAATATTCAAGCAAAATAAATTTCAAAATTACGTAATGCAAAACATTTTTGCTGTGGAATATTCTTGCAAGACAAAATAAAGCTAAACATGCTGTAGGCTAAATATTTTACACCACAGGTTGTAAAAAATATAGCGCAAAACATAAACAGACTTCCTAGAGTAGAATATTCAAGCAAAATAGATTCAAAATTACGTAATGCAAAACATTTTTGCTATGGAATATTCTTGCAATACAAAATAAAACTAAACATGCTGTAGGTTAAATATTTTACACCACAGATTGTAAAAAATGTAATGCAAAATATAAACAGATTTCCTAGAATAGAATATTCAAGCAAAATAGATTTCAAATTACGCAATACAAAACATTTTTGCTATGGAATATTCTTGCAATATTAAATAATTTAAAACATGCTGTAGGTTAAATATTTTACGAAATATTTACTGTAGGTTAAATATTTACATTTTTTACAGATTGTAAAAAATGAAATGCAAAATATAAACAGACTTCCTAGAGTAGAATATTCAAGCAACATATATTCCTTTAAAGTACAATGCAAAACATACAATAAGCTTCATGCATTAAAGTAATCTAACAACCATATTCCAAATTACCAGTACTAAGCATGTGGCAAAGCCCCAACAATACGACACTCTAACTTCTCTTTTATTGTATGATTTCGTTACAATACATAGTGAATTAATCAAATTAAAAGAAGTTGAATAATTTTTCTACGTTTTTCCACAAAAGAATTCTTTAAAAACATTAAATGAAATTCTTCATTTTATAAATAAACCTATTCTTCGATTTAAAAACATTCAGAAACATTTCAATTCTTTTTTAAGCTTTATTATTATTACTATTATTATTTTTTGAGCATCTTCATTCTCAAAATGCTTCGAGCAGAAAGTTTCAACATAAAAAAAGTTAAATGTAAGCATAGAATGTTTGTGAGACCTTTTGGAAAACTTTTCTTTTTTTTTCTCATGTTCTTCGAAAAATTGTTTAAATAATACTTTTTAAATCTTGAAAGCGAAAGTAAATTTCATTTTTCCAGGGAAAAATTTTGGTTACATATAACCTAGGAAAATTTCTAATGAATTTTTCACTGAATAATATTTATACGAAACATGTACGCTCGAATGCAGCTTTATTTTTTAAAAATGGATATATATTCCAACATGAAAAAGACTTCAAAGGTCTTTTTAAAAGGAATTATGAAAAAAAAGTCATGATTTTATATCTGTTGCCGTAATTAAATTAACATTTTGTATGTGCTTTCAGCGTAAAGACTCATGGCTGAGGTGTTTTTCTTTAATCAGATTCCTGCTTTTCCCTCTAAAACTCAACTTCGGTTTATGTTCCCACATTCCAGAAATGCAAAGTATCGCTTTTGTCTCAACATGTTGCCATGGTAACACATTAATTTTAATTTCGCAAGTCTTTCAAGAGTAGATTTAAATAGAAGAGTTTTTTTTTTTTTTACTTATTCAGAGTGAAAATTTTCGAATGACTTTTTAAATTAAAATAAATTTTAGCCTACACGCATTTTAAGAAAAAATAAGTTCATGTGCGGTTGATTTTTGTATTGGAATGTCAATTTATACGCATATTCTAAAAATATGTACTTTTTTTTTAAAAAAAAAAGCAATACTTGTGGATGAGAATTTTTTTTTTTTTTTTTTTTTTTTTTTTGAGGAGAAGTAAAAAAAATATATATATACAGTGTCTCACAAAAGTGATGGGACACTTGCGCTTTACAAAAGGAAACTGTAATAAAATAAATTAAAAAAACATGTACAAATTTTTTTTTGGGGGGGGGTGTTTCATATTTAAATTTAGTAACAAGTATTACATAACATACATTTTGTCAAAATATTAAAATATCCAACATAACATATTAAAATATCCAAAATCCAACATAAATAAGAATTCTGATTACTGGAATAAAGTTATATTTGCTGATGAGAGTAATTTTAATATATTTGGTTCTGACCGTAGAATCTTGGTGTGGAGAAAACCCAGGGAAGAATTTCGCAAACAGAACTTGGTGCACACAGTAACACATGGTGGAGGAGGAGTTATGGTATGGGGGGTGTATGTCGTCCGCTGGAGTTGGTAATCTTGTTTTTATTGACAGTATAATGGATCAGTACAAGTATATTGACATTTTAAAGCAAAATTTGAAATCTTCAGCACGAAAATTGAACCTTCATAACGATTTTAAATTCTACCTGGGCAATGACCCCAAGCACACTGATTTGTACCTTTGACTCTGGCTGCTGAATAACTGTCCTGAAATAATAAAAACCCCACCACAATCTCCAGACTTAAATCCCATAGAGAATATTTGGCAAGAATTGGAATCAAGAATTCGCAACACACACCATTTCTTCAAAACAACAATTAAAATCGGTGTTTCAAGAAGAATGGGGTAAAATCACTCCAGAAATCACAAAAAAAATGAGTCGAATCCATCCCAAGAAGATTAAATCATGTTTTAAAAATAAAAGAAAATGCACCAAAATATTAAAACCTTTTAAAAAGTAAAATTTTTGGATAAATATTTGATGGAAAAGTAAGTGTCCCATCACTTATGCGAGCCATTTTTTGTTCCGTTCTAAATAATTGTATTTTTATTAAATTAATATTTTAATATTTTGACAAAATGTATGTTATGTAATAATTGTTACTAACTTTAAATATGAAATACACCCAAGAAATTTTTGTACATGTTTATTTATTTATTTTATTACAGTTTCCTTTTGTAAAGCACAAGTGTCCCATCACTTTTGTGAGACACTGTATACATATTATAAGTATGAAAATGTGTTGTTATAACATTGCTAAATTAAATATTACTTATTGAACTACAAAAACGAAGAAAAACGTGGCACTTTCTTTGTATATCATGGATTAGGTAAAGCGTAAATATATTGATTACTTTCTGTTTCTTCATTTATTAATAAATATATATGTTTAAAATTTCTCAGTCCTTCCGATGTGATATAAATGATCAAATAAAAATTAACAGGAAAAGTAAAATCAGTTGAGCTAATATAATTAATTGTAAAAATATTCTTTTATATTTATTTGAATTTTCATGTTTTAGAACTTTTGAATTCAATAAACAGTTTCTGAAATTGTCTCGTCAATTTACCTGTGAACACAATAGCTCAAAAACTTCAATATGTCATATACATGAAATCTGCCTAATTGGTTCGTTATTCTTACAAAATTATACATTATTATTAGAATTATACATTTGTATTAAATTTTCCACTTGATCATCTGTTGGTCTCTTTATTCGAACTATTCGAATTTACACTTATGTGGTTACACAAGCTGGATAGGCGAACTGTAATAAATGATAGTAAACTGTAATAAAGTTATAGCTTTGTTCAGATTTGAGATAAGGTTATATACAGGAAGATCGTTAGCCTACTCGTGTGTTTGCCAAAACGTGAACTCTAAAGAGAGAAGTGTTACTGAAAGAGGAGGAGTTCATAAGAACTTTACATCACAATTGCGGATCTGTAGGCAAGTTCCAAACTCCATATTGGATTCTTTAAATAAATGACGAAGTAAAATAAAAAAAAAAGTGTCAACTCGGTATTGAATCTATGTAAAAGAAAATCAGGGGACTATATTTTTTTTGGTCAGTTTAGATGACATCGTAGTCACATGACAAGCACAAATGTGACTGTCATGTAATATTAAACTACATTCTGTTGAAAGGTTTCTCCCTCTCACTGCAGTGATTATTAAAAATAAATAAAAAATCAAATAAATGAAGTTAAATATAAAACATGCCAAATCTATATCGCAAATATGTACGAGAAAATCAAGGGACTCTTCTTCTTTTGGTCAGTTTAAATGACATCGTAGTCACATGACAAACACAAATGGGACTATCATGCAACATTGAACTGCATTTTGTTAAAAACTTTCCAACGCTCGAAAGATCCACAGCGGATTTTAGAGTTAAATAAAAATAAATATAAAGTTAAATAAATGTAGTTAAACACAAAACGTATGTACGAGAAAATCAAGGGACTACATTCCATTTGGTCAGTTGAAATGACATCATAGTCACATGACAAACACAAATGTGACTGTCATGTAACATTAAACTACATTCTGTTAAAAGGTTGCTCCCTCTCAAAAGATCTGCAATTGTTATTAAAGTTGTGTAAAAATAAATGAAAAATCAAATAAATGAAGTTAAATACAAAACGTGTCGAATCTATATCGCAGATATATGTACGAGAAAATCAAGGGACTACATTCCATTTGGTCAGTTGAAATGACATCATAGTCACATGACAAACACAAATGTGACTGTCATGTAACATTAAACTACATTCTGTTAAAAGGTTGCTCCCTCTCAAAAGATCTGCAATTGTTATTAAAGTTGTGTAAAAATAAATGAAAAATCAAATAAATGAAGTTAAATACAAAACGTGTCGAATCTATATCGCAGATATATGTACGAGAAAATCAAGGGACTATACTACTTTTAGTCAGTTTCGATGATATCGTAGTCACATGACAAACATAAATGTGACTGTCACGTAACATTGAACTGCATTCTGTTAAAAACTTTCCCCCGTTCGAAAGATCCGCAGCGGATTTAAGAGTTCTATAAAAATAAATACAAAGTTAAGTAAATGTAGTTAAGCACAAAACGTATCGTAGTAGTTGTATCGTATATCATAGATATGTACGTGAAAATCAAGAGACTACAATCTATTTGGTCAGTTGAAATGGCACCATAGTCACATGACAAACACAAATGTGACTGTCATGTAACATTAAACTACATTCTGTTAAAAGGTTGCTCCCTCTCAAAAGATCTGCAATTGTTATTAAAGTTGTGTAAAAATAAATGAAAAATCAAATAAATGAAGTTAAATACAAAACGTGTCGAATCTATATCGCAGATATATGTACGAGAAAATCAAGGGACTACATTCCATTTGGTCAGTTGAAATGACATCATAGTCACATGACAAACACAAATGTGACTGTCATGTAACATTAAACTACATTCTGTTAAAAGGTTGCTCCCTCTCAAAAGATCTGCAATTGTTATTAAAGTTGTGTAAAAATAAATGAAAAATCAAATAAATGAAGTTAAATACAAAACGTGTCGAATCTATATCGCAGATATATGTACGAGAAAATCAAGGGACTATACTACTTTTAGTCAGTTTCGATGATATCGTAGTCACATGACAAACATAAATGTGACTGTCACGTAACATTGAACTGCATTCTGTTAAAAACTTTCCCCCGTTCGAAAGATCCGCAGCGGATTTAAGAGTTCTATAAAAATAAATACAAAGTTAAGTAAATGTAGTTAAGCACAAAACGTATCGTAGTAGTTGTATCGTATATCATAGATATGTACGTGAAAATCAAGAGACTACAATCTATTTGGTCAGTTGAAATGGCATCATAGTCACATGACAAACACAAATGTGACTGTCATGTAACATTGAACTACCCTCTATCTTAAGTGTTTTTTCCATCACTTGAAAGCTCTGCTAAATTAATAAAAAAAATTTTCGAATTCGACTTGAAAAGGTTAAATTTACTCAATATATTTATGAAATTGGTGTAAATGATACCAATGCTTTTAGCATTGAACTGAATGTATCCGTTTTTTGAGAAGGGTAGCTAAAAAAAATCAAAAAAAAAATCAATTGATAATTTTTACATTTATCTATCTTTTATACAAAAAAAAAATGCTAATATTGCGTTTTATTCGCTTTGTGATTGGTAGAGAGCGAGTCACTGACCCATTACATTTGAGGTTTGTTTTGCCCCTATTGTTAAAAATATTGGAAGAAAATTATTATGATGATGTGTAACTATTTATATTGCATTTCACGGTGAAATGGTTACAAATAAAGAAAAGTAGGGATTTAATTGACACCAAATTAATAGTAAATGAGTTTGAAACAAGATTATTTGTCAATTCTTTTTCAGACACATCGTTTGTGGCAACACGGATGAACGATTCACTTTCCGATTCGTTTACCATTTTCGATTAAAGGAAATTTTCAGTCTTTCGGCTAGTAATCATTTAAATATTTTAGTAATAAATACATTAACTCTACATTTTTTAATAGTACTTACATATATAGCAGATTAAGAAGAAAATGTGAAGAAAGACAGAGAGATAATCGGACAATTGAGAAGAAAAGCTGATCGCTAAGTTGATGGCAAATTGTGAAAATTTGAAATAAAATTTCAATACTGGTGACATAATCAAAGAATGTTCTCATTGTGAGGCTTTGAGTTTTGAATCGGAAAATGTATTCTCATCATAGAAATATTAAGCTTCCAGCAATGGACAATTTGCCAGTAGGGTTTGAAATCTGGAACTGTCGCATCAGACAATATCGGAATTAAAAAGCAGCGCAAGATTATTAAAAAAAAAAAAAAAAAAAAAAAAAGGAAATGATAACAAAATACTTTCCTATACCATATAATTATTTGATTTCTGTATATTATCTGAAAGATTAGACTGATTTCAGTGACTGTTTTTAATATTTAATTAGAAATATTTAGAATAACAAAATATTAAACCGTAAAATTAAAAAAATCGAAGATAAAGAATTTTAACATTCGCATGGCTTTTTTAAAAAAATATTCTTTATTTTCTTGGTTTTTTTTTCTTTTTGAATTGCGCATTAATAATATAATTTTTATTTAGATATGTAAATGGCAAAATTTTTAAAATACCTTTATTATAGTCGAATATTCTATATAAAATATCCGGGATTGAAAAGATTTTAATGCAGCAACAAACGGTGTATCGACCGTTGTAACCTAACGCATTTAATTGAAATTACCGTTACATTTTTATATCAAAACAAAAAAAATTACTTGTATAAAAAAAAAGCATATGTAATGTATCGTACATTGTTTCGTTTTTTGATTTCACGCGGTACAGATACAAACGTCGTTTACATAAATAATTAGAATCTTGATTTAGTTGCATTTTTATTATCATAATTAAAATACATATATACAATGGCTAAATTGATATAAAGTATGTAAACTTTATCCTTGATATTAAAAAAGAAAGTAAAGATCTTATAGCAAAAGATTTTCTTTTATATTTCATTTTGACAATCTTGTTTACATGACCATCTGACAACTCATCTATTACGCTAAGCCGGAGAGTGAGAAACTTGCCAACAGACAATTTTCAACGAATTCTGTTTCCATAATTTTTTTATTTTATTTTGTCAATGGCAACACAAAAGAAAGAAATCGAATGTGCGATTAATCAAAGAATAAAAAACATGCCTGCTGTTTGTTGTTATTCGAAACCTAGCATCCGTTTCTTCGCCTCACAACAAAAACAAATACTTTTTTTTTTTTTTTATCGTTTGTGAATTCTGGTCTAAACAGTCTCTAATAAATATATTTTTTATTCGAAATGGGAGCTAAACAAACAAATCTACTTTTTACAGCAATTTCTTCATATTTTGCTCTGCGACTTTATTTATTATTTTTTTTAATTTTTAACTATTTTTCATTTTATTATTACATACAAGTAAAATATTTTTCTACTTGCACATATGTGAATAAAAAACATGATAACTGAAAAATTTCCTGCAATACTATTTGAAGAATTGCTATTCTTTTATTTAATAGTTACTGTGTAAAAGACAGTCTGATTCATCAAAGAATAAAAAGTCTACGAACAGGTGTTTTGATTGCTTTATTTCAATACATTTAAATTGAAACTGTCTATTTTTTTTAACAACTGAAGGATAAAAAAAATCTTCTGTATCTTTTGAATAAAAGAACATCGTGTTCATCTTACATTTCTTAACATAGACACACCGCATCTCTTTCATTCTTTACGTTGGTTAGTTCTAAAAAAAAAAGTATGATGAAAAAAAAAAAAAAAAACGTGTGTATATCGCTACGTTTCATGTCGTTCTAGAAATATTCTCATAATCCTGACGGTCCCCTCGGAAAGACACAACCCGGGAACGAAGCCTTGGGTATTACGCGAAAGGGATGGATAAAAAAAAGTTAAGAAAAAGATTGGGAGGGATGGGGAGAGGCGGGGAGTAGAGAAGGTAGGTACTGAGAAAAAAAAGGTAAGGCCTACGCAAACTGTTTGGGTAAGAAGAAATAGCGACAGCTCCTCTAGCTCCCACCCCCCTAGGTTCGTTTTTATACACTTTATCGAGAAACAAATAGCCTATAGGAAGAGGGGGGAGCATAAAATAACCGGAGGGAATAAAAATTGTGAAAATCCTGCTTTAGAAGCGAAGGATTTTAAAGGTGCTGCCGTCCTTTATTTTATTTTATTATTATTTTTTCACAGGTCTGAAATACGAAGGAATCTCCTGGGAGGTATACTGTGACGGAAAGTTTCACGTCTCAGAAAATTAGTGACTGTTTGTTTTTTTTCCCTCCGCTTTTTTTTTTCGAACTTTTTATCGATGTTGTTCTGTGATGTAGAAGAATTTTTTTTTTTCTTTTTAAACAATATGTGGTACGCTCAAAGTACAAATTTGTTTTTAAGAGATGGGTTTATTTCGAAGCGCAGTCACCGTTGAGAATGGGGATTGTTTCAAATATAAACAGGGTTTTGTATTGTTTCTTCTAACTTTGGGAATTGATATGAAAGCGAAAACAATTTACTCTTGAAATATGTGCAAGAATGGTATGCGCCAAATATATTTGTAATCACAATTTCGTCAGATATCGCACTTTAAGTTTAACTTTCTTATTCGCAATTCTTAACAAGCAGGATTTAAAACAAGCAGGGATCCGGGCATTTTCGGAACTTTTATTTATTTATTTACTAAAATCTTGTGAGAAACAAGAAATAAAACAATTTATATTTACAAAAGGAAGTGTTTGTATGCACGTGTGTCTAGAATGTTTGAAAAAAACCATTAATTTTAACAGCTATGAAATTAAACATATGGGGAGTCCTGGTTAATTATAATTTAATGCACCCTCGAAGCCTGAATATTAATTTTTTTTTAATACTTTCTGTTGCTTAGGATAATTTTTCATACGTATTTGCGTAGTATCATTTCTAATCTAATTGTATATAAGAAATTAATAGACCAACGCAGAGAATAACAATCATCGTTTTAAAAAATATATATTTTGCATTTATGTCGTAATTTGCTGAATATTTACATTTTTTAGAAAATAATAGCCATCTTTTCCGAAAAATTTTGAGAATTAAATCTAGAATTCCTACATCTGTCATTTTGATTTCATTATCTTGTACAAATTTATTAAAATCATTATTAAGACAATTTTATCTAATTTTAAATAAGGAAAGATTAATAAGATAAGATCATTCAGTTTTAACAGTTAATTTCCTAATGAACTAAAATATTTTATTTACTGGTCCGCGGCAGAAAATGCGGAGCCACGGGGAGAAGGTTTACCTCTTCGCGAGTTTTGCAAAAAAAAAAGCTAAATAAGAAAATTAAAAACCATGATAATTATTTTTAATATAACTAAAATTTTAATTGCATCGTTTGCAGCAAAAACTTTGTTTTCTCTCTCTCTCTCTCTCTCTCTCTTTAGTGTTGTTTCTTTTCAGTTATTGATTTCAATTTTTATCGTCTGCAATTCTCAGACGATATCTTCTCAACGAAGAAAAATGAGCAAAAAATAAAGGCATTGTTTTACTTTCTTTCATAATTTTATTTTAGATCCCTGTAATTCTGATTTCGCTGACATTTATAATAACATTAATAACGCCGTGAGGGTTATGCTAAATTGTAACATGCTGTTTATCGATATTATTTTATTAATAAACTATTGCACAAAATCTAATAAAATAATTAATTTATCAAAAGCAATTTTTTTTTTTTGATTTTTTACAATATGCTAAATTTTTCATTTTTCACTCAAATTTTGAAATAATTTCGAATGAACCGATTTTGGATGACTCCCCTTTAGTTCCATTTGTCATATTTTTCAAAGTGTCATCTTAATCCAGTCACCAAAAAGTTATGTTTATTTACTTCTTCTATACTTATGCTTATTAAGTTGCATCAAAAAAATTTCCATTCATTCTAAACAAGAACGATAAATGAATTGCGAGTAGTTATCATTCTAAAGTTATGAATTGAGACACACTTGTTCAGAATTTGCAAGTGATATGGAATTATCAACTTTATTAATTGATTAACGAGTCATAGATGCCATTGTATGTGAAGGAGTTCGAAAAAAGTTGAAAAAGGTTCATTCAAATTTTAAGATACAAAAGATTCTCGATATTGAGCATTGTTAATTACAGTATTTTTAACATATATGAACTATTAACAATAGTTTCAGCATTTTTAAAAATAAGTTTAGAATCCGGTACACTAAACCAACTTTGTTTTTATATAATTGGAACATCCATTCATTTTGTTAGAAAATTAATTTTTTCTCTTTATTTGAATAAAATTATCGAAAAGGTGCTTAATAATTATTAATTTAATTCATTTCATTCATGGAACATATTCTTCATAAGAATTAACAAAAATATTCAAGAAACTAAACTACATTCATTAAATTCTTATTTTTAGAAGATAAAAACAACAAGAAAAATTAATTTTGTTTACAGAAAGACTTTTAAAAATATCTGTTTGAAAAGGTCTTTTGAATATATATATTACTTTTCTTAAATGCATTGTAATGGCGTCCACACTCTGGTCATGTGTGAAGATTAATTTTTTTTAAACTGAAAAGTTCCCAATTTTTAGAAAGAAATTAATGATGTACACTATAATATTAAAATATATAATGTTTAAAAAGTTATGAATAAAATAAAAGTTTCATAGAAAACCAACATTATAAAACAAGACGGATTAGAGTTTTACTTAAATATTTATCATTAGTTAGATTCCAGTTTTATGCTCTGTAGCTTGGTTCAAAGTTTTCAATAATTGCAATAATTTTTTCTAACAAAATTGCTCATTCTATCATATTATGTTCACTGTGCAATACAAATTCTCAGTTAGATGGCGAAACAATACTAAAAGACGCAGAATTGGCTTTTACTTTATTATAATAATTTTTCACTAATCCACATAAAAAATAGTCAATATGTAGAATTAAAGAGATATAAAATGCGCCTTTCTGTTTCATTTTTATTTTTAACTGTTGTTGAATAAGTGGGACTCAACTGGACACACCGTTAATGCCTCATTTCCAACACAAATAGTAATATTTTTACAAAACTTCACTTTTTGTATTTAAGTACGCATATCCATCATAACAGAAGAAGTACACTGTAATTTTAAATAGATTTTCTGCTTTAGAACTTTTATACTAAGAAAGGAAAATTCTATAGAGGGAGGAGATATAACTACCCTTATCCCCATTTTCCCTATATATCTAGCAATTTAACCACTAATTCATCAAATCGGCAACACCGCACACATCTTCCCATATGCTTAGAGGTTGGACCGTTTTAGAATCTTTTTTTTTCTCCCTTCCCTATCTTTATTTTTTTAATGCAGCTTTACATAACCAGGATGGCAACATCTGCATTACAAAATGGACGTGGGATTCTACTGTACTTTGACCCCTAAATACCATAATTTGGAGGGGGGTAGAGGCATGCACAAGAGACACCAGCAGATGCCAGACTTGCAACTACGTGTTACGGCGAATCGGTTTTTAATCACTATATTGCATCACTGCCCAGATGTTTTTAAGGCAGAAATGCAAGAAACCAGCCTATCTGTTTGCATTATCTTGGTTAACCATCCAAGACAATTGGATAGTAGATGTTGGGAAAAAAAAACTTAAATTTAAAAAAAAATTATTCGAAAAAACATGACGAATTTTGTTTTTTTAAACATTATCAACTGAAAGATACATTGAAAAAAATTTTATAAATACGATTCGCCTGACATAAAAGAAACTTTTTATCCTATAAACAAGCATTACACGCTAAAGTTAACGTGATCCTGTCGTTAAGATGGATTACAAGTAGAAATAAGGTGTGTTTTTTTTTCACAGAGATTGAGCATGCGAGAACAGGGCATTAAAATTGAATTCTTTGAAACTGATCTATAATTAAAAAAAAAAAATGGATGCGACACTGACGGGAAATAACATGTCTGTGGCATGATACAATAAAAAATCGAGCAAGAGATGTTACACATCATTCTCAGGAAAATATAAAGTATTTTTTTTATTTTAATTACATTTATCTGGAAACTCCTAAACATTTTTTTCAAGGCATTTATTTTATATTGTCTTTTTAACTATTTTTATTGAATTTTTATATAAAATTAATTACCTTAAACCCAATATATGATTTAAGAAGTTATATGATACTTAAAACGAAGCAATGCATTGTAAAAGGATAAAATGAAATATAAAACGCGAAATATTGTATTTTTTCTAAAGAATGCGATATTTAATTCTTACAACATATTTCTTTGTTTTACAAGAATAATTTTTCATTTTTATAACATTTATCTAGAATAGTTTAATCTTTATTTTCTAAAAGTCAAATTTCTGGTATATTCTGAACTGCTTTGATTGAATTTTTAGAAGGCGATTTATACTTTAAGAAATGGAGTGATGCTAAAGTGAAATGATGTATTTTTGGCATGATAAAATGAAATTACTTTCTTCTGATTCAAAGGAATGTAAATTTATTCCAAGCAATATATTTCATGCGTTTACAAAAAGCATATTTTTTTAAATTTTAATTGAATTTATCAATAAACTTTTTTGATGTTTCATATTTCAAGAAATGGCATTCCTTTTTTTTTTAATTTTAAACTGCATTGATTAAATTTTAAGGGTTTAAACAAGCTTTATTTAGCTAATTAAGTTCACCTTTCAAGGAGTTCACTTTTTTTACACTATATAAAGCAAAATAATATTTAAATTTTGTTATAAGTGTTTTCTTTTGAATATGGAATTATTTGTACACTTATTTCTTGTAGGTAGAATTCAAGAAAGGACAACCACAAATATTTATGTGTTATTAAACAAGTAAGATATAATGTACTTGGTTTAAATCTCTACATATTTTTATGGTTGTCTTAAGCCCCGTTCCTACGGCCCGTGCGCGTCTTGAGATAAGCAAATTTTCCCCTCTTTAATATCTCTTGTGATTTTCCAGGATTCTTTGATATCTGTTCATTTTACCGACAATATGTGGAAAGCTCCCAATCGACGTCCGCAAGCAAGGGTGGTCCTATAATGGGTCAGATGGCAGATTTACAACCATATCCATAAAGGCAACAGGTAAACGGAACTGTCTAACAACGGAAAACATTACGATATAAGGCTGATTAAAATGATTGAATGCTATAGAGTCTTTCAGCATCATTATTCATGAAAAAGGCTCAATTAATAAAACTCTTTATTATCGTAAAACAATAAAATTAAGATAATAAATATTTAAATAAATTCTTTGTTAAAAATAAAACAATTTTATAAATACAGAATGGTGAAATAAATCTTTAATGTTTTGTTTTCGTGAATTTGTGTCATACAAATATGTAAATAATTCGTGTAGGGGGTATGTTACTTTATAATAAGAAATGCTGAATTTTTCATTATTTGAATAAAATTATATTGCAGTTCGAAATATTTTTTTTTATCTAAATGGTCAATAAACCAGCCATGTTTGTGAGATATCTTCAAACAGGATCTTTGTTTATAATTTGGAAGTCTAAAACATTGATGATAAATTATATAGTGATTTAAAAGAAATTAACTTTTCACTTGAATAAGCAGTGAAAATCTTTAAATAAAATAATATTTTTTGCAATCGATGTATGCGGTATCACAGTCTATATTGAATAAACTTTTAGTATGCAACTTTACCTTAATCAGTTTATTGAACTTTTTGAAGACAAAGAGGGGGGGGATGGAATTTATTTCCTTGCAGATAAGGAATGTGACTTTTTTTTTTCAAGTTTGGCTTGCACATGATATCAATACATGGTACTTCAGTTCTTCTTAAGATGAGGAAAAAAAAAATCAACATATTCCTTATTGGCAGTGAAAAAATTCAGTTTTATTTTCTTTTTTAAAATTTGAAAATTTGAGACGCTTGGTGATATCTTTTAAACGGCGAATTACAAATACATATGTTTTCTAAAACAAAAACAGTTGCTCCTTTCCCATTACTGTAACGAATGATCTTTCGATTTTATTAGCTGCTTAATGAATTTGAGATTGAATTAAAAGCTTCTTTCTTACCTAAATATCTTAAATATAAATAGATCTCATTGATTTTAAGTCACTTACTGTCGTTTCATTTCTTTCTAACATGTCTTTCATCTTGTTTTCAGACTCCCACATGTAAAATAGTGCTACATCAGCACAGTTCAGCTTATACATGTTGAGACTGCATCTATAATCTATAGATTTGAGTTGAGTCTATAGATCTTACTCTGAGATGATGAGTTTTAGATGATGAGACCAACATCTAAGCAGATAATATCCTCTTAACTCTTCAACTGACTGGAACGTAGAGAATCGCCGCAATGAGTCGTTCCAATAACGACTCAAACGTAGAAAGTCATTCTTCAATTATTATACTAAAACTGGCTGAAACGTTGAAAAACGGTCATTGACAATTGTTCTAAGACGTTCGGTAACGACACAGAAAGTCATCAATGCTTATCCCATTTAGGATAATGGCTGTTTTATGAAAGATCAATTACTGGATAGTCAACGGACAAAGGGTTAAACTTCCGCTTAATACTAGCAAGAAGTCTTTTGGATCTCAATGGGATTAATATATATAAGGCCAGCCTTCTAAGTGGAATTTAAAGGGTATGAAATCTGGAATTTATGTTCCTTTTCTCTTGAATCCAGGATTTTGCTAACGTTTCTTATTATTTTAATAATTAAGTTTTTTTTTTTCTTACAGGAATACTTATGTTACAACAACGCTTCGTATGTGAATCATGAATATTGAATTGTGTGCTGTGCGCGATTGGAAAATATGGGAAATTGCATCTTGCATAGTATTTCTATCAATTTTAAAATTTTTGTCTTTATTTCAATTAATTTTGTTTCTTTAACTATCGATATGATTATTAAAGTTACATTTTGTTATATTTTGTTAACAAAAGGAATTGATTATGTCCTAATACACAAGAGATACTCAACTATTGTAAATGCGATGCATGGTTTTATTCTTGGATATATTATTTACAAGTGTACTTAGATATATGTATATATATATTTACCGTTATTTATCATTACCGTTATTTCTTCTGAATTATCTAATTTTTTAATTCAAATGTTTTACTCTACTAATAATAAAAATCAATATGTGTGTGCCTTAGTGTTCAGAAGACTAGGCGATTTAACCTATAGCTACTATATTGGAAATAGAAAATATGCGATTTATTTTAAAATTTGATTAGAATTTCAATTACTTAAAAATTAAATAAAATTTTAACTTTCCTTTGCAATAACTCTCAAAACATTTTGCTGAAATAATTTTATATTTTAAAATTTAAAAATCATCTTGTAAAGAATTTTTCTTGAATTTTGGCAATGTTTTTTTTAAAAAAAATTTCGCTTAATTTACAACAATATATTTTATTGTTTAACCAAATTCAGACTGTTTCAATAGTTCCGTCAAATGTATAATTGGATTTTCTTACACCAGTAATTCTAAAGGAGGATTCTGTTAATATCAATGTAGTTTAAGAAAAAAATAAGACAGTGAAAACTTGATTTGGAGAAAGTTGAAAAATAGATAATCCGGACAAATACATTTTAACAAAATTATAATAACATGGAATAGGGCTATATAAGCATAACTTATATACACAATAAACATAAGAGATGTAAGCCAATTAAAATAACTCGGCTTTCACATTTGTTAGAATTTGATGTTTAAAAATATTTCCCTGGAAGAGTCATGGAAAATAAATTATCTACAGGAAATGTAATTGAAAATAAACACACCCAGTATTATCGGTGAACCAGTTGGTCACCAAAGGCAGTTGTTAATAATAAATTAAAAATATAAAATAGGCGTTTAGACACAGAAGTCGTTGGAAATCTAGTTTTAAAATTCGTTTTTTAATCAGTTTAAATTGACATCTGGCAGTTTGCCATTTAAGGAAAAACCACATTATTGTGACAAGACTCAAGGCAAGCCTATTTTTACCATTAAAGGCTTCATGTTATCTCATTTTGGTTTGTAATGATGTGTAATAATAAATTAAAAGCATCAAGTAGGCGTTCAAATGATAAGTAATTCAACATCAGGTTTGAATATTTGCATTGGGAATAAATTCAAATTAACATTTGACAACTTACCGTTTAAGGTTAACAATCTACTGCGGCGATAACCAGCCAACTTTCAGAAACGAATCAGAGAAAAAAGTAGTAAAGTACGTTTTGGATACTACTGATATCGAAAAAACGGAATGAATTCGTTTTAAAGAAATATGTTTATGTTTTAGCAAAGGAATATTATTGGAAAACCGGTATTTATTTCTCCTTGATGATTATTTTTATAGATGATTTAGTTTAAAAAAAAGGTTGCTTTTGAATTATTTTGAATTTTGTAATAAATAGAAAAGTAGAAAGTTTAATTTGTCAAAAACTGGGTCACCGTAATTTATTTTAGTTAAAAGAACCCACTCATGTGAACTTCTAAGAAATCCTTCACTAAAAATTCAATTAAAGAATAATGATAGTCGTTAGAGCATTAAATTACAATAATGAAATGGGTCTTTGATATGACATTAGGATTTTCTTAATATAATTAACATTTGAAAAACGGAAGATTAAAATTTTCTAAGCAATTACTGAGTTATTTTGAAAAAGCATTACTTTAACTCGATTATCTTTTACAAATGAATTTTCTCATAAGGAATGTGAGTGTTATCCTAGATTATAATTGACATTGATGATATAAAGTAAAAAGACATAAATTAAATTTTTTAAACTTATATCTTGTATTAACGAAAGCGATCTCTCAATTAAAGTGATATCAGATTTAAAAATCACACGGCATGAAATGACGAATCCCGATTTTATAAAACAAATCAAAACTTCGTCGCTTTTTTATGTCATATAACGACATGTATTATTTTTATGAAATCGTATTCTTAATTAAGGTTGAAATATAAGATGAAAAGACAGTAATTGAATATTTGTATATTCAAATGACTCAGTGATTTGGCAGAACATTTTTAACAATGAAAGAATCACGAATAAAATTATAATAAAAACTCAGCGTTTTATAAAGGTTTTATCTTAAAATTAACGCAAGATTTGAAATTGCCACCATTCGTGGAGGAAAGTGTTAGCAACTTTATTAATAATACATTTGATATCTGATAATTTAGGGTTGGTAAAAATGGAGCGTTACACGATCGAAAACTTTTTTTCATTGTTGAGCAATATTTAAAAAGCAATTAGAATCTGGAAACCACAGTTCAAAAATGTGAAAATTGCCTCCCTAGATCGTGTGATTTAACACCCTTGCATTTATTTTTATAGGATTATTTGAAGTCAAAGGTCTGTGTCAACAAGTTCACAAGCAGGTGTGCATTGAAGGAGGAATTTCAACGACCACAAGAATAAGTTCATTGAAGAAGGAAATTCAACGCTGCATTAACGAAATTCAGCCACATTTATGTAAAATGGTCGTAGAAAATTTCGACAATAGAGTGCGTATATGCAACAATGCCATGGACGCCATTTGCTCTATGTATTATTCCGTACATATCTTGTGTACGATTCAATAAAAATATAACAATTTAAAGGAAAAAAAATCTGTGTTTTTTTATTTAATTCAAATCTTACGTTAACAAATTATTCTGTCGGGTAACGCTCCATTTTTGCTAACCTTAAACTGTAATAATGGAGTTGTAAAAATGGAACGTTACACAACAGAACAACATATTAACGTAAGATTCGGATCAAATGAAATATACAATTTTTTTCTTTTAATTGTTATATTTTTATTGAATCATAAAGTACATAGGATAGGGTTATGTATAGAATAACACATACGGCAAATGACCTCCACGTCTTTGCTGGCACATATGCTCTCTTTTCTCGAAACTTTCCATCACCATTTTGCAAAAATGTGACTGAATTCCGTTGAAATGCCTCCTCCAATGCATGCGTGTTTATAGGCTTGTTGACACAGACCTTTGACTTCAAATAAACCTATAAAAAGACATGCAATGGTGTTAAATCACACGATCTAGGGGGGCAATGCGCACATTTTGAACTGTGGCCGTCAGATTCTAATTGTTTTTGAAATATTGTTCAAAAATGACAAAAGTTTTCGATCGTGTAAAGCTCCATTTCTACCAACCCTAAACTATCAGCTGTCAAATGTTTTTTTTTTTTTTTAATACAGTTGCTAACATTTTATTGCACGAATGGTGGCAATTTCAAATCTTGAGTTAATTTTAAGATAAAAACTTTATAATGCGCTGAGTTTTTATTGTAATTTTATTCGTGATTCTTTCATTGTTAAAAATGTTCTGCCAAATCACTGAGTCATTTGAATATACAAATATTCAATTACTGTCTTTTCATCTTATATTTTAACCTTAATTAAGAATACGATTTCATAAAAATAATGCATGTCGTTATATTATTGTTTTTGAAATATTGTTCAACAACAAAAAAACTTTTCGATCGTGTAAAGCTCCATTTCTACCAATCCTAAACTATCCGTTATCAAATGATTTTTTTTTAATAAGGTTGCCTACACTTTACTGCACAAATGATGGTAAACTGAAACCTTACGTTAATTTTGGAACACTCTTTATATTATCCCACTTCTGGACTTAAATCTAATCCTTATTCGCTTAGAAGGCTAGAATTTAGAGAAGAAAACATAAGAAATTCGGACTTTTATTTCGAAAGTCATTTGCATGATAATGATTGGTGGCTTCATCTGATTATCTTGCATTCATTTTGCTTAATTGTATCAGTCACTGAATTCCGCGAGTAACAATTTTTGCATTAAGTCATCGGTAGAAGGAATGTCAGTCGAAAGGCATTATCAACTGAATATTAAAATTATATAAACTATTCAGCTTATGCTTTGAAGTCAATGTCGAAATAAAACAATTTTTTAATTTCAATTTTAGCATTCACAAAGCAACTCAAATGATATATTTGATAAAACAATAAAATAGCATGAATTTCATTACAACAATCACAAATAATGTTACAAATTTTATTTAAAATTCATTTTGAAAAATTATCAAAACGAGAAAAATAATTATTTGGAAATGAAACTGATGTAGCTGAAAATTCATTATTATTTTAGTTTTAATGAGTATAAGAAAATTTATCCAATAATATGCCACACTGAACTGTTAAAGAAAAATGCTTGAAGATTGATCAAATTTTAATTAATTAAAAATCTAAATAACATTTTATGAAAGCTGTCTTAGTGAGCTCCAGCCATCCATAGAGTAAATCGCACGACAAATTTGTTATTTCAAGGTCTAACAATCTGTTCTGAAAGATTATGATTGATAACGATGAATCTGCCTTATACTTAACGACTGATACTGTCTTTACGAATTTTATATTATACAATTTCCTAATACTTTTATCTTGTTATAATTCTATCGGTTCAGCTCTTACATTGCCTATAAAGAAATACAGCGATATATTGACGTATTTTGACCTTTTATCCCGGGCAAACTGAACTAGAAAGAAAAACTTCGAGATCGATCCATCGATTCTTGTTGATAGGTCGAAAAAAAAGCTTTAATGTTTGCTTGATCTCTTCCCGATCCAGTTAATCCTCACCACCTGCTTACTTTGTCCGCGCCGCACCATACAGTAGTTTCATTTTTCTTCAATGGGTGTGTGTGTGTGCTTGAGTTGAGTCCTCCCACCAAGGATAGAAATAACAGCGAATTTTTAGCGTCTGATGTGTGTCTTACACGAATTCACTGTTTGTCTTATTCGGGTGGGTATTGATTTGATTTGCTGGCATTGATTTAAAAATGAGACCGTGTTTGCTCGGTAACATTCCTATTATATGTGATTTAATAACACTCCTATCAAAAGCAAATTTTTAGCGTCTGCTTTGTTGGTTCATTGTTTGTTATATCGCTTTAAATTCACTGTTTGTTCAACCGAATTCACTGTTTGTTATATCGGGTCGGATATTTGATTTAAAAGAGAGCCTTTGTGTTGTTTGATTTTAGTAATATTCCTATCACAAACAAATTTTTGTCGTCTGCTTTGCAGGCTTATAAGAATTCACTGTGTTTTTTATTGGGATGGGTATTGATTTAATGTGCTGACCTTGATTTAAAAGTGAGTCTGTGTGTGCTCGACAACGTTTCTTTATATGCGAAATAAAAATATTCCTATCAACAATTAATTTTAGCGTCTGCTTTATTGGCTTACAAGAATTCGCTGTTTGTTTTATTAGGTTGGATATTTCCTTTAAAAACGAGTCTATGTGTTGTTTGATCTTAATTATATTCCTACCAAAAGCGAATTGTTAAGAGTTTGCTTTATTGTCTAACAAGAATTTTCTATTTCTCTTATTCGGTTGGGTAATGATTTACTTTGATGGCATTGATCTAAAAGTGAGCCTCTGTGTTCTC
This sequence comes from Argiope bruennichi, assembly GCF_947563725.1. Taxonomy (NCBI): domain Eukaryota; kingdom Metazoa; phylum Arthropoda; class Arachnida; order Araneae; family Araneidae; genus Argiope; species Argiope bruennichi. The sequence continues at coordinate 35,939,316 of NC_079159.1, read as the reverse complement.
GTAAATTTCCAATTATGTGGAATTTAATATTTCTACCAAATGCGAAATTTTAATGTCTGCTTTGTTGGCTTATAAGAATTCTCTGCTTGTTTTATTGAATTAGATATTTGATTTAAAAGGGAGAATATGTGGTTGTTGCCTTTTCGCAATATTCCTATCATTTGAGATTTAGAAATACTCCTATCAACATTAAATTTTTAGCATTTCTTTATTGGCTTACAAAAATTCACTGTTTGTCTTATTGAGGTGGGTATTATTTAATTTGCTGGTCTTGATTTAAAAGCAAGCATATGTGTGATCGACAATTTTCCTATTATGTTTCTCTAAAAACGGCGAGTTTTTATCGTATGCTTTGTTGGCTCACAAGAATTCAGTGTTTGCTAAATCGGGTAGGATATTTGATTTGAAAGAGAGCCTATATGTTATTTGATTTTAATAATATCCCTATCCCAAAAAGATTTTAGCGTCGGCTTTCCGGGCTTATAAGAATTCACTGTATTTTTTATTATTGGGGTGGGTATTGATTTAATTTGCTGGCATTGTTTTAAAAGCGATCCTCTGCGTACTCTGTAATATTTCTATTATACGAGATTTGATAATATTCCTATTAATATCTAATTTTTAGCCTTAACTTGGTTGGTTACAATAATTCACTGTTTCTTTAATTGGATTGGGTATTGATTTAATGTGCTGACAGTGATTTAGAATCGAACCTGTGTGTGTTCGACAATGTTCCTTTATATGCAATTTAATAATATTCCTATCAAATGCGAATTTTCAGCGTCTGCTTTGTTCGCTTACAAGAATTCCCTGTCTGTTTTATTGCCTTAGAATTCCCTGTTTGTTATATTGGAGTGGTCATTGAGTTAATGTTCTGGCCTTTAAAAGCGAGCGTGTGAGTGACCGATAACATTTCTATTATATATGATTTAATAAAATTCCTATCAACAGCTAATTTTTCAAGTCTGCTTAGTTGGTTTATAAGAATTCACTGTTTGTCTTATTTAGATGGGTATTGATTTAACTTGCATGCCTTGAATTAAAAGCGAGCTTACGTATATTCAGTAACATTTCCATTATATGTGATTTAACAATATTACCATTAACAGCAAATTTTTAGCGTCTGCTTTGTTGTCTTACAAGAATTCAATGTTTGTCTAATTGGAGTGGGAACTGATTTAATTTGTTGGCATTGATAAAAGAACAAGGGTATGTGTGCTCGGTAACATTTCTAACATTCTGAAGGGAATATGTAATAAAAAAGATAGATATTATGCAGAAACCTTTCTCGGGAATTACGCATTAGAAAGAAAAAACACGATAATTTGAGAAAAGTAAAAATTAGTATAATATCGAAGTTACATTGTATCTACAATTGTTTATTCATCCAAGGCGATGAAATATACAGTTCTGCCTATGATAAGGCCTACCAGTGCCACTATTTTATTTTGAATGCAAGTAATTTAACATTATTTTCTTATGTTCCTGAGGGAGTGTGAAGTATGCTTTTATGTAATTGCTTAGCAGATAGCAAATAAATATTTTAACGAATATGTAAGTTTTTGATTAAAAATTATCTGTTACTGTTAAAATTCCTCTTCAGGGAAAACTTTGATTATTCGGGCTTCTATCAACTGAAGATTCTATTAAGAGAAACGGTGTGAAAATATTGAATTTTGTTGTTCACTTTTTTTAATAACTTCAGTGAATTTTTTAAAAAAGACCATCAAAGAGGGGATTTGAGACGAGTTTCAAGATGCTAAAGCTCATAAATTATTGCTATAGGATTTTTTTTTTGTAATTTAAAAGCTTATTTTGATTATGAAAAAAAAACGATTAAAATACAGTTCCATTCTTAAATATTTAAATAGTGCTGTGAAAATTATTATCAACCTTCATAAAAAAAAAAAAAATCACGTTTTTGCAAAAATGTCGTAAAGTTTTTAATTGTTAAGCGGGACGGGGGGGGGGGAAGGATATTTTGTTAGAACAATCTAAAAGTCAGTAATTTTCGAGAATCTTTTTATCAGAGTTTTAAAAAAATGCTTACATAAATTTGATAACTGATATAATATATTTGTTAAAATATTAATATGTGGGTTCATTTACCATCTTATTTTTATGATTTCAAATGAACAGTTTTGGAAAGCCTTGTCAAAAGAAAAAAAGGCATAATTTAAAATTCACTATATGTCGACCAATTTTTCAATTATCCGAGGAGATTACGCCACAACGAGTTCGGATAATTGTAGTTTTTCTACACATATAGTGTATAATGTATTTTTGTACTATCTTTTTTCTCTTCCGATATAAACTTACAGTTAAGCTATTTTAGAAAGTCTGTCATTGTTCGCTCATTAGCTACTCCTTCAAATTCATTTATCTTGGAATAAACATTCTAGGTTTCACTATTCCGTATTTATCAACAAACAGAATCCAATCCACTACAAACAAAATACAATATCATTGCATTAAAAGCATTGTGTCGTTAAAAAAATACACTTTATTAAACAAGCTCTCTGTTTTTAATAAGTGATGGTTGTTATATATGGTTATATTGGTTGAGAGTTTGAATTGGTTTCTCTTCGACAGCAATTCTTTTCCTTTCTTTCTTCTTTTTATTTTCTCGTATACGTATTAATTGTAAAAAAAAATTCATACTTGATATTTTGATAAATTTCCACGTTTTAGACCTTCTTCAACCCGAAAAAAACATTTTTAGAAAATGTCCATCTGTCTGTTACAAAGTTAACTCAAAAATGCTTTGAGCTGAACGTGTTGAAATTTGGTATGCAGTTTTTACACCAAATTTGATTGATTCTATCACATATTTCTATCAGAGTGACAGATTTCTATAAAATTTTGAATAAAATCTGTTTAGAGAAAAACCGCCTGGCCTGCGGTCCGAATATAAGTTAACACAATAATTACAAAACGAAGAGAACTAGATAGATAAAAATCAGTACAAAGGTTTAACTTATATATATAAAATACCAGACAAATTGTTAACTAAATACACCAATGGGTTAACTGTCTGTCGGTCTGCACTTTCAGAAACATATAAACGTATTGGAGAAACGCAGAAACATATTGGATTTTGTAGTTGCAAGAGCAGTTTTTTTAATCAAATTTTTGTTTCAATCATGGAAATGAGCGGGCCGATTGGCTTGCAAAAGCTGCCACTAAGCGCGAAATCGACATTGACGTTAATATTCCTAAATCCTTTTACAAGAAGATTACGAGAGAAAAAATGGCGGAGTCTTGGAATCAAGAATATCTCTTTTCAAATAAAGGGAGTTTAACAAGGAAATTTTTTCCATCCATTAATAAGAGACTATCATGCCATCATTTTTATACTAATTACAAAATAACCCAATTTCTAACTGGTCATGGTAACTTTAAAAGTTATTTGTACAAATTTAATTTGTTTCCGTCATCTTCCTGCGATTGTAATATTGGTGGGGAGGAAAATGTTGAACATGTGCTCCTTCTATGTTCCAAGTTTGTCAAAGAAAGACAGATCCTAAGACTGGCTCTCAAGCATATGAATATAAATTGGCCTACAGAATTTCACCAACTTATTTCCACTAGAAGTGCTTTTCAAAATTTCTGTAAATTTATTGTTGACATCTGTAATCCTTCATAACTGTTAAATTTTCTTCTTTTTCTTTTTGTTATGTGTTATATATTTACTTCTGTAAGCCCCGTGTGATACTTTGTGGTGCACGGGGTTTTTATAAATGTTCAATAAATAAATAAAAAAAAAAATCGATTGTAAAAAAACTTATCTAAAACAAAAATTCGATTTTGGGATATTATTAACGCATACTATTAATCGCCAAATAACTCGCCAAGGATGACGCCATGGATTTAGTATAAACGCTAAGTTCACGCCAAACGTTAACATTTCATAACTATTGTACGCCAGTGCTATATAAGCTGTTCAATAGCATAACAAATTTATTAAAGAGTACGCGAGAAAGTTTTGGGAAGACTCTCCCACTAGTTAGAATGTATTTCTAACTTCAAATAACTAACTCAAGTTGAAGATTGATGAATTGTTAATATTTTTCCAATAATTAACCATTCCATTAATCTTTCTGTTATAAATATTTAATCGATGCGTTTGTAAGGAAAAGGTATTGGCTATAATTAGTTACAGCCTTTTAATTGATTTATACTTTGCGAAATATATTTTTAAATAAGAAAAAAGTACTTAAATGGAATTACAGAAAAACGTTATAATAATACTTCTTGAGAAGAGTGCAAAGATCTGAATATATTTATGTTTTTCTGGGTACTCAGATTAAAAGAAGTCGAACTATTGTATGCGTGTCTATAGTTTAATTCCGACTCTTTCCGTCTCTTTACAAGAAGATTAAATCACAGCACAATGCGCAATGAGATGTTAATGACATGCGCGGTCTTGTAATTGTGACGTCATGCTAATTGACTCCACTCAGCAAACCTAATTATTGGAAGAGATCCAATTACAATGGAGAATACATTCAACGATAATCATAAATTACAGACAAAGGTATTGAAATTCATCTTCTTATAGGATTAAAGAGATGATACGATTTGAAATGAAAGCCAGTCATAAGCGGGAATAAAATTAAAATAATTTTATTGATTTTAAAATGAACAAAATTTTAAATTTCATTTGACATATGATCTTCAAATCAGTTTGAAATCTGATTTATTATATTGTAAATTTATCATAGCATTTTTAAGAAAAGCATTTGATAAATGTTTGAAATAAAGGAGGTAAAACAGAGATTCATATTAATGTTAGTAGATTTTCTAAAGATATGGAAAAAATAAAGAAAGAGCTCATTGTTAATAAATTTCCAGAAAGTTGTTTAGTTTAAATACATTTAAGCCTTACTTTAAAGAACAAGGTGCCTCATTAGCTTTTTGAATAGAGCTTTCGCATTTTGAACGGTAGTTCGGAAAAGAAAAGGAAAGAAAAATTTGATTAATATGCATTTTGTTATTTATTTTATTGCTTTTCTTTTAGATAGATACAACATCGTGGATCATGCTGTGTTGATATGATTCCATGCAAAGAAAATAAAAAAGAAAGGGGAAAAAAAAAAAATTCTAAAACCTTTTTTTTTTTATTTAATGAATAACATGTAAATTAATTTTAATAAAATATATACTGTTGAGAAAAACGGGACATTTTTTGCTCATATACAATATTTTCAACTCAAGACAGAAATTAAAAAAAAAAAATGTAATTGCTCGCGTAAATTAGATCAGACAGCACAGTAATTTTAAACATAAAATAAAAACCAGAATAAAGATTGAACATGACGAAACTATTTTATCTTGAGTTTTAATGAACTGCCCTTGCAGTTTACTTTTATTTAACACTAAGGTATGGAAAAATTAAATCTTAGTAATCTTTATCAACACGAGATTGTTGCTTATAATTAAAAGTTGGGACAATCTGGGAACTAGAAACGAAATTTGAGGCAAAATCGTTTAATTTGGAACGTCAAATCAATAATGTCAAAATACGTGATAGAAAAGTAACACGGCAAACTAACTATAAATGTTAGTCAAAAATTTAGTGTAAATCATTTTTCATTGTGCTGTTCATTTTTAAATATGAGAATATTTATATAATGATACGCAATCTGTTAATTGGAGCATGCCCGATGCCACCCCATGCAAGAGTAAAAGTCTTGTTAAACATTGAGTGTTGGGAACAGTTGTATTTAAAGTACCAAGTTTTGTAGCTAGTTCCTTCTTCAGCAGTAGTTGAAAACAAAGGCAGTTTTTAAAATTTTAATTAAAAATTAATCGAAACATTAAAGTTTTCTTTATAACTCCAGAAAAAAATATTACCCTACAAAAAACGTTTTTAAAATACTTAAAAAATTTCGAAAAAATTATTTCTTAATGATTTTGGTTTCGGAAAATTTTCCCCAAATTTAAATATTTGTTTTTAAAACAATTTAAAATTTATGTAGCAAATATTTTTCATGTTTTAGTAACTGCGCTTACATTGTTTTTTTCGGTATGCACATTAACTTTGCTATAATTAAGAAGAAGAAAAAAAAGAAAGAAAGAATTATCAAGCAACGATGTTTCTGTTTAAAGGTTTAAATAGTCTTCCTCTCTCTCGCTTTTCTTTTCTTTTTTCTTTCTTTTTCTTTTTTTTTTCGTTGCTTGAAAATGCTTTTTTTATTTTTCGAAAATAAGATTCCTCAATCATTCTGTAAAAGTTCTCAGAATTTTCCTTCCCTATCTTTTCTTCTTCTTTTTTTATACATTGTTCTGATATTGGGTGTCTCCAACAACATTCCTAAAGGTTATGTAAAGCTTTTAAATATCGCAAATTGTCAAATAAAAAAAGCATGCATGACTGCAAGAATGAAATAAAAGGTATTAGTTTTTTAACCTTTAATAGGCAATATCTGCTTTTACAGAGATATGTTCTTTCCAGTCCATTAGCGCAAGAAACGAGAACAAAAAAAATAATAAACGAAAAAGAAAGAAAAAAAAAAAAAGAAAAAAAAAATAACACGTTGAGGAGACAAAACCAAAACCTGCTATCACTTGCAACTCGCGTCTGAGAAAAAGTGTGTTTGCATTGATTGGACAGCAGAAGCGACACGATGTGTAGAGGTCAGACGCCAAGGTCGTTGTCATAGTAACAGGTCCAGTGTCGTCTTCAAAGACCAACACTCTGCTGTCAACACTGCTATCTAATCATAGCAGAATAGGACAACTGCTCCTTACGGAGAATTTATTTCGACATACTTCGACGCCATTTTGCCTTTTTTATTGTTATTTATTCGCCAAATATGAGGGACACATTTCAAGTTGGCACAAAACCGTGAGACTTCCCCCTATGGTTGAAGTGCTGACTCGGGCAGGTGGTCCAACAATTAACAGATCAGGAAACGAAATGAAATATTGCACATTTTGTCCGCGACAGGAGCATAAAATGGCTATGTATCGACTTGTGTTCTGCGATTGGAACCCTTAAAATTGATGGCGATTTTATACATGGATCGTTATATTCAGAACTACAGTAAAAAAAGAATTTCCATTGCTGCCTGTGTGGTTCCGATTCAAGGATTTATAGATTTAATTAGAGGCTAACTTGTACAGCATGTTCCTCTTCTTTCAACCAAATAACATATACAATTGACATTTTCAACAAGTACGATTATGTCAATTTTTTTGTTTGGAAAATCTGCAGCTAAGATGATTGAAAATTATTCTAATGCGTTTATAATAGTAGCTTATAATATGTATTACTAGTAATATGCAGATTGGAGGTATAGTTGATTGGATATTATTGTGCTTATATTCAAGGAAAGGGATTTCTTTAACTTTTAATTATTGGCCTTGTCAAGATTTAATTATTGATCTTGCTGTTATTATTTAATTATTTAAAGATTTCGACTGCTTTTTCTTCAGCGAATCTTATGGTTTAATCTTAACTAAATAATACCAGGGAATCTTTTTTCTTTCTTTTTCTTTTCTTTTCTTTTTTCTTTCTTTTTGCATACAATAAATTCGAAGAGACCATTATTGTGAGAAGAATAAGAAACAAATATTGATATCAACATTTTTGATACGCAATAAAGTACCGACTTTAACAACATTTGGCTTTTAAATTTAAATTTCTGTTTAAATTCCATTTTTTTTTTGTTCTAACATTTTTCCTATATTTTTCAAAACAAAATTTTTAATTTATGGAGATAAAGAAGCAAAACATCTTCCTTAATACTTTCAAGGAATCATTTTTTAAAAAAAACATTTAATGATATATCCAAATATTTTTTTAAAAGATTGAAATCGATTAAAGAAGAACAACTTGTTTATTAAATATTTTAACATTTTCATTAAATTAACTAGATTAATTAATAAATAATTAAATTCAAGACATTATACTATGATTTTAGATAAGATATCGAAATATTTAAAGTTTTAATCCATCAAAAAATTTAGCTGGAATTTTCGCCATCTTCTTGGTTTTCGTATATTAGTAAATTAAAATAAGAATAATAAAAATTATAGTGATTTGACATTCGATAAGCCAGAAGTTATGTATTTGAAGTTTCTGTAATTTTTTTTTTTTTTTTTGGATTTAGTGCTATAAAGAGCTATATTGAAGCGATCGAGGAAAGGGGCAAGAAGGTGTTATCTTGGGTGTAAGTCTCTAGGGGCGTCTTGGAGATAAAATATTAGCACGTTTATGTCCCTTTTGAAATCCAAAGTGGTGAGAAGGAGAAGAGATTGTATCTAATTAAATAACGTATCTAATGATATTTCCTCTTACTAAACTGATTGCCCATTGGGGGGAGATAATCATAGTATATCTCTTGCTTTATTGATCATTTGATATCAATTCCGACCAGTAATAGCTGTTGTTGTTTCTGATGGCACTTGCAATTGACAAGCCAGTTGATTTTGAATTCAGCGATTTTAAGCCGAGAGAGAGCGTCTCTTGTTTTTAGTAGCGCCAACTAGGGACAAGAGTACGATTTTGCTACTCACGCATCACATTCGCTTGCATAGCTCCTTTTTTACAGGGCACATTCACACATCTCACAAATAGAACAGATGAAGAACAACCATGCCGGAATCAGGACTCGAACCCAGGACGCCCAGATCACAGTAAAGGCGCGTTACCCCAATGCCAGGACGCCGGCTCAGTAATAGTAAAATGTCTTAGTACATGCATTAAAAAAGACTGACAAACATGACGATGAGGGCTCTTCATGCTATCTTGGAAAGTGCTGAAGCATGCAAACAGTGCTAACTTAAAAAAAGAACAGCAAACTCATGCCAAATCCAAAACAAAATCTTCCTAAAGGAATGGTACAATTCCAGAAACTGTGCAGGCGATTTTTACGCGACCGGCCACCACGTCGACCCTTTTTTCCTTTCCTCCAGGGGTATGCTTTACGATCCCCTTCACGCGGCCTAGGTGGTAATCCCCCACGTCTGCGGCGCCCGTAAAAAAAGAACCGCATAAAAGAATGTGTCTTACCGCTCCAGAAACAACCGTTTTGTGCCTGCTCTAGCCCCATGGAGCTCCGGCGGTAATGTGCACGTAAAAAGCAGTTTTTACGGTAGGGATATTTTGCGATTTTTTCTTTTCTTTACTTATTTACTTATTTTCGTAGGGGGAAAAGGATCGTGAGTTTCGTTTATGGTTGTTCCAAAAAAAGATGGAAGAACAATGGTAAGATGGAAACGGATTGAAGGCTGTGGCATTTACGGCATCGTCAATGTGGCCCTGCCCCCATTAAATTATGCATAAGGAATTCCAAATTTATTAATGCTTTGGGAAAAGTTTCGTCTGCCAGTGGAATTTCTTTGAGGATGAGAGGGGAATTTTACAACAGTGGTGCACACATACGAAGAATACCTGATTAGTCGGATGATGTGTCTGTACTGAAGAATAGTAAAATCCCATTTCAATGGGCATTGTGTATTAGTTCTTCTTTTAGAGTGTGTGACGTGTAGTTCTATTTTTATGTTGATGGCTGTCTTATCTTTTGTTGGGTAATATTTTTTCAATATTACGGAAAAAGTGTAGTTACCATAATTTATATTTACAAGGAATGAAAAGTCAAATCAAACATGTTTAGCAATCTTTTAAACAATTAATGAAACAAAAAAAAATGATAAATACATATTTAACCATTTCTATGCATATATCAAACTCTTGATAATATTTTATTCATTAAATAGCAGAACATTTTACTTATTAAGTAATTTTATTCATTAAGTTTTGTGTTACCCGAAGTGCCTGAAGAAACTGTGTTGTGACTTATGGCACATGATAAGCCCGCTGACAGTTATTTGTCACCGATTTAAGCCGAGTGAGCGTCTCTTATTTTTTCAGCAGAGCCAATTAGGACAAAGAGTACTCCTTAGCTAATTCAAGCGTCATATTCGCTTGCATAACCCCTTTTTACAGATGACGGATTCACACATCTCACTGATAGACCATGGAAGATCAACCATGTCCTGAACTGGGACTCGAACCCGCGACGCCCAGATCATGGAGAAGACGCGCTACCTTTGTGCCAGCAAGTCGGTACCTGAAGAAATATCATCCATTTATACTCCCTCCCACATAAAGACGCAACTAATATTGAAGAGGACTAATTAGCCCTGCTTATTAAATGCCACTAACAAAAAAAAAAGGACTTAGTAGTCCTGCTTATAAGAATAAATATATGTAATGATATTTTGAAATCTAAAATGAATTTTAATTAATTTCTTAATTTTTATCTTAAATTAGTCTATGTTAACTTCATTCTAAAATGGTCTCTTATATCTTGATCCAATTCTACTTTTTTTTTTATTAAACTAATTCTACCGATCTCGATAAAGCCCCGTTCCAATGACCTGTCCGCCTCAGACGAGGCACGTTTTCCCCTGTTTTCCCTCTGTCAGATGAGGCACGCTTTAACTTGTTTTTCCTCTCTTGCAGTTTTCTGGGGTGCTTAATTGTCCAGTTTACCGACAATTTGTCGGTAAACTAGACAGGCAATAAAAAACCCTAGAAAACCGCAATAAAGGGCCAAGAAAGGAAAGCGTATCTCGTCTGCAGACGGACAGGTCATAGGAACGCAGCTTAAAACCGCTGACTTCGGCATAGTCGAACGCTTCAAATGAAGGGATAAAAATACTTAATACTTACAGCTTTCTTTTAAAGATATCTAAGATTCCCTTTCTAAAATCTACACGTGGCAAAGAAATCCCTATAAAAATCTCATAGTTCGGAAGTGAAAAATTTCGGTTTCTTTGGGCCTCGGGTCGCCATTTAGATTTACACATACCCTATCGCTGTTTCCTTGTATATAATATGTTATATATATATACACAACCAATAATCTGTCCTGTTGATTGCTGATCGCCCTCGCTGACCAGTTAGCTTGACGGGGTATTCGTTATAATGAATTCCAATAAAATAGCTTAGCTATATTTTCATGTCTATGATTTCGTAAATTGCATTAAAGTCGTATAATTTTAATTATCCTGTATATGCTATGTTCATTGAATACCAGTCTTATGACGTCATAATCTAATAAAATTGTAAATGAACGTTTCATGCATCGTATAATTTTCGCGACAATCTAACTTCATTTTTTTATTCATCTTGTATATTGCACAAATACGTAGTTAACAAAATTTTTTTCTTCGGCTTATAACACTTTAAGAAAAGGAGACGATTCGATATTCGCTGAGCAATGAAAATGGTTTTAATTAAATCTGATGACTGCTGGTCGCCTTCGGTGACCAGCTGGCTCGACGGTAATATTCATTATATTTAATTCCAATAAAATCAATAATGATCAATTTTTGCATTATATATACTTAAATTATATAGTATATAATGCAAAAACTTTGAAAAAAAGATAACACGATTATCAAACTAGTATAATTAGGGATTGCAATATCGTTACCAAAATTTCAATACCGGTATTCGGTATTTTTTAGATCGTAATACCGGTATACCGGTATTAGAAATTTTAGGGAAAAAAATAACACAGTTGTTTCTTTGTTTTATTTGCCAGTTTCATTAGAGAGTGTAAATATCACAAAAAATAGTTTGTAACCTATAAATTATAACATTATATAAAAAAATCACAAAAAAGTAAAGAGAGCATCTTATTTATTTAAATAACAAAAATGTATAAATATTACCACTATTCAGTCTGTGGTACTATTACAAATTTTTGAAAAGTGATCTTAAAAAACATAATGCATCCATTGTACTGTCATTAAGCCTGAAAAGTAATTTTGTGCAAAAATTACCAGTTATCGAAAACACTCTTTCGGCATCTACGCTAGTTGGTGGTACTGTTAGTAATGCGCGATATACTTTTTCCAAGTATTTACCTTTAAATCCCCCATCTTCAAATAAATCGATTTCTTGTCGGATGGTTTTGGATATAGCTGATTTCTATATTGTATTTTGGTTCGTTGAAATTTTTTTATTTATCGCTAATTCTAATTTTTGTTCAAGAGACAATTCCTTTTCACTATCGACAGTAGTGACATCATCATCTTCGATAATTGAACCGAATTCTGAATGTGGATAGGTTTGTGGGGAAAAAAAAAAATTAAGAAACTTTACTCTAACTTAATCAGATTTGAATCGGTTATTTTCTTTTCTTCTTTTCATTTTCATTTTTAAAATCATTAGAATTATGTAAATACCATAAGACATTTTCTGTTTCAGTATGCCTTTCTTCTGTGCGATTTTTCAATGTAATATATAATTCTTCAGATAGTGATGTGTGCTGTTCTTTCAGTGACTGTAACATGAAATTTATTGTTGCATTAGCTGTTAATAAATTAGAATCTCTCCGACAAAATGCCTCAATAGTCAGTTTTATTGGAAGCAGAGCTGATATAGTTCTGGATATTAAGTCGAATTCACTATCTGAAAAATTAATTTACAGATTTAAGTCGATTATTGCTTTTTGGATTGGATTTCTCAGTTTCAAAAATCGTTCCATCATTAAGAGTAAACTGTTCCAACGTATTTTAGAATCTAATATTAACATATATTCTGTTTTATTTTCAGTTAGTATATATTTTAGTAATATATCCTTTTTATAGGGGAACTTTTAAATATTTTAACAATTTTTCGAACTTTATAAATTATAGGAAGCAATTCTTGATAGGTTAATATTTCATCCTCATTAGCAATATCTTCTTTAACAATTACATTGTCATTATCTTCATTGTCAATATCACTCACACTCTTACTCTCTTCAAAGTTGGAATCCGAATTTTCTATATCCACAGAATTTTGATTGTCCTGTTTTCTATTTTTTTGGTATAATACATCGATTACTCCTAATTGAATTCCATGAGCATAGCACAATTGCTGATTTGCGCCAATCAACTTTCCAACTTTTTTCATAACTGTTGTTCCTTCAGTCGTTATGAATACAATATCTTCTTTCAGGGATAATCCATGTTCACTAATTTAGATTTAAGGTATTAAGCCGTTTATTAGCTAATTAATTTCGCCCGTTAGGGAGACATAAAAACAAAAACGTATACTGTCCCGTATAGCGATACTTAAACATATAGTGAGGACAATTTTAGAAATTTCTAGTAAATACCGAAAGAACGGTATTTAAACTTGTGAATAGCGGTATTACAAAATTGTACAAATGGCTCAAAATGCCGGTATTCGATATCCCGGTATACCGATATTGCAATCCCTAAGTATAATTGAAAACAAAAATTTTTGAATTTTAATTAATGGAAAGTTGGTGAAACTGTTTAAGGATTGATTAGAAGAAATCAGTAGATGACAACAGTTTATAGTATAATAAATAATAATAAACAGGTTCACGTGTTTTGGGTGCCAAGTAATTTAATAGCAATAACATTAGCAATTAATTTGACAAAAGGGGTAAGTACTAACTTCTTTAAAAAAAAAAAAAGGTAAAAGTGAATTTTAGTGTGCACCCAGCTGCGCCAACAATGCCAAGTCGCCAATAAAGATGGCGGACAAAATAAACAAATACTTCCGCGGAACAGTTACGGTTACTATTTCCCGCCATCTAATAAGAACTTTTTACTGATAAGTATTTTTTTTTTTCATACTGCCCGGTGCCTTCTACAGATGCCGAAGGTATCTGTAGAAGGCATTTTTAACTTAAAAAATTTTCCTACGGAAGGATTTTTTAACTTAAAAAAACATCCTACGGCTTCGCTAGCAGCGGGAGCGGCAACCTAGTAACTTCGCTAGCACATTGAACATAAAGACTGTGTGGATAACAGAAACAGTACATAACCAAGAGAAAAGAAAAAACGGAGAAATAAGCAATCGGAACATTCTCCATACAAAATTTCAAACAAACATACTTTCCCCACCTTCATCAACTCGTAAAAGAATATATTCCACTCACCTTCTATCCATTCTGCCGGTTCGATATCAAACCATTCTCAATACAAAATTTCAAACAAGCATCCTCTCCTAATTTCATTAACTCGTAAAATATATATGTATGCATATTTAACTCGCTCTTCATCCATTCTACAGGTTCGAAATAATCCCGACATAACAAATTATGAAGGGAACCAACCGTTATAACACCAAAAGAATTACGAGAACTGCGAAGAATTCCATTTGCAGCTGTCTTTGAAAGTGAGAATGCAGACGATTTTTTTAAAGCGAATACTGACAATTAAAAATTGCAAAAGAATAAATATTTTCTCTTCGTATTCACATTAAAAAAAGAAAGAAAAAATAACTTTTAATTATAAGCTTAAATTTCTTTATAATAAAGAACAAAAGTAAAATCTTTAATCGATATATTTTTAATATTTTTAATTTAACATTTTTCATAATTTAATTGTAGTTTAAGTACAACTCAACCATTGCAAAAAGTAGTAAACAAAACAACAGTACCGTTGCTATAAGAGGGATCCGATGGGTTGCAATATTGGCGACAATCGGCTGGTGCACACTAATCTTCACTTAGGCCAAAAAAAGTATTCTATAATTTTTAAAATAATTTTTGCTCTTACAGTTAAGTGAATAATTATGTAAAATAAATTATGTATCAATAATATTTCCATTTTAGTTTATGAATGTAATTTGCATGAAAATTATAGCACTTCATTAACAATTCCGTCATCTTAAAGGAAAGCTTAGAATAAATAATTTCTCCAGATCTAGAACTCCATTAAATGAGAGTTTATATTTTACTCACAGCACTTCTCACATTTATCTGAAAAAATGTGATTCGGTTCGTCTCAAAAGAACTTTTGAACTTTGAACAAAGAACTAGACACTTTAAAAACGCGTTCAAAGTAAATTATGTGAACTACTTTGTGTTTTAGTTTGTGCTTAAAATATTTTATAAACTAAACCAGTTTTAATATCATCAGAATTACTAACACTTTATAAATAATATCTTCACCCTGAATAAAAGTTCAGAATAAATAATTCCTTTATAACTAGGGCTGAATAACTTTCTTCAAATGAAAGGTTATACCACATTCCAGTCACGTGCTTTCTCACAAACTTTTTGTTGAATTTTATTTTAATCCATACGGAGGTCCCAAGCGATCTAACTTCAAAGTAGTTTTAAAGTAGCTAGTGTATGGAATATTAATACAAAAACCCTCTTATTGTAAAGATATGAAACGACAAATTGTTTACATTTTATTAAATTTCTATCAGAGATATCTACATAGTTATAAAAGTTATCAGACTCTGTAAACGTGTCTGACATAAATACAGATAACATATATCACTATTCTGAAGTATAAATACCTGCGTTACCAGCCGTTTACTTAATTTTATCCTTAAAGCGTTTTTTAATTTCTTTTTTTCGTCTTTAATATATGATGCTTAGGCTCTTAATGGATTATACTTGTTGCATGCCTTACAAGACTTCAAATGTGAAATCCTTTTATTTCCACACTAGCAGCCTTTGGTGACCAGCGATGGTATGTGGGTTGTATTAAAATTAAATTAAATTTCTTATTCATAATTTTCATTTTGTTCTTGATTTCTTCAATAAAGTATATTCAATAATACAAATGTGACAAACATTAGCTCCTTCCTATTGTAAGAGCTTTGCATCTCTGTTTTGTGTATTCACAATCGCCTACTCCGCCCCACCCGAAAGCATTCGGACAAATATGAATGACCGAGCAATACGATAGCATTGGTCAAAATTATGACGGGGTTCTAAGAGCCATCATCAGTCACGGTACAACCACTCTCGCAGGAGGTACGTCGTAACATTGGTAGAGGGTAACCACTCCGCACCATTTCTGTATCCAGGAAGGCATCAAAAATTAAACATCGTGCAGAAAACTTCGACACCGTAGGTGGGGGGGGGGGCGTGGTGTCCGTGGTAAGGTCTCGGCTTCGGAACCGGAGGACACCAGGTTCGAGACCCGATTCCACCGAAGAACAGTCGTGTAAGCGGGTCTGGTGCACGATCAATTCGTAGGGACCAAACGTCCTTCCGTTGTAATGAAGTGAGGATGCCACCTCAGGTCTCGTCCACGTCATCTGACCTTAGTTCAAAATTACGAGGTCGTCAAAAAATAGCCTTAGTGTTGCTTTAAAATGGGAAGTTAATATAACCAAACTCGGTATAATAGCGTTACTTGAAACGCAATTATCCCTCTCATTTATCTTCTACTTTTACGGTATTATAAATTCACTTTCTTATCTGTATCTGTTGTTTTCTATCTTATCTGTTGTCTCCTTCTGTTTAATATCTGTACAGTTTACTAATCTTGTACAGAATCCTTTTTTCCTCAGCTTTCAACAATGAAGAAAATCACATGGTTAAGTATTTGATGAAACAATGAAAACGGCTTTAATTCCAAGTCAACAACAACAACAAAAAAATCATATATAAATTAAAAAATTGCCAAAAATCAATACAAATTTCTTACGATTATTAAATTAATATAGTTAAAAGTATGAACTTTTGAATTTTTACACACAATGAAGACCAGTTTTATACAATATTTTTTAGGAAGTTACCGCAACCTCCTCTCAAAATTAAGCTTAATTTTTAAATAATTAAAATAAAATCTCTCCTTGGGGAACGTCCCACACTTCAAGGTATATGTGTGCCAAACATGGTTTCTGTAATCCAACAAGCACAAAGGAACCATATGTATGTATACACAATCATTTTTATTTTTATTAAAAATATAGAATTTCCATATTAAGATCAGCAATACATTCATGTTATTGAAATAATTATATTCGAAAATGTTTTTTGTAAATGTAAAAGAAATGATATATATTTTTTTTTTGTATGCGATACATAGGAATTTTATTTTTATTACCTTTACAGAGTGGCCAAAAATTTACAATATCTTCCGCTTAAATTATTGTCTCATAAATAATGAATAAAATATTATAAATATAAAATATAAATAATATCCTTCCCCCACTGAAATTATTTAAGATACAACTAATTACCTTCGAGCGATGAGAGCTTGTTTTTTAAATTTCTGGTAAACATATGATTTGGTGGATTCCTACACTCCATTCATTACACACCGAGCCGACAGCTTTCCTTTTGTTAAGGCACCAAAAGTCTTTTAATTATAGAATAATAAAAATCGACTATTGTCTTTCTTTCTTAGGTAAAGAAAAGTAAAAGAATTACATTTATAGTAATTATATTTACTGGATATAAAGTTAAAGGGTGTCCCAAAATTAACATAAGATTGGTGATGGTGGTGAATTTGCCACCATTCGTGCAGTGAAGTGATGACAACCCTATTAAAAAATTATTTGACAGATGATAGTTTAGGATTAGTAAAAATGGAGCGTTCGTTACACGATAGAACAACGTGTTTTTATTGTTGAATAATAATTCAAAAATAATGAAAGTCTGGCGGCCACAATTCGAGAATGTGGGGATTGCTCCCCTAAATTGTGTGATTTAACACCATTGGATTTCTTTTTATGGGGTTATTTAAAATCAAAAGTCTATGTCAACAAGTCCTCAAGTGCGCATGCATTAAAGGGGGAAATTCAACAAAATTCAGCCACATTTATGCAAAATGGTCATATAAAATTTCGACAGAAAAGTGCGTATGAACCAACAAAGCCGTTTCGGCCATTTGTCGTGTGTGTTATTTCTTATATCACCCTATACTGCGTACTTAACAATTCAACCAAAGTATAACAATTTAAAGAAAAAAAACTGTTTTTTCTAATTAATTCAAATCTTGCATCAACACGTTCTTCTATCGTGTAATGATCCATTTTTACTAACCCTAAACTATCAGTTGTTAAATGTTTTTTAAATAGAGTTGGCAACACTTTACTGCAAGAATTCAAGTCTTGCGTTATTTTTAGGACATCCTTTACGAGTTGAAATGCTTGTTAATAAGAATAACAAGACTATAGAAAAAGAAAAGTAAATCTATGGTTATTATCTATGCAATTTATATTTTCTTCAATTTAATATGAATTTCGATTAACATAGCTTTCAATTCATTTCTTTCAACTCCCACTTTGAATATTAAAAAGAAAACAAACAAAATTAAATTATAATGAAAATAACTATTTTGTTTTCTTTTAATCATGTATATCTTATTATGAAAATCGCAATTTAAGAATAGGTTGCCAATCTATAAATGTTATGTTATATTTTTTTGTACGATAGCTATTTAAAGAAGGTCATGAAATAGATTTGATCAAGTTTGAAACGCTTAGTAATAGGAATAACAGGACTATGAAAAAAGAAAAGCAAATATGTGGTTATTATCGATGTACTTAAAATTCATATTGTCTTCAATTTAGTATAATTTTCGATTAATATAACTTTAAATTCATTTCTTTCAAATCTCATTTTGGATATTAAAAAGAAAACAATAAGATGAAATAATACTGAATACCCTTTTTAAATTCACATTCTGGATATTAAAATAAAAACCATAAAATGAAAAAATACTTAAAATGCTATTTTGTTTTCTTTTCAAGACCTTTTCATTTCATTAAAAATTATCGAGAATCCTTTCCAAAAATGCATAAAATATTCGAATTGCTTATTGATATTGCCTCGTTTGATTGCAACTCCATTAAACTCCCTTTTCCATCCATTTCTGTTCGCGCGAGTCCTTAAAAGCGATAAGTATCTTCGATTCTCTCCCGAATAAATTAATTAGATTTTGGCATATTGACGTCTTCTCTCTCTCCAAAAATGAATAACTCCGAGTTAGTTGAATATTAGTCCTTGCATGAGAGTCAAAGTAAATCAATTAGTGTCAAATAAATTGAGTGGAACGGGTGGACTGTGACTTCTTTTATCGTTCGAAAACCTCTCAGAAAAAAAAATGGTGGGAAACGAAAAATAAAGACTCGTTCTACAGATCCGTATGAATAATGGAAAACTTTTGAGAGACCCGGAAGCCGTGTAATAAGTCTTCGTCAGCGTTCTTCACGACGAACACATCTGGACATTAACTCCATTTCCACCGTTTCTTTTTCACACTGGATTTAATTCGTTTCCCTCTGGCTAATAAAGAAGGGCTTTGTGTTTTATAATTAAAAAAATTTGCTTAAAATGCCGCTGTGGTGATGGGAAGATTAAAGAAAAGATTTTTTTTTTCATTTGGAGAAAAATATTAAAAATTTCTAGTTTCGAAATGAGGATTTTTTTTATCATTTATGAACTATACAAAGAGAAAGTGTCGGCCTCAAGCGTTTGACGAATTTCTGCATTTTATACCTTCCTGGATCAGAAGTCTATTTTAAGAATTATACCTGTCTATTTATATCTTATCCCTCAGTCTATTTATATCTGAGCGCGATAACCAAAACACCTAACAAACAAAATTAAAAAAAAATTGATATGCGATCTTTATAGAGAGGGTTATTAAATAAACAAAGTATTGAAACAGCCTCGAATAATTTAATTTTACACTTATGTTAAATTTACAAACTCCATACTCTCGTACTTATTACAATTAAAATTAAATATCGTATGAATTTTGAAACATCAATCCAACAACATTCTTAATAAATTATCTGTTCTAAATTTTTCATTCTAATTCGATAAAAAAAAATGTTGTTTTATAATTTAAACCAGCGGGAGGGGTTTCCACAAAATTTTCTCGCATATTCTCTAATAAACTTGTTATGTCAGAGGACGCTTTCATTTATGAATTATACAAAGAGAAAGAGTCGAGCTCAAAAATTTGACGAATCTCTCCGTTTGAAACTTTCCTGAATCAGAAGTCTATTTTTCGAATTATGCCTGCATATCTGTCATCTATTTCTATCTAAGCACAATAACCAAGAAACCCAATAAGCAAGATGAGTGTAATTTGATATGCGGTTTTTATAGAGAGGATTATTAATTAAATAAAGCAGTCAAATGGTCTCAAAGCTTCTAGACTTTTTGCGGTATTCTCAGAATGATTTAATGCTGCATTTACACTGAATTTATAAAAACCATGCTATTGGACTTATTAAAATTAAAATTAAATATCGTATGAATTTTGGAACATCAATCCAACAACACTCCTAATGAATTATATGTTCTAAATAAAGCATTATAATTCTATAAAAAATGTTGCTTTATAATTTAAATAAACAGGTGTGGTCTCGGCACAGTTTTCTCGCCTACTCTCCTATAAACTTGTCATGTAAGAGTACGCCTTACATGGCACCTGCTCACAATAATTACTAAACATTAACTTTTGACTTTGCATTTAGCATTTTTACTGAATCTATCGTGTCATCCTTGGCAAGATATTTGGTGATTAATTGCTGGCATGCGTTAAAAGTATCCAAAAAAACCGAATTTGTGTTTTACACACGTTTTTCTTAACCGACTGAAACAAAACTTTGAATAAAACCGCAGTCGGAAAATACCAAATTTTACAATCTTACAATGACAATATTCAAGACATTGCGTTTTTGAATGATCAAGTTTTTCTTATTTCTGGAAGCTCATACCGACTGATAGTCAACCCATCGTTGAATTTGGCTCAAAATTTGACAGGTACCAACTCTATAAATGTTAAATCTATGTACTAAATTTTATCTATCTAGCTCGCTTCGTTTTGTAATTATCATATTATATTCGAACAGACAAACTTCTCCGTAGCGGAGTTTGCTCAAAATTTGATAGATATCCGTAAATTAAGTGTAAAGACCGTACACTAAATTTCATCAGCCTAGATCAAAGCGTATTTGAATTATCTTTGTTATAGACAGACAGACTATCATTTTCCAAAATGTGTTTCTCGAACTCAGAAGGGTCTAAAATGGGCAGAGTCGTCAAATTCTCGAGTTCGAATTTTTTGACGATTACGAGACTCGCTTTACTGTTTATGCGAGTCCGACAGGGGGCCACTTAGGTAATTGAAGATAAGAAGCTTCTAGCATGGTGAATTGTTCTTGTCACTCTTGTGGGTAAATGAAAAAGTGGGGGTCTGGTTAATCCCTTCGATGATGGGATTTACTGCCTTTGGAAGTGTTGTACCGTGGCCAGGGATGACCCTTAGGATTCAACCACAGTTACGACCAGTGTTGTTGTTGCGGCTGCCCATTCATTCAAGTTTTCCCGTGGGCCTTCGGACGGATCGGAGTAGTCAGTTTGTGATTACTATTTATACGAGAAAGTAAGCAAAAGATCTATCCTAAATAGAATTTTAGATTTTTTTTATATATTGAATATATTGGAACTGAATAAATCTATGTCAAATGCTATCAACGTGCTTAAAAGTTTTTTGACAACAGATGTAACACGTTACCTTTATTCTTAGGCTTATGGACACGGCTAGATATGCAAAGCGATTGGAATTAGAAAAGCCATAAAAAAATACTAATACTGTCAACTACTGTATAAAGTCAACAAAAATTTCTGTTTCTGATTTATTTGAAGGGATTTTGTTCTTTCTTCAATATGCACTTATTCTTCGACAACAAATCGTTCAAAATAAATTTAACAAAATGTATCTGGATTATATTGATTGAAGTTAGATCAGACATTTCTGAGACAAAGACATTGATTTCTCAGCAAAAGTAGATCAGACATTTCTAAGACAAAGACACTATTCATGAATAATACAGAGACTAAATCCGTGAAAAAAGCCACAGACTCCTGATTCCACATGCCAAAAATATATTTATATATTGAAGGTTTCCTTTCATGTTTATGCAAATTCAGAGGAAAGGATGGGAGACAGAATGAAGCCAAGAAGAAGTAACAATGGCTTGTATTATAAAGAGAAACGTTTTAGAAATACGCCGATAGTTTCTCAGCGCATTTTTTGCCATTTTTCTCTTTGGCGATCGATTTTGTCGCTTCGAAATTGAAACTTTCATGAGAAGCGGAAGAAATTTGATTTTTATTCCACGAATGGTAAAGCATGCAGAGGTGAAATAAAGTGGGTACTTTATGATGCCATGCAGTATATTTCGCTATTCTATTGATCTTGGGTTCTACAACTGAGGTGGACGGTTTTTATACATCGAACCATCCGTCTTTGCAGTCTTATTTTGTCCCATGTAAATGGAAGAATGTGAGTAAAAGATACTCGAGCCTTTAGCCTAAAGCTTCATAATATGTTAATGCTTTATGTTTGACTCGTTTGTTATATATATGTATATTAAATATTCCCTTTAAATATATAGAGTTCTATTTACTTACTCAATAATTTGGTTTAATTTCGCCACAATGAGGGAGAGTATAAATCTAAAGGCTAAGTTAAATACTCGTTTTGAAGTAACAAGTATAAACCCCATAAATAAAACAATCTAAACTTAAATTAAAATGGTTTAAATTCTACAAACATATATATATATATATATATAGAAATGAAATTGTAATCAATAAAAAGCTTATTTTTTAGAACTTAAAGGTCGTATATATTGGGAAAATGCTAAAATTTTGATTAATTTTTTAATTAATATTCCATCTGAATTTTTTGAAAAATCCTTTCTTACTGAGAACAAACAATTTAAAAATAAATTGTGCGCAAAATATGCTAGTTCCGGATTCAACCATCTGCCTTGTTAAATATTTTATGAGATTTTTTTTCATCCTGAGCGCCATGTTATGTTATATAATTTTTGTCAGCCTATTTAATACCATTATGGTAAAATGTTCCAGTTGATTCTCTTATTCTTATTCTTTAGATCTTATTCTTAGATTCTATTGATCTGCTTGATGTGCAATTTTGGACGACGCTTTAATAATAGCTAAATTATCTGAATTTATAGAGAATACAAGCTATTTCAAATGATCTTTCAAAACAATATCAGGAGATCAGTATAGCAAAAATTTGCATAATTTACATTCGCACAATTTTTTTAAACAATTGTAAATGTAGAAAAATGAAATGTTGTTGCTAAATATATTTGCATGATACAATGTCTATTAAATGCTTGTCAATTAACATAATGCTAGTAATCTAATTTAAAAAAAAATAATTTTATGCCTATTTTATTGCACAAAATAATACGACAATACAAAATTAAAATATTTTCCTATTTCCTTTCTATATAAATTAAATGTCCTATAGATTTCCCAATAGTCAAAATAGTATTTATGCCCACGCCAATGCGTTTAACATTTTATTATTTATAATAACCGCTTTAAATTTTAATAATAATTAGTCATAGATAAACTAACCGAGATTGTAACTTTACGAAATGATTTTGTTTTTTTCTCTTTTCGTTTTTTAGATTTTATTTCAAAATTCTTGCATTTTAAATAAGGCCTTCCTGTATATTTTGTTAATAGGCATACAGGCTGGCATTCGAAATAAAGAAAGAAAATGTATATTCGGACTGAAATATCCTTTATATTGTTATAATCACTTCAATTATTATTTGAAACTATTATTTCTGGCCATGTATAGTACAGTTATCAATATTAATTTATACTAACCTGACACATTGCTTCAAATGCAAAATATGCAGGAAATGGTATTGTGGCTTTTATTTAAAATATGGCCATTATTTTATATAGTCTGTTAGAAAGGAATTCAGAATAAGAAACAAAAGCAAAAAAAGAAAAAATGTATTCAAAGTTGAAATATCGTTTTATTTGATATATCGAATTCCATGACTATTCAAAGTTGAAATATCGTTTTATTTGATATATCGAATTCCATGACTATTCAAAGTTGAAATATCGTTTTATTTGATATATCGAATTCCATGACTATTCAAAGTTGAAATATCGTTTTATTTGATATATCG
The DNA here is from genome assembly GCF_947563725.1 of Argiope bruennichi. Lineage (NCBI taxonomy): Eukaryota > Metazoa > Arthropoda > Arachnida > Araneae > Araneidae > Argiope > Argiope bruennichi. Next base: position 35,915,594 of record NC_079159.1, on the reverse strand, counting down.
AATTCCATGACTATTCAAAGTTGAAATATCGTTTTATTTGATATATCGAATTCCATGACTATTCAAAGTTGAAATATCGTTTTATTTGATATATCGAATTCCATGACTATTCAAAGTTGAAATATCGTTTTATTTGATATATCGCATTCCATGACTATTCAAAGTTATTAATCGTAACCGCAGTTCGTACTTACAACGATAGTTATCTATACATACTAGCAAAATTAAATACCTCACCTATAACATGCTATCTTTTATGAATTCATCCTTATTATTTGAAATTCTAAATGCGTGAATATTAAATATAGTTTATTTTTATACTCTATTACAAGGCATTCAAACAAACAAGGCATTAAAAAAATATTCGAGATAAAAATATAAAAAGGAAAAGATATATAAAGAACTGAATTTTTTTTAAATTTTCTATGTCAGAAACGATAGAATTTCTAAAAATAACACGATGATTAGTTTAATAATATGCAAATCAACACATTGTTCGTAAAGAATGGTACAAGAAAGAAGCAATCCTTGCCAATCTTTACCCAGTAACTGAAATTGCTTCAGATTTAACTCCACAGAACTTTAAGATTTTTCCACCAAAAAAACAACAACAAAAAAAAAAAAATTAAAAAAATTGATTTTAACTTCAGATAATTCCTCTTGTAGCCAGAAACACAAATTGAAAATAAAGCTTAGAAAAATACATTTGGATTATAAGGATTTCACCCCAAATCCAAACCGACATTTCTAAGACAAAGATACTATTCTTGAAATATAGAGGCACCATACCCGTGGGAAAGCCACAGAGTCCTGATTCCACACAAAAATAAAGGGTTGGGTGGTTTTCTTTTATGTTTATGCAAATCCATTCGAAAGACTGGATGGCTGAATGAGGTAAAGAAGAAGTAACGATGAAGAGGGGCGTTTTAGAAATACGTCGCTATTTTTGAAATGTACTTCTCTCGCTCTTTTTTTCTTCTTTCTTTTGCGATCGAATCTGTCTCTTCGAAATTGAAACTTTCATGAGGAAAGGAGGAAATTTGATTTTTATTCCACCAACACTAAGGTACGCAGGAATAAAAATGGATATTTTACTATTGCCAGGAGTTTATTTTCGTATTTGATCTTCGATTCTTGAAGCCAAGATGGGCGGTTTTTGGGAGGGGGTGGGTTGATTTATCAAGGTTTCTTTTTTACCATATATAATAACCAGAGTGAATAAAATAAATAGAATAGAATAAAATAAAATGCAATATTCAAATTATTAATTGAACTGGAACTGCGGTAGAAATGACAAATTTAAATATATTTAAAATACAATAGGAAGATTTAAATGTATCAATTTTGAATCTTTACGATTTTTAGATCATTTTATAAAATTAAAAAAATTTATATTTTTTTACAAAACTATAAATCATTAAAAATTATATAACAAAACCTTCAAATTTTGATACATTTTAACCAAATATAGTCATTTCTCGTTATACTTTATTATTAGCAGTTTACGATGGCCATTTGATTTTGGGAACTAATGGTTGCTAAATATTTCATCTAAATATTTTGTCTAATTTTGTTTTAATAGCCTTCTTAACAAAATATTATCAAACCAAATATTCTTAGACATATAACTCGTAACACTTTAAACACTTTTCATCACTCTATTCTTTGTGCTATGGATTTCTCAATTTTTTTTGTTTATATTTTGATACATCCAAATATATCGCATGTAAGATCGGCAAAGTTTAAAACTAGGCATACTAAAAAAATATTGCCTAAATTTAAAATTAAAATTTAGTTCAGGGAAAAAAAATCACGATATATATATGTTGTAAACAGAAACCTACTCAATCTGGAAAAATAAGTCTATATTATTATCTTGACTATTTACAATAAAAAAAAGCCAGAATGAATATTAACAATGATAACGATCTTATATTGATTATCAACAATAAAAAAAAGCCAGAATGAATGTTAACAATGATAACGATCTTATATTGATTATCAACAATAAAAAAAGCTAGTGTAAATATTAACAATGAGAACAATCTTATCTTGATTATCAACAATAAAAAAAAGCTAATATAAGTATTAAAGTGAGAATGATCTTATCTTGATTACCAACAATAAAAAAAACTAGTATAAATATTAACAATTAGAACGATCTTATCTTGATTATCAACAATAAAATAAAGCTAGTATAAATATTAAAGTGAGAACGATCTTATCTTGATTATCAACGATAAAAAAAAATCTAGTACAAATATTAAAGTGAGAACGATCTTATCTAGATTTGTCAACAATAAAAAGGCCAGTATAAATATAATGAGAACGATATCCTTTCAATTAAAAAATGAAATATATTTTTATTAAATACACTACAATTATTTAAAAAAATTGATTAAAAATAGAAAGAAATTGTATAGTTCAAAAACGGAATATATTATTGAAAATATATCTTTCTTTCATTTTAAGATATGTAAAAATAATTTTGTTAAATAATATTTTCTAAAATTATGTTTAAAAAAACGCCGAAATTTCATTTCATTTTTGATAAATTAAAATATCAAGAAACTTTTCCGAAATGCACGTTCCTATCCTCCAAAGTATGCATGTCAAAAGTTTATTTGGTATTTCTAGATCCCCCCCCCACCCCACCCCCCAATCTCCTACATGTACACACATCTTTATTATTGGAAAATAACAAAAGAGATAGAAATGTAGAGCATTAATGCTGTCTCTAAAGAAGTATTAAGGGCTATTTTATAAAATTAAAATTAAAAAAAAATATTTAACTGAAAAAGAAGTGGAATTACATGAGAAATTTAAATTAGTTCATTTCCTAACTTAATTTAGATTCATTTCTTTATTTAATATGTTCTTCTAAAGTCGTATGCTTTGAGCTCGAGATCAATTTAGAACTAACTACAGTATTAAGAAAATTGATATTTTCTTGAGAGTAAACAATTTGTCAACTAATTTGCTAAGTTGCAATTAATCATTTTAAACAAAGCCTAGATCTGTTTTTTTCAACCCTATAAGACAATTTACGACAATAAGCAGACCCTATCAATTAATCTCAATTTAGATGCTTTATCATTTGTCACTGTTATACCACCTTCGTCTGATAGTTCAATTTTCTATTGTTGTCTTTTCATTCTTCAGCTGGATTCGTGTTAGATGACACTTTAATGGAAAAGACTGGCAGTTTTAATATTTTTTTTTGATGAATCACTTTGAAAAGAAAGACAAATTACTCTTTAAAATTTAGTAATTCGTTTGTTAATTTTCTTAACATATACGAAGTGATTAGCGAAAATATGTAGGAGTTTCATGTCACGATAAAATACGACAAATTAGAATTGAACCGAAACATCCAATCATCTTAGAATAAAGAAAAATTACTTTTTTTTTACACATACATGTTTTATGTATTTGTCTTGTATGCGATTATAACAAACTGTATAGATTATTGTTTTAAATTTAAAGGAATGACACCTATTAATCGCTAAGGATTAAATAAATCTTTTTTCAAAACAAATGCCTTCCACTGGGGGGCACCTCGTTATTGAGGATCATAAGCTTCCCGCGTGGTGGTAAGTTCTTGCCACTCTGGTGGGTACAGAAAAAGGTGGGGGTCGGCTCCTTCCAAGAATGACGGGACGTACTTCCCAAGGGAAGGGTTGTACCGTGGCCGGTGATGGCCTTAGTTTGGTTTGATGGCTCAACCACACTTCCGCCAGTGTTGCTGTTACGGCAGTTCGGTCATTTAGATTTTTCTGTGTGCGTCAGAGAGGATCAGAGTAGCCGGTTTAAGGTAAAGTTTAAAACAAATGCTTGGAAGAATTACTTTGAAACTATTCACTTGTATGCCAATATACTAGTTATAAATTACGTTTAAATAAAATTGCCACAAGTGAAAGTTTCATTATAATGACAGTAATAGTCAACCTTTCACTTGAGGCACGTTAATTCTGATTCAAAGACAAATTATTCATTAAAACAGTTATGTCATCAGTATTACTGCCATTCAAATAATAATAGTGTAATAAGTTGTTGACATTTACATTTTGATTAAAATAAAATTTAAAAAATAAAATTATTAGTTCTGCTGTTTAAAGCACAAGGACATGATAATTGGTGGAATCTACTAATTGAAATTAGATTGAGTATCTGGAAGACCAAACTTTATTTGGTAATTTTTTTTTTGTAAAATTTGAAATAAATCCTATAATTTGGTTCGTTTAAAGTTACAAGCGAAATATAATTGAATTGCAAGTGCGGGATCGAGCATGAGAAAAATGCATGCGAGGCCAAAACCCTAACCACTACTCCATCTCTGACGTCTAGTCACATAATCAATATTTAATTAAAACTTTTTTTGTGTGTAAAGTCACGTTTTCTCAGGAAATACTTATATAGATAGACTTAAAAGGCAAAACCTTATCTAAATATAAAATTTCATCCAAGTTGCCAGAGCCGTTTCCGAGATACAAGAAATAAATTTATATATACTAGAATTACTCGTTTAAAGTTATTAGATTATCATATTTAAAATAAAGAAACTTTTCCCTGACATTCAAATTTACTAGTATTAATTTCATTAAAAAAAAACTAGTTCATTTGAACGCTCGATTATTCTCATGGCATTTACTACCTAATTTAAAGACAAGCAACTCACAGCAACACTAATCTAATACAACCACTCTCGTCCAAATGAAAACAGTTTACGTGAGCAATCGGATATTCTGTTGCCCTTCAGACTCCAACTTAAATAAAACAAACAAACAAAACATGACTTACTGAAATTTTTAACTCTCAGAAAAAAACTTTCTAAAGAATTTAAACTCAAATATATCCAAACTTTATTGCACTGCAAGCTCTGAAATGTGTTTTCCACATATAAATACGACTCATCCAATTAGAATAAGTAGTAAGAGACTTGCTATACCTCTTCTGCTTAGATTACTCCTGTATTTAAGGAAAAAAATAAACAGAAATATTCTATGAAAGGTTGGTGGTTGGGGAAGTGAGGTGGAGAGTAAAGTATCTTCAGGACAGAGAAATAATTCTTTTAAATTTTTCAGAGAAGACAACACTCAACAAAATTGGTTTGAACTCATTCTTAGAACTTTCTTGGGAAGTTTTACTAAAGAACGTGCACTTTTCCAAGACTATCTTCTCGGCTCACTTTGATAAATATTTACACATGGAGGATGGAGTAGGGGTGGGAGGGTAGGTAATAAAGTTTATTTCTCTCTGTATCCAAATCGGCGAAAAACACTCGGAAAAACTCAAAACTTTTCTTTGGTTTCCGATTTTTCTTAGGTCTTTTATCGTTACCGAGCATGCTAGATTTAAATTAAGAAACGAGGAAAAAGGTTGAAAGAAAAAAAAAATACTTTTCAGGATCTCCTTATGAAGAAAAACAAGGAAGAAGATTTTGACTGATTTTTTTTTCCTTTTAAGGGACAAATATTTGAAATAACATCTGATTTCCTTCATTTCTTTTTATTTCTTCTTTTCTTTCTAAAACTAGTTGAGAAAAACTAGGGTGAACATAAAAAAGGGTATTTGGTAGGTTTTGGGGTGCTTCCTACTGTTGGATGGTTCCAATTTTTAAAATATTCAAATGCGCAAACATCGTTTGAATAAGGAGAGCTTTCATTGTAAAAAGGCAGACGAGAATTTCCTTCCCTTTTTTTGATATCCCCCCCTCCCTCTATCTCATTGAAAGGGATTATAGAAAAGAGTCGGCATATTATTGTAAGCTTCTTAGGAAATTAGCTGCAGCTTTATTTTTTTATATGTATTTCTTTGTCAGTTCCATTATTCAAGAAAAAATATCGGCATCACCCTCTCTCAAATTCAAAGCCGTTTTCATACCCTTAATTTTTTTATTAGATTTTTTTTTTCCAATTTTTTTATACATATTTTTCTTTTTTTTCTGGCCAATTCTTTCAAAATTAGAAATCCTTGTATAAAAAGATTTTGAGGGTGATCCGAAAATGGAAGAAGCTATATGGAGCATTAAGCTATCCCGCAGACGACTTTTTTCTCTTATATTCTTCTTTCTTCCCCTCCTTTGATTTTTCCCCCTCCCCTTTCTCTTCCCATTTGGTTGTTTCGATTTTGTTTGATTTATACGACATACTTTACGCTGCGATAACTTTTCACAAAGAAAATATTTTTTTCGCATCCTTAATTTAAAATTCATTGAAAAAAATTCGCATTAAATGACTCCTTCATGATAAAAGCAATGCATATAACATCGAATATTCATTATGCTAAAAGAGGAAAGATGTTATTTTATAAGTGCTGCGTGAGATGTGTTTATTCAAATTATGTGTTATATTTTTTTATGATTTGTGTATGCGATTGTTAAAATGGGGAAATCGAATAATGAGCTGATTGAATATCTAATCAACAGATTAACTGTGTTAATCAGTTAAAATGGGAAAAATTATGTCATTTCTAACATTAGGCAATTAATTTCAGATTACTCAGAAAAATTTTATTTATTACTAACTAGACACTCGTTCAAGTGAAATTGCATATAATTGTTAGAAAAACAGCAACGATTTTATTATGCTAAAATTTATATACCTTGGTGGACGAAATGTTTGTAAAAACTTTAAAAATTCATAAAATCCGTAAAATTAAGCAAAATAGAAAACGGATTGCAGATTTAGCATCGATAAGTCACGGGAGTTTTTTTAGGTAAGAAAAAAAACAGTCGATAGGTGGCGTTTTGTACATAAGTGGAAAAAAAAGACACGCAAATAACAAAAATAATTTTATCAAATCATTTATTATTGCAATTTGTGTTCAACATGTCCACCATCACAAGTGACTACCCGTTTCAGGCGTGTCACAAATCCGGCAACGGTAGAGTGCAGCATATCCGGCTGTATACATGATATCTCTCGGCAGATTGAATCTTTTAATTCCGACAGATTGGATGGACGAGATCGATTCACCCGAGATTTTAAATTTCCTCATAGCAAAATATCGGCTGGTGTCATATCTGGTGACCGAAAAGGCTATGGAAACGTGCAACGTCTACTAATGATTCTCTCTTTCAGGACGTCTGTATCAGGAATTTCTTTACTGGAATAGCAGTGTGATTTATTGCTCCATCTTGCATAAACGTAACAGCAGAAAGCTCACCTTTTTCACGCAAACATGGAACAATCTTTCGCGCAGAAGCGTTAAATAACGCTGACCATTTACTGTCACCGTTTTCCACCCATTTATAGGACACTGTGTTTCAAAGAAGAAGGACCCTATGATTACCCCAAACCCACACTACACTGTGACTTTGAGGGAATGCTGTGATGCAGCCTACACTTGTCGGTTTGACGTAGCCCAGATGCGACAGTTATGGGTACTGATATCGCCATGGAACGAAAAATGAGCTTCATCTGTCCACAAGATGTTAAAGACCCAGAAGGGATCTTGTTCAATTTTGTAGAGATCCCACCTCGCAAATGCTTCTCTCTACAGTATCTGATGCTAAAAGCTCATGGCAAGACTGTTATTTGTTTGGATACTGATTAAGAATTCCATGAAGACTGTTGCGTATCGAAGATGGTAGTAAACCCAAGCCTCTGCCAGCTTTTAGTGCACTGCTAGTCCCTGCCGCGGTTTCGTAAGCTAATTTTTCCATTTCGGTTGCAACGCGCTCCGAACATGTCTGCATTAGACTTGGTCGTCCGGACTTTACACGATCTTCAAGCTATCCAGTTTCCTCAAATCGCTGAACAAGCTTTATTAGGCCTGCCACTGTTAAAGGTCCTTTCCCATTTTTCTGAAGGAGGAATTTATGCTGTGCAGCATTTGCTGACTCCTGGTTCAGGTAAAATAGCTTCACCAACAAAGCTTTATCTTTTCCACATAGCATACATGTTTACTTACATTAACAACGGAGAACTGATTCTGATTCTTTATAATCGTCTGTCTCATTTGCATATTTCCAACTAAGTCATTTATACCAGCGCCACCTATAGGCTGTTTTTTGAATTATTATTATTTTTTTACCTAAAAAATCCCGTGACTTATCGATCTGCAAACCATTTTTTATTTTGCTTAATTTTACGGGTTTAATGAATTTTTAAAGTTTTCACGGACTTTTTGCCCACCCGGTACTTACAATTCAGACACACTAGACACTAGTACATAATAAACACAATATAATTCTATTAATTAAAATTATAAGAAAAAAATAAGATAATTTCTTAGACAACAGCAATATTATTGCCTGTTAAAATTAACTCAAAGAATTCAGCATTGCTAAGTGATAATAATTGACAAATACATTATATTTCATTTCATAAAATTATAAGTAACTAACTGATATACCCGAAGTTTGATTTAAAATTAAAATACTTTTATCTGTAATAGTTTTAATGCAGAAGCTATTTTTGTATAAAGTATTATTATTCATAAAATCTCGTCGAAAAATTCGATTAATTTCATTCCGCACTAGCTGCTCACTCACCTTAGAAATCCTGTCCAGGACCTGAACTCAATCTGGTGGAATAGCGTATAAAAGTAAAATGTCCAAGACCAAAACATGAAGTCTAGTGTCGTTTATCCCGGTTTTTGAAGGCCTACTATCTTTAGATTTAAGCTCGGAATTCAGATTCCTAATATCCCCAATCAAATCAAACTTTATATGAAATTCTATGAATTAACTGCTCCTCACGAAACTCACTCTATTTAGTATATCGATTGTAGCCGTTTTTGTTCTTATTTTTCTATATATGTTTCCGCTCATACGAATTCTTACACACAGGTAACTCTAAACATTCGAAGGTGGGATAAATATTGTAGTGAAAGAAGGGAAGTGGTATATACTGCAATGGTGCATACTATGGTATCCTCAAAGACAACACACACGCACGCACGCACGCACGCACGCACACACACACACACACACACACACACACACACACACACACACACACACACACACACACAAACAAACAAACAATGTTTGATTGAACTTTGATGAATTCATAAAGAAAAACTCGTAACTGATTTTCCTTTTTTTCATACACATTTGGTTTTAAAGTTGCAGAAATATCATATATCAATAAAATAAATTGGATTATCTAAAAAAATTTCGCTCATATAATTAAAGAAGTTTTGAAATAATTTTTTATCGCTTTGTCGTTGGCTGGAAATGAAGAACTTCCATTAAATGAAAGAATTGTATTTCACAATAATTTCAACAGATTTCAGTGATATTTCATTCATTTAAATTCTTTAAAATATATATATTCTCGTATTTAAAAATATCCCGTTGTCACTCTGTTATCTCTTCCGCTAATTTCAAAATTAAAACTTTCAAATATTTAATTCAGTTAGTTTCAAAACTAAACAAATTTCCAAAAATTTAATTTATGGTTTCCATGTCTTCAAATCTTACATAACATTGTATAGTTAAATTAATTATCCGTTTAATTAAATACTTTTTTTAATAATCTCCTTCTGAAAACGAATTGATAAAGAAAAATCATTAACTTGATTTGAAAAAAAGTAGAAAAAAAATTTCTTAACTGTTTATTTAACTATAGATCTTCAAATTTCTGATCGTTATTTTCTGAAAAGGACATTTATTTGGGAGAAAAAAACTGGTTTCGGTATGCCAAATAAGTACTTGTTAGCGTTCATAATGACTTTTTGATGAAGGAGAAAGGAAAAGCTATTCGAAATTCTTAGAACTCACAGATTATTTCCGCCAAATCTCTGCAGTTTAAATAAAAGGAACGATGTTTTTGACTCATTTAACACAATTTCAACATCATGCAACAACTCTTAATAGGTTTTTAGACGCAGTTAATATTATTCAAATAAAAGAATACAAATGAGTCTCAAATTCCAACGAGGGACAGCTTTTGATTACATATATGCCTTTTCATCACTGTTCTTTTAGAATAGTTCTTTTATGTGAAAAAATAAAAGAAACTATTCTAATACGAAGTATTCAGACGTAGAAAAAAAATCTAATTTATAAGTTTTATTAATAATATAAAATTCTGAATATACCATTTTTCGTTCAGTTTTTTTAGCACTTTTACAGAAATAATATAAAATTTCCACTGAATTCAGGTATTCATTTAATTCTTTTATTTCTTAAATATTTTTTTACAAATGACGTTTTAAAGGAGAATTCTTTAAATTCTTCCCTTCGTGTTTACCTTTTCAGAAACATTTTTAGATATCCCCGTTGTAACCTCGAAATGATTGTTATAACATTAAAATCAAAAATCTTCCACCTGTTGCGCATGCTCAAAGATGCTTCGGTTTCACCCAAATATAGGTGATAAAAAATATTTGTACTACTTATTTAATAATGCAGTAAATCTCGATTTTCATTGGAATCAGATGGCATGGTAACCGAAAATAATAATCCGCAAATTCGAATGAGCCATATGAACAATAGATAATAAATTTTGAATTAAAGTAAAATAGAACAGTTCGCAGATACTGAAATCCTCCGCCTTTTGCGCATGCTCAAGGATTCCTTGATTTCACCCAAATTTAGGTGAGATGAAAGATTTGGACATCTTATTTAGCAGTTTCAATAAATCTCGAATATCGATGGAGCCAGAAGTCATGGTAACTGAAAATAATTTGCCTAACTTAATTAGTCACATGAAAAATATATCAGTTAAAATAAACGATCAATTAAAATAAAATAGTACTGTTTTCAGATATGAAACTCCTCCGTCTTTTGCACATGCATAAGGATTCCTTGGTTTCACCCAAATTTAGGTGAGATGAAAGATTTGGACATCTTATTTAGCAGTTTCAATAAATCTCGAGTATCGATGGAGTCAGAAGTCATGTAACCGAAAATGATCCACAAATTTGAAATAGCCATATGAACAATAGATCATAAATTTCAAATTAAAATAAAATAGTAATGTTAAAAATGACAAGCAGAAGAAAAAAAAACTGAAAGATGACGCATTTTATTGAATGAATGCTACTTAACAACAACAACAACAAATTTTGAAAACGCACTCTTCCTGCTTACTGCATATCACTTCTCTAAGTAAGGAAAAATCAGCAGAAAAATCTTAAAACATGCACGAAATAGAAAGAACGTCAAAGAACGTCTGGATTTTTTTTTTGAATTCATCCATTATTTTAGTAATTAGATCTTGTTTTTATAGGTACTGAAATTCCTATTTATCTTATTTTATTATTATAGCATTTGTTGGTGCTAAATTACTCTGGCTTAAAATGCTTAAATGCTTAAAATTCATTAAAGCTACCAAATATAAGAAAAAAAAACCCATTGATGTCTTTTGGACCCCTGACTCCAAAATTTGATATAAGCATTTTTGGTATCAAAATCCCATATCAACTTTCATACATCTAAATAAATGTATTTTGTCAGATTTACTTTTAAAATAAACTGACAAACGATTAGACTCTTCGACTTATTTGCTGCATTGGTGTAGATTTGATATAAATCTAAAGAAATTGTAAAATCACACGCCAAATTACATCCGCTAAATTTGTCATATCCTCATTTATATGTAGAAATATTGATAGACCGAATTTATTATGTCCTCATTTATATGTAGACATATTGATAGACCGAATTTGTTATGTACTCCTTTATATGGGGATATATTGATCTACAGTTTACTTTGAAATATTTCCCCCAAAATTTAACAGAAATCTGCAATTATTATGATAAAACTATTTGACAATTTTTATAGATCTAATTTATTAAAGTTTAGAATTGCAATAAAATATAAGATTTATCTAAGAAAAAAAAAACATCCGCCCTTTCTTCAATTTTGGCATTTTCTGCATTTCTAATTTCTCCCGAAATTTATTCAGACATTTGTAGATTCGTACAAATAATTAGAGATACGTACAATTAATAATTTATTTATTTAAAAGAATTATGAAGAATTTATTGAAAAGAATTATGAATTATGAAGGCTACTAAAACTTATCTAAAAACATCAACTTAATGTCCTATATAACGTAACAGATGGGTAATTACCTCTAAGCATGCCTTAGTTAAGAGTTCTCTAAATGATGAAATATAATCTGTTTTTCTTCCATTAATACATTTTTATATCGGTTTCAGTGAATAAAAGAATAAAAAATGATACATATTTAAGAAAGGATGTTTTAAGTGATACAAAAAAGTACTTCAAGTGATTTGTAAATTTAATAAATTGTCATTAAATGAAATTTGCAATAGCAATCACATTTTTATTTCATTTATAAATATTTTATTCATAAAAAATGCTCTCCGTATCATAATATAAAAATAAACAAAAAAGGTCAAGAAAGCTTTAAAGAAAAGGAAATATATTGTCCCTTTAACTTAAGATAATAGAAGAGGACACCTTTTGACCTCGTTTAGAGAAATGTCATCCATTTTAGATAAAAACAAACGATTTTTTTGGCGGAAATATTTCTTCTAAGTGCTCTTTTTGATAAAGTTGATTGACTTTTCCGGCCATATCGCCCTTAACCGGTGTTTCTTCATTGCTAGTTGTCGGTAATTCCTGAAGTGTCTAGTTTATAAAATAAATGCCGTTGCAAAGTTTGATACTGAGAAACAAATTTTCATTTAAAATGTTTACTCAAATAAACAAAACAAACAGAAGAAAAATAATTTATTAAATAATTGTATTTATTGTATTGTAAGTTAGAGAACGTGATATTAATTCACCGAAATTTATTTGTATTGATCATTTTTATTTTTAATTTTGAAAATACTAGTAAGAAATGAATGAATTAAATATATATATTTTTATAGTCTAGATGTATGGATAATTTTTTATGTATTTGCACATTAAAAACAAATTTTTAGTAAAATCTTTCGGGCACAATTTTAAAAATAATTTGTTATCAAAAGATTAATGTCGTATATTCGTATCCTATTTAATATATGCACTCAAATCAATGGGTTAAAGATTCTTGATACAGGAAGTGATATCTTCTTTTGGTCATAACGTTTTTAGAGCATCTGGGCATGGTATTAGGAAAAAATTTGATTTAATGCCATTATAGGATAAGACTGCATTCCGAAAATGCATTTTGGGAAGTAAATGGTGAGTTTTTGGGTTTCAATTTATAAGGGGAAAGAAAACCCCCGGATAAACCATTTTTTACTTATTCAACAGCCAGAAACCTGACCTGATTACATGACGGTTCCGCGGTGGAATCGAGTCTCGAACCGGAAACCCTCCCTTTCCACAGCCGAGACCTTACCATCAGGCTACTGCGGCCCACACAGCCGCGATATCATTATATCGTAAGTTTTGTCGTGTGTGGGCTTTGACAGCATTTAGATACAATGACATGTAGCATAGATATGATGACTCACGCTTTCATTTGGGTTAAAAGATTTTCAGCTTCTTTCTCTTTTGAAATCAGAGCTAATCATATAAATTTAACAGTTTTTATAGATTGAACGTGGTTTGAGAAGATATGCTCCATTATCTTTTTTTATATACACTGGTGGACAAAATTAAGAGATGGAAAGCATTTTCGCACATTTCTCTAAAAATACCGCACAAAACCTGGACAGTTGATTGCCATACATGGTCACTGTAGCGCTATTGGCCCTGAGATAAGTTTACGTATTCTTGTGGGCGTTGCTAAGCCAGCAGGAGGTATAAAAGTCCGCATCGAGCTGTTCATCTCATTCCACTCTTCAACACAGTTGCAGATTTTAGTGCATTTTTTGAATAATCGTGTTGTTTCTTGCTGGATTTTAGGTGAAAGGAGTGAACATCGTCGTTTAGACGACGGTATGAGGTGGTGAATTGTGGGTATACTTGAGGCAGGCCAGTCCCAAGCTCAGGTTGCTAGGGAATTGGATATAACACCAAGCGTCCTTTCCAATTTGTGGAGTCAATTTAAAACTAGTGGGACAGTATGCAGACGACCAGGACAAAGTCGCCCGAGGGCTACAACGGCCAATGAAGACCGGTATTTGTTCGTTTTAGCTAAGCGCCAGAGGACGGCTACAGCCACTCAATTGTCTAGGGACCTCTCGGTTGCTACAGGAACATCAATTTCGAGTAAGACAGTTTCCAGAAGACTCCATGAAAGAGGGCTGTATGCCAGGAAGCCCGCTATTTGCATCCCACTCACTCCTTCCCACAAAAAAGCGCTTGCAGAATGGTGCAGACAACATCAGAATTGGACACAGCTTTAATGGGCTAATGTTCTCTTCACCGATGAGTCCAGATTCAGTCTACAACCTGATTCTGGACGGTTATTGGTATGGAGGGAACCTGGAACCCGATACCAACCCAGCAACATTATCGAAAGGGAAAATTATGCTGGTGGAGGACTCATGGTTTGGGCAGGGATCATGCATGATACCCGCACACCGCTCCATGTGTCTGACAATGGTTCCGTGAATGCCCAGAGGTACAGGCAGGAGGTCCTAGAGCCCTATGTGCGTCTTTTCAGGGGCGCTGTTGGCCCTGAGTTCATTTTTATGGACGACAATGCGCGACCACATAGGGCTCTCATGGTTGATGAGTATCTGGAAAGCGAGGACATTCAACGAATGAATTGGCCAGCCAAATCCCTTGACATGAATCCTATTGAACATGCTTGGGATGCTCTTGGGAGAGCTATTGCGATGCGCCAAGCTCCCCCAAGAACCATTCTAGAGTTAAAAATTGCTCTGGTGGAAGAATGGGAGGGTCTTCCACAACCCCTCCTTAACTCCCTTATTAACAGCATGCATACTCGTTGTGCATGCTGCTTGTCTGTCAGGGGTGACCATACACCATCCTAGAGGCAACATACACTGTACAAGCCTCACTTTTATTGTCATCCTTTATCCTTAAGTTCAAACTACATTGGATTTATTGGCCAGTGAATGGCACTTTTATTTTTGTTTTGCATACTTTATTATCATGGTATAAGCTATATCCATACCAAATTTCATTTATTTATATTCAATAGTTTTTGAGATATTTGGGAAAATGTCTTCCATCTCTTAATTTTGTCCACCAGTGTATATTTCTTTTCCTTCCAAATATTTAATAGTGAATTTCAGAAAAGGACACTGCCCTAACTCAAAATACCACTGATATCTATTTTGTTATGTCACATATATACCTAAGACATTGCTGTTGTTGTTGTTTCTAATGGCACTTGCCATGGACAAGCCCGCTGTTACGAAGACAGCGATTTTAAGCCGGTGGGGGAGCGTCCCTTGTTTTTATAGTAGCGCCAACTAGGTCCAAGAATACGACTTTGCGACTCACGCATCACTCATTCGCTTGCACAACACCTTTTTACAGGAGATCACATTCACACATCTCACAGATAGAACAGATGAAGAACAACCATGCCCAAACCGGGACTCG
Source organism: Argiope bruennichi (assembly GCF_947563725.1). Taxonomy (NCBI): domain Eukaryota; kingdom Metazoa; phylum Arthropoda; class Arachnida; order Araneae; family Araneidae; genus Argiope; species Argiope bruennichi. Next base: position 35,900,217 of record NC_079159.1, on the reverse strand, counting down.
AACCCGGGACGCCCAGATCACGGGGAAGACACGCTACCCCTATGCCAGGACGCCGGCACCTAAGACATTATTAAAGTGAAGTGATTGATTGAAACGAGATATCGAATGTAATCAAAAATAAAGTTTGCGTCTTTTTCTTTATCGTAAGTAATTTATAATGAGAATTTTTTTAAAATTTCGGTATAATCTTTTTTTTTTTGGCAAAAAAAATCTTTTTTTTTTTTTCAATTTTTACAAAAATTATTCACTATACAATTTCTAAGAATTCAGTATAGAGCCTATAAAAAGTATGTAAATGATAAATAAGAAACATTCTTTAATTTCATAGGGCATTCTAAAAAAAAAAAAAAAAAAAAAAAACGTTTAAATGTTTCATTTCTAGCTTGATATGTAATTTGCTGTTAAAAAACTATGTTTAAAGCTTAAACGATAAGCATTAAAAACCCTGTTCTAATTTCATATCGTTATATACCCATTATATTCTCACATTAAAAAAGTAATATAATGTCACAGAGCATCCATTATATCCGTTGAGCACCTTACATGACGGAAAAGAGCTTAATGTCACAGAGTAGAGCAAGGCAATCAGGATTTAGTGATATTAGGGCGGCATGAGTCATTGGGTTTGTCATGAAGATCCGTTGTGTCACTGTACATATTGCCTGAAGAAAAGGATGTAATGTCGCAGAAAATCCATTGTATTAATTGTTTATCTTGCACGAAGGAAAAAAAAAATATAATTACTCAGAAAAGTGTGAGATAAAATAGATATGTAGCAGTTGCATTACTCTTATCTTCTCTTTTGGATACTAGATGGCGATGCCTGATTAGGCCATCCCATATGTCATCCCATAGTGCATTGCGATTGTAATTAGAATGAGATGTGACGCTGAACTGTGAAACTGCGAGCGTGAATGTCTTGTCTTTGTGTTTGTGCTTGTTTAGTGTGTGAATGTGATTATTAAAAGAAATGTTCCTAAAAACATTCGTCCTGTTACTTCCTGCATGGATCATAATAATCTACATACCACCACAGATTTAGAAACGTTAAATAGCACGAGTCATGACATCATATAATTACTTCTACTAAAGGCACCTTAATAATGTCACTTTGTTACAAATATTTATTGCAAAACAATACAAAATTATTTTGTTACAAAGATTATTTTAATGCAGATAGAAAATATTTAGAATATGAAAAAAGAAATATAATATATTTAAATTCTAAAAACAAGATGTCTGTTACATTTAACGAACAAAATTCCCTGTGAAAAAAATTGGCAATATTTTTTTCTGTCACTTATTATTTTTTATGACAGTTTCATGTGAAAAATGTCATTAAATTTGATTTTAACATCTATTAGAAGCCTTTTAATATTTAGTTACAGATTCTTTCATGAAAAAAAATTACCATCAAATATATATGATTTTTAAAAACAGATTAAAAGTTTTTATTTAAATAATTTGTCGATAAAATGGAAATATAATTCAGAAAATATATTTACTGCGAAACACTACAAAATTATTTCATTGCAGTGATTTTTTTTAAATGCAGATAGAAGCCATTTAGAATGATGAAACCAGAAATAAAACATATTTAAATTTTAAAATAAGTGATGTCTGTTACATTTAACGAACAAAATTTAAATATGAAAAGAATGGGAATATTTGTTTCAGTCACTTATTTTTTTTAACAACGGCTTCATATGAAGGATGTCATCAAATTTACTTTTAACATCTGAAAGAAGCATATCAATATTTAATCACAGATTCTTTTATGAGAAAAAAAAATTTCCATCAAATACATATTATTTTTAAAAGCACAATAAAAGTTTTTAATACATTTAAATTTCTAAAAAAAAAATGATGCCTTTTACATTTAACGAACAAAAGCTTCCAATGAAAATGTAGGCAATAATTGTTTTTGTCACTTATTAACTTTTACAATAATTTTATGTAAAAAATGCCATCAAATTTACTTTTAACATCTATAAGAAGCGTTTTAATATTTAATCACAGATTCTTTTATGAGGAAAAAATTGCCATCAAATACATATGGTTTTTAAAAGCACATTAAAAGTTTTTTTTTTTTTTTTTTTTTTTTAATTTATCGATGAAATCGAAATCTTATTATTCAGAAAATAAAAAAAAATATAGTAAAAAATTCTTTAATGAATTCAAAACGCTTAAAGTTTACTTTGAACAAAGCACTTTTGTATGCGGAACATCGTTAACATGCAATGTAATTTTTTTTAAAAAAATCATTGATTGTTATAAAGACAATGAGTTTATGCTCAGCTTTGCTGAGACTTTTAGTTCAAAAAGTCAAGAGATTAAATTGCGTAATCTTTTTGTAAAGTGATCCTTAAAGATGTTTTTCCATTGAATAATAAAGAAGCACTATGCATCAAAAATAACAAAAAAAGCTTTGTAAAAATAAATGCGTAAAAAATGAACAAAAGATAAAGAAGCATGAAGTAGAGGATGAAGAAAGAAAAGTTAAAAATGCTTCAACTTTGGATAATTACACGTCAAAAGCATTTATTCCCCCTATTTAAACATCGATTTTCTTCGAAGAAGAAGGCAAGTTATTTCATAAGCTACTCGTTTCTTTTCTTCTTTAGAATAATCATAATCTGATGTTCGACAAAAAGCGAAAGAACGCGGGAAAAAATGGTGACAACAATGAGAAAAGAAAATCGATGATCGTTGAAGGGAGAAAAAAAAATAAATAAATAAAAAAGAAAAAAGTTATTACAAGTAAAAATAAGAACGAAAGAAACATCAGTTAGGCAAAGAACGCCATGCAAATGTGAAAACGAAAGAATAAACAAAGTGAATAAAAACTCGCAGACGTTATTCATCACATAGCTTTTGGAAAAGTTAACAATGCCATTTCGACGACTATTTAACAGACTGTCTTGGCAACGACAGAGCAGCAAAATGTTCAAAAAAGAAAAATATTCATCTGGAAAAACTATTATTTCTTCTTTTCTTTATTTGATGTTGGTCTTCGCAAAACGAATTGCCATTTTTCTTTCAAATCGGAATAAATGCATCGTTTTAATTGAGCGGCTGGCGAAAATGACAATGTTACATTTTCTAACTGTAACTGTTAGAAGCGAATTATTATTATGGTTAAAAATGCTACATGTGGAAATGTGTAACAAGAAATATTGACGTCATTGATCAATAGTATTAGTCTTATTTTAGAATCAATTATTAAGAATAACCTGTCTATTCGAGATAAACTACACAGAAGTTATTGAGTCACTGGAAAACATGATCTAAAAGTACATGCAAAAGAATCGAAAAACAGCTATAAAAAGTCTAGACAGGTTCGTCTGGTTATAACAAATGGAAATGACAATGTTTTCATAATGAGAGAGTTCCTATTAAAATGAGACTTATTGTTCTACATTTCTTTGTTCGATTTTCCTCATTACAACTCGAATCAGTAAGTTCTTTTGACTTGGAATAAATAAAATGTTTCAATTCGAAAACTGGCGAAAATAACAAAGTAAACTTCGAACTATTGTTGTAAGTTGTAACTGTAACTGTTTCATAATTAATGAGGAAAACGTTATGTCAGAAACGTGATTAGAAATATCGATGGCATTGATCCATATTGGGGCAATTAATTCTTGTTTTCAAAATCCTTCTCGGAACGACTATATTATTTTAAAGTAATTTACAACATCTCTTGGAGTATTTATAGCATATTTATTGAAGAAATAAACATAGAATTAAAAAAACAGTTGTAAAAAGGTTAAATTGGTCTATCTATTAATTTAAATGGAAATTGCCTTCATCATATCAAGAGATTGATCTAATGAAACAATAAGTGAACAATCATTCATTCTTTATTCGTTTTCCATATTTATAAAATGAATGGGAATCAAATTATTGTTCTTTTTAGAACTGAAATAAATGCATAATTTTAATTGAAAAAGTTATTGAAAATGACAATGCCTCTTTAATTGTTTGCAATAAAAGGATTTTTATTCTGAAGATAAAATGACAGATCAGAAAACATGGCCACAAAATTGCCGACACTGAATCCAAAACGCAACAATAAAACCTTATTTTAAAAAAACACCCATGCAATTTTATTCATTGCACTAAACTTCTTTGAACATTTATTGAATATTAAGACGTAGGATATAAAAATTGTTGTTAAGAAGTCTAAATAAGCGTATATATTAATTTTAATGGAACCGAATTAATTTGAAAACAAATGAACTGTAATTTAATCTTTATTTAGCGCTTTTCTGCTTTAACCAGATGAATCGGTATATTTTTTTAAAAGCCATATAAAGATATATTTTGAATTAATAAGAGGGTGATAAACAACAATCTGCAACAAATGGATTTAAAGCAAAAGTAGATTAGAAATATTGATATCAATGATTCAGTAAAAACGTCTTTCTTTTCAAAACAGATCTGATGGACATTTGGTAAAATGACCTCAATGTTTTATCAGGACAGTATTTAATATAAGGGAATTTAATAGAATTAAAAATAATATATATAAAAACACTAGACTTCATCTGTTTAATGCAAATAATAATAACGATTTTTATGTTAGAAGAAAGTTCTTAGAAATAAAGTATATATGTGTTATTTCTGCAATGCATATCTGTTAGAATAAAAAAGAATGAATTTTTTTAGAATTCCCAAAAACAATTTGAGATTTATATCAGCATATATAAAATTTTTATATCAGATTTTAGAAACTTTAAATCAAATTTTTATTAATCATAAAGCTGAAATATATTACTTTGCAAATATTCGTAAAATTTCAGGAAATATTTTTTAGTCTTGATATGTGTGAATGTTAATACTGCCTTAAATTTCAGTTTAAGTTTTTTTTTATTTATCTTTTAAGTTTTTATTTATTTTTCATTTATCTTTCAAGTTTTTATTCATTTTTCATTTATCTTTTAAATTTTTCATGCATTTATATTTATTTAATTTTATTCATTTTATTTTAGATTTCTTGCGAATGTTTTATATATTTTATAATTATCTTTAAAATGTTTTAATATTTTACTGTAAACGATTAACGTTTTTAATATATTAAAAAAAAAAATAAAGATTAGCATAAAAAAATTTAATACCCTTTCTCCGGAACATTGAGGTATATCAATTGAAATTTTCAAAGAATTTATAGCATTTATTAACCGCCTTTTTTCAATAGAATTAATGCATACTTAATCTCTTTATTCTTTTGGAAGAATTTAATATTTAAGGATTTCAAAAATCCAAGACTTTTAGAATACAACACAATACAGAACCTAAGTTCCATAATCTGCAGAAAATAACACTGTCTGAAGCAGTAACTTTATAGTTAAAAACTCAGTCATCGAACGTGCTTTAATGAAAATAAAAGCTTTTTAGAAATTGGACGTCTTTCCAATGGAGAATTTCCAAAAGTTTTTTTGTAAAGCGTATTAATTGGTTTCGTTACCACAAGATTAATCCAGTTGCGAAAACGGACACTTTAAATACTGAAGAGTATAGAATTCAAATTTTCTTTTCTTCGGAAACTTTTGTGTCGAGCAGACATGCTTTTGATAATGTCTCGCCGTCTCGCTGTCTCGCTTAGTAATGTTTAACTGCAATTTTTTATGACTTTAAGTATGTAATTTATAAGATTTTATATTTTTACAGATCACATGCTGTGGTTATAAAGAAAAGCATTGAAATTAGGAGGTAATATATCGTTCAAAGAAAAAAAAATTCAAACAAGCTAATACTTTTAACAGCAAAGGCAAGTATGACGTCTAGATAGACAGTTGTTTTTTGGTTAGTTCAAGTTATATAAGTATTTATCCTTTCTGAAATTCACAGTAGTAAAAGCTTTAATATTTCGAAATTAAGAAGTTATAAAAACGAGGGGAAAATATTCTACGGAATTCGAGTAAAATTTAAATTTATGCATTTATTTAAAAAATAATTTACATTATGTGCATTTAGTATTAAAAAAGTGCTATTTAATACTTGTTTTAAATATCTGAGCACATCACAAAGTTTTTTTTTATTCCATTTGATATGTATTATCGTTGATTAAGCTAAAAGTTCATATTGCATTTGAGACGCAATTTTAAATCGAATTATAAATAGTACGTCAAAAATATGTAAAGAAAACCCTATGAATGATAAAAATCTATAGAATTTGAGAATGGACCAATTCTATGAAAGTGAATGCTAAATTTAACGGATAGAAAAAAAAATTCTATGAAATTAAATCTGAAATTTAATGGACAGAAAAAATTATATGGAAGTAAATGTTAAATTTAATAGTGATAAAAAAATTATATGAAAGTAAATGTTAAATTTAATGGAGAGAAAAAAGTTATATGAAAGTAAATGTTAAATTTAATGGATAGAAAAAAATTATATGAAAGTAAATGTTAAATATAATGGATAGAAAAAAATTATATGAAAGTAAATGTTAAATTTAATGGATAGAAAAAAATTATATGAAAGTAAATGTTAAATTTAATGCAGAGAAAAAAATTATATGAACATGAAAAATTATATTGCACATGGAAAACAATTTTCGGAGCATAACAAAACGTAACTGTATAATTATTTAAGAATATTTAAATTATTACTATTAAATTAGATTTAAATTTTCATTAAAAATTGTTTAGACACATATCCCAGAACAAGACAAGATTGCTCTTATATGGATTTTGTCAAAATTTGACTGATAGATAAAGTCTGCACTCTATAATAATAATGCTAAAGCTAATATCAAACCAAGTGATTGCTGGTTTTCACTATTAACAAATGGATTATACTTATGCGCGTGAAACTGTGTTCTCATATTCTCACCAGCCTTATAACAAGATCTCATTTTATTGTGATATTCCTGTAAATTTATATAAAGCCATAGCACTTACCTTGGAGAAGATAAAATCAAGGATGATCCACTTATTCACGAACGATTACTACTCAAAAGAATTAAGATATCATAATTCAATCACCGGATTAAGACTTCAAAGATGGGAAAGCCTGCAACATAGATAAATAAGTATTAAGAATCTGCAAAAAAATCTATATTTCTAATATATACAAGTAAGTTCTGTATTTTTAATATATACAAGTAAGTTCTGTATTTTTAATATATACAAGAATAAATATGAATATCAGACTCACAATTAGGAAAAAGTTTTTCGGCTTCTGATAGAAAATATTTCATAGATATGTATGTAATGATATCTCTTAATCTAATTTAAATCCTAATTAATTTCATCATTTTTATGTTATTTAACCCATATTAACTTCATTCTAAAAAGGTCTCTTATTTCCTGATCCAATTCCACCTTTATTTAATTACTTTTAACACGCACTCTAGAAAACTCATGCCGGCGTCCTGGCATAGGGGTAGCGCGTCTTCCCCGTGATCTGGGCGTCCCGGGTTCGAGTCCCGGTTTGGGCATGGTTGTTCTTCTGTTGTTCTATCTGTGAGATGTGTGAATGTGCTCTCCTGTAAAAAGGGGTTGTGCAAGCGAATGAATGATGCGTGAGTGGCAAAGTCGTACTCTTGGCCCTACTTGGCGCTGCTATAAAAAATAAGAGACGTTCCCCTCAGGCTTAAATCGCTGTCTTCGTAACAGCGGGCTTGTCAGTGTGTCAAGTGCCATAAGAAACAAACAACAGAAAACTCATAAATTCAGCAGGTTCTCAAGCTCCAAGCGAAGAAATAAAAACCCTTAATGCTTTACCCTTAGCGCGTTCTTTTAAAGATAGCTAAATTTTCTTTTCCTAAGGCTACACGCGTCAAAGAAATCCTTATCAAAATCTCATTGTAAAATCACTCAGGGGAATAATTTCGATCTCTTCTGCTCTTGTGTCGCGATGTAGATGGACGCCAGTTCTATCATCGCTTCTTGTACATAATATGCCCCCCTCCCGAGATTAAATAAATCAAAGTTTTAAAATTTCTAAAGTTTCTTCTCTTTGACCACGCAAATGCTAAAATATGTTTACATGTATTTGCAAAGTTTAGATCTAAATCTGATCTACAATAAATGTTTTCATTTTATACATAGATAAAGCTTTCTAGAGAGCCCAAATAACTCATTTATCATTGCACTGAAATACGTCAAAAGTTTCCAAATGCCAGTGACATCTGTTTTATGCCAATAACATTACAATACTTGCTATTAATGCCTATAACATTAATAGCTACAATAGGCGCTAATTGTTATTAATGCCTGTAGCATTAATAGCGTTTAATATTATAGGCATTAATGCTGATGTTCAATGTCAAATTGACTCACCTCCGTATAGGACATATATACATTTTACTCATAAGCACCTCACCGTTGGAGAAAGTACGTCCATTTGCTCCACTTATCATATCGATTTTACGGTAAACCACACTCTGATCGAATCTCCTGTTTTTAAATCCCATCGTCAGAACATTTTTAATACCTCATCTGCAATCTTGCGTGATTTGATGGATGCAATATACCATACAAATTTTTTTCCCTTCAAAATTGCTCATTTTTTCCCCTTTATATTTGATCTTATTTATTTATTTATTTTGCTTTCAACTTGCTACATTTTAAAACTTTTTTGTCAGGTTTAACATGTTTTAGTACATTTTTTAGCAATTGATGTTGACCTTTAAGCTTTTGATGTCATTTATTTTTAATTTTAACTTTTAACTTTTAATGATATGCTTGTTGCAGTTTAATCAAATGTGGCTTTTGCGCAAATAAAAGAAAATCCCCAAAAATTCCAAAAATAAGCCAAAACCAAACCAGATGACTTTTGATTACTAAACATGATTTAGAGCTTGCTGTGACACGAATCCTTTTAATACTGAAGACAGATGTTTGGTAGGGGTGGTTTAGGTTTAATACATTTTTGATGGTATTGTATAACAAATAAATCATTAGTGCTTATGCAAATTTAATTTAACTGTATCGAAATCCGCAATTCCTGGCACATTTGTACATTATGATTTCAACGCAAAATTCGGAACATTGAACAACTCATCATTATACTAGACAATGACAACTGCATCAGCCCTAAAGAAATCCTCATTATCATTACCTCTCGTCTTTAAGGAATTTTTCCATTTTACCATAGGCCGCGGTGGCCTGGTTTTAAGGTCTCGGCTTATGAGTCGTAGGGTTTCATGTTCGAGACTCGATTCCACCGAAGAACCGTCGTGTAAGGGGGGGTCTGTTGCACGTTAAATCCGTCATGCCAAACGTCCTCCCGCTGGTGTGGTGTGGCGTGGAGAGGGGGGTGCCAGCTCAGGTGTCGTCCTCGTCATCTGACCGCGGTTCAAAATTATGAGGTTCGTACCAAAATAGCCCTAGTGTTGCTTTACAAGGGACGTTAATATAACTAAACTAACTAACTCCATTTTACCATTTCCTTCAAAATGATGAGGATTCTTTTTGCATGTCCATACATATGCTCGCCATTTTTGCATTCTTTTTTCGAAATTTCATAGTACATTAGCAAAGGGAACATTTGGCTTGAAGTTTATCCGGACATTAAAAAATTCAGGTAGCTTTTGTATAAATAAAAATGAAAAAAAACTTTGCTAGGAGCATAACAAGGAAAGGTATGACACTATAAATTTCACCAATAATTGTCATTATTAGGAAAGAAAAAAAGGACCCATGAGACTTGATATTAGTTTTAAACTCCTCGTCTTATTTGACTTTAAAAGTTAACTTAAAGACATTAATGATTTGTCCCAAAGATGGTGTTTCAAAACATTGGCTCACAAGGTATCTATATCCCCTTTCGGTACAGTTATCTTGCTCGGTTACTTTTCTTTCAACAGGCTCTGTCTCTAATTGAATGATAATAATGCATATTTCCAAATACGTATATCATCATATTCGAATGAAATATATATCCGAATCATATTCAAGTCAAGTAACTAGTCAAAAGTCTAGCCTCTTTAAGTGACGTAACTAGATAAAACTCATAATTTAAACTATCTTACATATCCGCCCATTAGTGACACCTGAATGTTGAATTCTTGCTCAACTACCTAGAAAGATACTTTTCTCATCATCTTTCAATTTTATTTTTTTACTTTTGTACAGCACTTGAACGATATTTGCAACAGGTTGACCCAACTGTTTGACACCAGCACGATTCTTCTTTCATTTCCCAAAAACAATCTGAGCGGAATCATAAACATCTTATTAATGTGACAACATGTTTTAGCACAGCTCCAATGAGTTCTAATGCATTCGCTATCTAAACGCAACGCCACAGGAAAACTTGCCCCAAAAACCTTATCTTTACTTAAAGAAGGTCTCTTGTAGTTTATTTTCCTATGCCGTGTCAAGGTATCCCACTTCTTGTCTGCCAGGAACAGCCTCTTTCTTGTGAGAAGAGGTGGTCCCACGGAAGAATGTGCTACATGCGATAAGTTAAGTGGTCCACAAGTTAACGAAAAAGACGAATAAATTACGTTGAAACGCATCAAAATCGTTAGAATTCCCGAATGGTTGCGATACCAAAGACGTGAGGCAAGATTCCTTTCAAAATGGCGGTAAAGTGCTTTAGATGCAGTCATGCCATTTTTCTTGCCGGTGGTGGAACTTTTCCTTCGCTTAATCCTCGTAAAAACATGGAATAACTCAGTCTCGTTTTGTTCTTTTGGAACATATTACCGTACATAGTTTTAAGAGGATTTGTGGATTTTCCATGTTTGGATATTATAGTTTATTTATTTTCTCAACATTCCAAGAGATTTTTCATCCTTTATTTCCATTAACATTATGGATGTATGATAAGAACGGAATAGTTTGAGTGATGTGTTACTTGAAATAATTGAGAGAAACCTTTCATTTCAATTACAATTTTCGATGATAAATGTTCAAAAAGGATTATGTCATGGCTATATTTTCTCGAATATTCCGAAAAAAAAAGAATTATTTTTGATATACAGTCTTCCTGTCCAAATACAATTCAAGATGGAGCGAATATTCTATAAACTTTAAATGGTATCTTAGTATTAAATGAAAATGAGTAATCTCATTTTTGTTTAATGTATTGTAAAATTTTAGAATAAATTTTTGTGAATATATATCATGATCCGATATCTCGAATTCAAGCACAGTTACTTATTCATATAAATAAATTGAGAGCTTTTTTTTTTTTTTTTAAATTTTTAAAAAGGGAAATTTTACAAGAAAAAAATTCTTGTTTGCCATAACTTAGGATTTCGATAATTTCTTAATGAATGACAATATTGAGGTCCACGGTTCATAAATTTATAAAGCAGCTAAGAAAATTTTTCAGCTTTTATCTGTTTAAGTTTTTAGAATGTATTGATTAGTATTCAAATAAATAAAACATTTGAAAGAATTTTAGACTTTTTAATTTTTAGTTTTCAGTTCTTCCCAATAAATATTAATTTTTAAAATTCTGTTTCAAAAGTATTTATTTCAAGCAAAATCAATCATTATTTTGCCATTTAAATCAAAATTCCTTAAGTACTTTTAATTCTTTTTAAATTTAGAGATATGCAAATTATTTTATCAAATAAATTTTTTTGCGTTAACTATCAAGTGTTATTTTTTTAAATACTTCAGCTTTCCTAATTATGTACTTTTCACAGTTCTCTTTTATTAACAAATGTTTCCAGCAATTTTTTAAATGAAATACTAACAGAAAAAATGGAGGAACATATCCAATATATTTTTTCAGAATTTACTTCATACAAAGAAAGTGGTAGTTCTTGTATGTATATAAAGAAGATGCAGAAAAGAATTTTTATTCTTTATTTTTAACATCATGCAACACCAATTATCTAATTATACCGGATTATCTATCTAAGTAAATTATTCCTTCCCAAGTATAGTTAAGAGATAGCAAAAGGAAAGGATAATATAATTAGACAGATGTGTCAAATATAAGACATGATTCGTGGTGGCGAACGTATTAAAGTTTTTTTTTTTTTTTTTACTTATCAAACTGTATTTCGTCTTCTTTATGGACAAAAGTGCCTAGCCAGGCCAAAAAGTAACAAGTGTTAATGAATAAACTATAAAATCAGGAAATATTTTCCCTCCATTTTTCACTTTTACTTAATCTAAAGCAAGAAGCCTATATATAAATTTTCTAGTTACTATGGTGATGTGTGAATATATGAACAGATAGATAGTATTCCCAATCGTGGTTTTTATCTAAAATTTAATATAAATTTATAGTTTTGTTAAATTTTAATAGTTTTATTCGCTCTTTCTTATGTCATCATTGTATTATTTTCATTGACAGATATAAACAAACATAAATTTTAAAATGAATTTCATGTCATTAAGGAATGTCTGGAGTTTAGAAATTCCTCAAAAACAAGAAGGCGCATTTTTGGCAATTTTGATACGGTTTCTTAGTACACACCAAATATAAAAGGTAAAAAGAGATTACCTTTTTTTCTTAATCTTTATACCTCCTCGACATATGTGCAAACAATTATAATTTTTTAAATTTATAAGTTAAAATTAAATCATTCAAGGAAGCAATTCCATGTATAATATAAAAAATATTCTATTTAATTCATAATTGAATCGACAGACAATACATTCACGAAATGGAAAGTGCCATCTTATTTAATAGCAAGAAGAATAGAGCACTTAAGGGGTTAACTAATTAATGAAGTCGCGAATGGTGTAAACAAGTTGGCGCTGGCTTAAAGGAAAGGACTGATTTTGCCTTATATATTCTTAAATAAAATCAATTACCATGTAAACTAATTACCCTAATTAACTATTCATTCTCATGTAATATTTTATTCAGATGCCTTATTTGTTTCATTCTACGATTCTGTATACATTAAAATTCATATATTACTGAATATCCTTACCATACACCAAGAGGCAAAACACCTTCAGGCAAAACAAATATTTGCTAACAACAAAAAACATTATCGGCGTCTAATCTGTTCTTAATATCATAACAAGTTCTTTTTTGCTCGTTCAGGTGGACAAATTTGTGTGGAATCTTACCAAAATGTACCCGGTGATTTAATGATGAAATTTTATATGCGTGTTCCTGAAAGTTCCTTAATTAATTACTCTTTATAATTAATACTTGTGTTAATTATTTAATTACTCATTAATGGATCTTAATGAGACTTCAAATGGAGCATTCATTCTAAATATAAGGCTACCAAATGATAAATGACATTTAGCTTGAGGACCACTTTGATTTAGTTCAGTGGAAAAATTCTTGATGAAGCGAAGTTTATCCGCTCTGTGTATCTAGAAAGTAGCAGCAAAATGAAGTTGACATCAAAATCTTAATCTTTCATGAAGTTAGAATTAACTGTTATAGAAAGATAGTTCAGTGTTGTAAATTCATAAATCTAGGTACAACTGGCTGTTGCCTAAGTTAGACTAAACATTATTTTTGTTAAATACATATTCATAAGCAGTTTATGTAAAGTTAACAACAGAATGGAAAAACTACAACCTTTTTATTTTGTCAATATGCGTCAGTGATTATCTGAAATTTCTTACCCGAATATTTGAATTCAATAAAAATTTAACAAAAATAATGGGATTGATCTCCCGAAAACTTTCTCGTATACTCACAAATAAAGGTGCTATTCCGATGAACGCTTTGCATAGCATCGGCGTACAATAGTTACGAAATATTAACCTTTTACATCAATATAGCATTTTCACATACATGTGAATGTAATAATTCATAAACACTATAACTTAAATAAATAAAATTTGGTATGTGATTTGTGACTATAATTATAAATTTGTGTCGCATTTTGATTTTAAATCAATCAGAAAAAGACGTCAAAAGTGCATATTTGGCTTCTGACACGATTGCATCAACTGACTTCATGTGATTAATTGCACTTTAATAGCCATTTTTTTTGTAATTACTAGCCGTCTTTGTCGATCAGCTTATTCATCCAGACTATTGACTTTTCAAGATGCTAATTTACTCACATAGAATGCACACACAGATATATGTTTTTTAAAATTCACATTTATACCTGATATGACTGAAAAATGTGAATTCTGTTGAATTAGTTTACTGCAAATTAAAAATTGTATATGCTACGAAATAAAAACAGAAGTGAAAATCGCCAAAAGAACGCCAAAAGCACATAAATATAAAAAAAAAGTCAAAAGCACGTAATTTAAAATTTTGATGCATGAATTTTAATTCCATTATAACATTTAAAAGCATTGTATCAAATCAATTTTGTATCTAATTAAATTAAAAAATATTATCAATATTAAAGAAAAAATTGTCCGTAAATATAATTGATATCATTAAACAAAATATTTTTTGGAGTTTTAAGACTATTTTTCTAAGATAACTGTTTTGAAAAATATAAACCTCTATTTCCATAGTCAAATCATAGCGATTACACATCTGGCGACAGTTTAGCCTATTTTTGTATTCAATTAACATTTCTATTTGAAACATATTTCTTAATTTTATTTTACATCTTCTTTCCTCTGACTGAATGGAGTTTTAATCTCTTTCTATTTGAACCCTTTTACTTGAATTCATCCATGTCTTCTTTCCTCTGACTGAATGGGCATTTTGTTGACACGGCGAACACTCTACAGAACAGTAATATTTTGCAATTCCATCCATTACTTAACCGAAGCATTTCAACTGTAAAAACATTCAATGAAGCAATCTGAAATTCATATGATGGTTTGTTTATCATTTGACTACTGTCATTAGATAATAAATAAAAAGAGAATTTTTTTGAGTACATACGTTAGCGTTTCATATATATAGAGAGATAAATAGATAGATCACTAGATAGTTGCATGCAGTTAATAATACAATGCATATTTATTAGAGAATATTCGAGAAAGTTTTGAGAAGACAATTCCCGCTGTTTTTTTTTTCTTAAAAATTCTTAGAATTTTGAATATGCTATCTAAAAAGGGTAACTACATCCTGATTGTCGAATCTTGCTTTTGCAGAAATTTGCAAGTTCGAAACTAGGGTTATGTTCCCTTTGTCACATTAACAGCTGGAATTAATCATCCTCTTATCACTGGAGTATAGATGTTAGAAAAAAATATAGAAGAGTTGGTTCAGAGACTAACTCAGTATCTGACCACAATTTAATCCTTTCTAGGGCCGTGGGAAGTATGCTTCCCACCAAATTTATCAATCTTTGTATGAAATTATATAGGTTGCCATAAGTTCTGACACATTTTTTTAGTAAGTCAGAAACTTAGATGCTTCAGTTCTTTATCTCAGACAAAATGATGTGTATTTATTTGTTACTTAATTATTAATTAACCAAATTAATTAATTAATCAAATTAAATTTATCTAATAAGCTAAATGAATTCCTCTTCTTATTCTAATTTCAAGCCTAAAAACATTTTAACATAATATGACTAGAAAAAAATAGCCCTTTAAAGGGTTAAAATACTTAATTCATTTCAAAATATCTCTCATATAACTTGGAATTTGGACGTTAATCTAATTAAACAAATCTACAGATGTCAAGAACTAAATGAAATATAAACACTTATCATAAAGACACTGGATCTATCATTACTCAAATTACTTATTTATTTTAAATGTATCATCCACCTCTAGTTAATTTGCTCTCGTATTATCGCATCATCAAATATTAGAATTAACTCACTGCCTGCTAGATCAAAAATATTTATTGCTTATTAGCTCAAATTTTCTAAGAACAGATTTTCTCCACCAAGATTCATCGTCACGCTTAACCTATAATTCCGATATGGCTGATTAGTTTCTCCTTCAGCAAATTAGTATCTACCACCTTACTTGCAAGAATTTCGTTAAAAAGTATTCTTTTCACCAAGAGGACGATGCACGGCTTAGAAATCTACTGCAACTTAGCAAAGTCGACCGACCCGTCAGTATCAAGGCAACAAACATGTACTTAAAGATCGCCTTTTCCCATACTTGTCAACCCCGCTGCTTGTAACCCATTATCGCCATGATTAAAATGTCTGTTCACTCGCCCCGAGTTGTTATCTCTAGAGCCTTAAGGAGGTGAATCCCGACGAATGGAGGCTTGCAGCAATAAATTTAAAGCTAAAGAGGCAGTTCCTTAATAGCCGTGTTTGCTCACAGGGTGGATGGCGGAAGCGGCTGATTATGCAAAGGCACGGTTTCTTCATAAAAGCTGTCCATCCGTCCGAAGAGTACAAAAGAGTTAGGTTGCTTCGGCCTAATGAAGTCGAGAAAAGACAGAGGCTATAAAAGAGGAACGTATTCTCGCTGGCTGCAGGGATGATAAGATTTTCTCCCCAAAGACGCCGAAGATTATGCAGAGAGGTGCGCTTCAGGTGCGAGGGGGTGCTGCAGTATTATACGGTTTTGATGGACGAGCTGCAGGTGGTTGACGCGTGGACACCTGTCCTGAGGTGCATGTTGGTGCAGTTGTATTAATAAAAATAATGCAGTGCAGATTAGATGGTTACTATGCAGATGTAAAACTATTTTAATTATGCAGCAGAATTGCTTACGACAGCAGAAAAGCAATATATCCTGATCTACTATGTAGTTTTATGGGTTCACCTGAGAAGAATTTACCCTTTATTATATGTAGCCTTATATTGATATTTTGCGATTTTTGAAAGAGATTATATCATTTTGTTTTTAAAACAGCTTTTGGTTAGTTAAAATCATTAATAAACTAAAGTCAATTGTCGAAATTTAAACACAAAAGAAGATTCGAGACTTCTCTGGACATCTTTTCACAGGTTGATTTAGAAACTATAACATCATTTATTATATCATTATTATTTATTTTCATTTATTACCTATTTTCATATTTTATTGCATTTCATCTCATACTTAGTGTTTTTTTTTTTTAATTTTAGCAGGTTTAAAACATTAAATGAAGCCAAATCATTAAAAAAGTAAATCGAGATATAAAATAAGCTTTAATTACTATCAGTTAACTATTCGTAAGATATAATATCAATAACTATTCTATAACTAATCGTTAATACTAACTATCAATAACAATTAGTTAAGATTTATTTAATATTATAACGTCATAATTCATATTGTTTAAATTCTTTTTAGCCGCTTAAATCGCTTAAAAATACTTTGACAACAGAAATTTAAATCTATGTTGCTATATTATAGAGCTAAAACATGTTTGCATGTTTATTTAAAAAAGTTCTGTTTTTTAAAAAAATAAAACACTAAAATAAAAAATATTAAGTTCTGTGGCTATTTAAAATTGGATTAAATTGCACCAATTGCTTCTTATTAAGATTCTTTTGCAATGATAAAATTTTGCACATAATTGCTCTTATTAAAAAAATTTAGAATTAAAAAAATGTGAAATATATGTTACGAATGGATAATCTACTCATACTTAATGATGCAGAATAGTTTTTACATTTTTTTTTAATTGAGATATCTAATATTTCTGACTTTGAAATTATATTTGTGCCTGTAAATTTTATTATCAAAGTGTTTTATTTAAATCATACAGAGTTTGACATTATATATATGCCAATGCTTTTATAATAATTGGTGTTTCGGATATGAAACAAAACACACGCACACACACATGCAGAAAGAATAAAAATTTAAGTAAAGAATATCACAGCTGATGTTTGATATAAGGTGGGATCGGACATTCAAAGCATTAAAAGATAAATAGTCTATAATGAGGAATGTCGATACTCTATAATGAGGAATGTCGATTCTCTATAGTGAAGAATACCAATATAATGAGGAATGAGTTTCTCGTATGCATTTTTACAAGTTGTTTAACAAACAGACGATATTAATGAAACGTAGAAAAATAGAATTAACCTCGGAACTCATTTGAGTGACGAAATACTTTTATGCAACTAAAAATTTTCATTAATAAATAGAGTTTTATGAGGCACTCGTCAGTTTTAGCTACATCCTGGTTAATCGGAAATATAGATTATATTTAATTTCTATTAAATCTTTTATGTATAATTTGATACTCATAATTACTTTTGTAAATTACTTTAAGCGTCAAATTTTGATTGGCATTTAATCCGTATTATTTTAGTAGTTTTACATCAGTTCAGTTTATTACGTAAATTAATGTTATTAATTCAGTTATGTTAACAATGCCATAAGAATAATAAATGCCCGACAATCTTTATATCTTTTTTTTTTCGCACTATAACTTTACTCTCTGATTTCTCTTGAAAAACCATTAAAATATTTCTCGCCCCCCCCCATTTTTTTCTTCTCTTTAAAAGAATTTCCTTTCTTTAACTTTGAAGAATAAAAGAAAATCACGCGATGAAATATTTGATAAAGCAACTGAAACGGTTTGAATTTCATTGTATCAGTGCAAAATAATTTTGAAAATTATGCAATATACGTATATATATATATATATATATATATATATATATATACATTTATCAAAATTTTCAAAATTGCCCGATACCTTAAATGGCCTCATTTAAAGGATTTTTTAAAAATTTAAAATAGATTTGAAAATATTTTGTGTCTTAATATTTTTTTAATTTGTAGTTTAAAAAATCAAATTAACTTTTAATAAATTAAAATCAAAATTAAATTTTCAAATAAAATTGTCAGATGTGCAACCTTTATCCCCTTAAATATTTTTGCTCCGATGTTGGTAGTTCTACATCAAATAGTATGGCTTGTAGGGTGCTAAAAATACACACACATACAATTTCTTTTATTATTGGCAGATTCTAAATCGATAGTAAGATTTTAAGCAAAGTTGTATTCAAAAATATTTTATGCTCATAGAGTTTACAGATAAGCATTCTATTTGCAATATGAGGCTTCTACTGATATTATAAGGAGTTCATATACCATAGAGGAATATAAACTCCTCATTCAGTTCATAAACTAAAGAGGAATATGAACTCCTCATTCAGTTCATATCCCATAGAGGAATATGAACTCCTCATTCAATTCATATCCCATAGAGGAATATGAGCTCCTCATTCAGTTCATATATCATGGAGAAATATGCGCTCCTCATTCAGTTCATATATTATGGAGGAATATGAACTCCTCAGTCAGTTTATATCTCATAGAGGAAAATGAACTCCTCATTCAGTTCATATACTGTAGAGGAATATGAACTCCTCATTCAGATCATATACCATACAGGAATATGAATTCCTCATTCAGTTAATAATACTAAATGAACTAAAAAAGATCGACCTTACTTCTAAAGAAGCTAAATTACGCTATTCTAATGAAGAATACTGTACATTACAGAAGCAAAACTCTTTGAAAAAGAAATTGCAAACTTTTCCTCGAAACCAAAATTTGATTTCACCTACACCGCATTCACACAACTAGTTTTCCTTTCCTACCACAAGATCAAAGCGACTCCGCTACATTTGTGGGCAATTCTCACCTCTTTTTTTCACCCCATCTCTCTGAGCTGTGTAATTTGATTTACATTTGTATGATGTAACGGCGTGAGTCATGATACCCTTTCCCCCATCGCAATCCGATAATGTGGTACACGATCTGTTACATGGGATAGTTGCCCATTCCGGGTGGGTAATTATACTCAATCATGCATGAGCCGTTCCCCAACACCTGGTGCGAGGGACATTACGCACTTTCGTTGCTGAGGTTTCTCAGGAAGGGCGGGGGCGGGGCTGGAAAATCTGGCTTTTCACTTCGGAAAAGTCAGTGTTCCACAAAAAAAATTAAAAGCTACTCTGGAATCGTTATTATTGTTGTGGATCGGTGAAAATGAAATTTAATGTGTATAATTTTATGTAGTGTTACCACCACAATTCAATGCACAAACATACGTGATGAATTAGATGTATGTTTGTTTAAAAGAATAAGTGAGAATTTGTGACTTCCGTATTTTTCAGAATATGCAGCAGTTCAGTGGAATGTATCGTGTTTGGTTCAACGCACATTTTTCTTTGAATTTTTTTTATGTATCTATAATTGCTGTAGATAGTTTTATTTTTCTATATTTTGACTTATTAGCTGTTCTAACAATTATCGCCGTTTACTGCGTACTTAAAAATATACTAAGTATATTATTTAACATAGCATATTAAGTTATCCTCTTAAGAAAGCTACAATCCCCTTTTGAGACTCTTCAAATGTTGGTGAGGAAAAAATGTCCAACATTTAAAGAGATATCAGAAGTACATTCATTCAATTAACAAATTATTTGAATATTATTTTCGCAATAGTATATAATACTCGATGATTGAGATAATATACTTAGACTTTTGTTGTGAGAAATTTACCACTATTTTGAAGCTCCAACAAAGTTAGCATGAACAAACTTTCCAATTTTGACTCAAAAGATGTGGATACTTTCAAATAGCATTTGTTTGATATTGCCAAATGAAGCTACCATTCTGCTTTGAGACTCTTAAAATATTAGCCAAGAAAACATTCCTAACTTGAAAGAAAATACCAGAATTACATTCATTCAATTAACCAATTACGTGAACATTATTGTCGCAATGGAATATAATACTCGATGACTGAGATAATAAAATTAAACTTTTGTTGCGAAAAATTTACCGCTCTATTTTGAAGCTCCAACAAAGCAAAACCCAAATTTTGAAGCTGAACAAACTTTCCAATTTTGACTCAAAAGATGTGGATACTTTCAAATAGCATTTGTTTGATATTGCGAAATGAAGCTACCTTTCTGCTTTGAGACTCTTTAAATATTAGCTAAGAAAACATTCCTAACTTGAAAGGAGATACCAGAACTACATTCATTCAATTAACCAATTACGTGAACATTATTGTTGCAATGAAATGTAATACTCGATGACTGAGATAATAAAATTAAACTTTTGTTGTCAGAAATTTATCATGCTATTTTGAAGCTTCAACAAAGACAGCATGGACGAACTTATCAATTCACTACGTTGTTAGTAAGAACGTAGATACTTACGAACACTTGTTTGATATAAATAAAGAACTTTGTGACTCTACAAATGTTAGCGAAGAAACAGTCCCCAACTTTGAAGAAGATATCAAAACTACATTTATTCAATTTACCAATTACCTGTACATTATTGTCGCAATGGAATATAATACTCGATGATTGAGATAATATACTTAGACTTTTGTTGTGAGAAATTTACCACTATTTTGAAGCTCCAACAAAGTTAGCATGAACAAACTTTCCAATTTTGACTCAAAGGACATGGATACTTTGAAACAGCATTTGTTTGATATTACCAAAGAACTTTTGCCTCAATAAATAATGAACTTATTGCATAAGAGATAGATTTATTTGTTGTCTTATGTTATTATGTTAACTGACAATTATTGTGCTGTTTTGAAATCTCCATCAAAGCTTAAGTTGATAATATTTCCAATATTGAATCAATATGGAAAGACACTTGAGGATGTCGTAAGTTCGATTAACCAATTACTTGGGAGCCTTCGTCCAATGAAATAATATACTTAGATTGATTTAATTGTCTCTTTATGTGCTTGATAGTTACCGTATTGCTTTGAAGTTTCACTTGTTTAATGTGGACAATCTTTCCGATATTGATTCAAAGAAAGATGGAAAACTCAGAAAAGTATTTATTCGATCAACCAATCCCCTTAGAAAATACATCGATCTCAATGTAATAAAAAGAATTGTTTTAGAGATTGATCCAATTATTGTCTTGATTATCTCTTTTCAACTATCGTGCTGTTTCTAAATTAAGTGACGGTTCTTGGTTGTTAATCTTCCAATTCTGAAGCAGGGTGGAATAACAAAAATGATAATTCCGTGCAGAATTTTAATTTCTAAATTTGTACTCCTGACTAACATGAATCTGAAGCAGGGTGGAATGACAAAAATGATAATTCCGTGCAGAATTTTAATTTCTAAATTTGTACTCCTGACTAACATGAATCTGAAGCAGGGTGGAATGACAAAAATGATAATTCCGTGCAGAATTTTAATTTCTAAATTTGTACTCCTGACTAACATGAATCTGAAGCAGGGTGAAATGACAAAAATGATAATTCCGTACAGAATTTTAATTTCTAAATTTGTACTCCTGACTAACATGAATCTGAAGCAGGGTGGAATGACAAAAATGATAATTCCGTGCAGAATTTTAATTTCTAAATTTGTACTCCTGACTAACATGAATCTGAAGCAGGGTGGAATGACAAAAATGATAATTCCGTGCAGAATTTTAATTTCTAAATTTGTACTCCTGACTAACATGAATCTGAAGCAGGGTGAAATGACAAAAATGATAATTCCGTACAGAATTTTAATTTCTAAATTTGTACTCCTGACTAACATGAATCTGAAGCAGGGTGGAATGACAAAAATGATAATTCCGTGCAGAATTTTAATTTCTAAATTTGTACTCCTGACTAACATGAAAACCTTATTACAGTATCGGACAAGAAAAGATGTTTTGCACAGTAAGTAACACCCGTTAGAGAATTTATGGGGCGTTACGACCGATAACATTAAAAGGTCTTTAAAACAATCGGAATTCAAAAATAAGATTTGTCTTTGATTAGTATATTATCGTCCTGTATAATGGTTCTTCTTTAAGTGGGAAAATATCATATGCTCTCTAAATTTGTTTTCCTATTTATTAATGTAATAAAACCTTAAGATTATTTGACTGAAGCTAAGTTCAAATGGGTCTTTAACACTTAGGGAGATTCTAAGATGAAGCCAATATTTTGCATTCATTGTAACACAGCTTCCATAAGCTCTTCTAGTCAATGAGGGAATCTCAGTTTATACATTAATATTAATCTTTCTAATCGTAAAATATATTTTTCTTTGAAATTTCATTTGAATCTCATTTCCGATTAAGGTATTGCATTAAAAATTAAAAGATGATATTAAAATTGTAAAAATAATCTTTTTTCTAAAAAAAATTACCTTTGATGATTTTTTAATTGTATTATTCTGTAAATTACAATTGCTGTAATGCTTTTAGAGCTGCATAATCAGAAATGGTTTTAGCGCCAATAAATACAATCAAATTCAAACTCAAACGCTTTAATACTTAGTTATTTGAATAGATGAAGAGCGAAATACTCTATTTAACATGCAATTCCTCCATCTTTCTGTGAAAATAATAAAAAATAAACTGTTAAAAATTTGACGGAATCTGGGGAAATCATTTTTAATTTTAAGATGTAAAAACTTTTTTAAGATGTAAAAACTAAGTAAAAACTTTTGATTCAAATTATAATATCTGTAGTTATTACCAAAAAGTCTGAAATTTAAAATATATATATATATATATTGGAAAACTGCAATGACTGGTCATAGCTGAAAAATGTAATATTGGCAGTATTAAGTGGATTTTTTTAAAATATATTTCAGCCAAAAAACGTTGGATTGCATGACATATAAGCAAAATAATTATAATGATAAAATCAAAGAAGGGATTTTAACAGGCACAAGGAATTCGAAACAATTGGTAAATGCAAAGATACAAATGTTTGCAATACTCCTAAATGTGCACTTTTTTTGTATTTTATTCATTATTCATTATTTCATTATATATTTATAAATAAACGTCATTATTTAATGATTCACATTTCTTATTCATCATTATTAAATTATTTTCATTATTTTATTATTATTCGCAATATTTTGTATTTTATTATTTTACATTTCATATTTATTATTTTAGGGTTTGTAATACCCCTAAATTTGTACTTTTTTGTATTTTATTCATTATTCATTTTTTCATTATATATTTATAAATAAACGTCATTGTTTAATGATTCACATTTCTTATTCATCATTATTAAATTATTTTCATTATTTTATTATTATTCGCAATATTTTGTATTTTTATTCCTTTCATATTTTATTATTTTACTTTTAATATTTATTATTTTAGGGTTTGTAATACCCATAAATTTGAACTTTTTTGTATTTTATTCATTATTTCATTATATATTTATAAATAAACGTCATTATTTAATGATTCACATTTCTTATTCATCATTATTAAATTATTTTCATTATTTTATTATTATTCGCAATATTTTGTATTTTATTCCTTTCATATTTTATTATTTTGCATTATATTTATTTTATTATTTTGTATATATTCATTATTATCATCGATTTCTTATTTTATTATTTCATTTTTATAATTCATTTCCTTATTATTCCTAATATTATTTATTCTCTTAAGTGATAAATGTGCCAAAATTTCAAACATAATTTTTTTATGTTGACTTGTCAAATGAGTGATGCTTTAAAATGAGATGAACATGATGAATCTAATAATTCTTCTAAGCAGTTCAAAAGAGGTTGCAAATGTGAATATTCACTCGACTAGTTTAAGAATTTTTTTTTTTAATTTTATTTTATTTTTATTTTATTTTTTTAATTTTAATCAAAACAATACTTAACCCTTTTAACCATCTATTTTAAGCAAGAATAATAATTAAAAAAATACTGTCGCTTTTGTCAAAACTAATCTATAAATAATTATATAAAAGATTATTTTATGAAAATTTCAAAATAAAAAAGACATCTCTTGAATACGAAAAGTAATTAAATACCAAATTGTTAAAAATCAAAAATTTTGCAACAGTTTAGCTAAAGAAATAATTTAAACAAAATTTCATTATCTAATTCAACTATCTGTACTTTCCTTAGCTAAATCTAAAAGCCCTTCATCAATAGCATCCTTTATAAAATTGATTACTTTCATCTAATCTCGCTCGACCAAAGCCCATCGACAAAAATTAAAAATCTAATCCACCAAAACGCTGTGAAAAGATCTTTTTTTTATTATTATTAATCTTTAAAATAATAACACGATCTCACAAAGATTTATTTTAATCCATGTCGCGTCTGGAGTAATCATTTTTTTAAAAGGCGTAAACATTTTAAATAGATCCTGCTCTTGTTATGTTACTTATTTCAAAGAAGCCCAAAAGTCAGTTTCTATCCCATTCGTTCCTCAATAAAGATTAACTGATTGTTATATGACAATAAAAATTCTTTTGAATGAAAGAAAAGCGCCGGATTTTTGATTAAAATGGGTTTAAGCCGTTTTGAATTGACTCTTAAGCCTGAAGAACTGAAATAAAAACGCTCATTTGATTCATTTTGGAACAACTGATGCGTGTAAAGTCAAATGAAAAAAAAAGAGAATAAAATAGAAAGAATTAATGAAAATAATTTTATGGTCATAAAAATTTGTTTCGGCTTGGTTTTATTATGGTAAATAATTCGCCTTTGTTGAATACTTTATCGATGGCAAGCAGTTCCAAAAAGAAAAATATTTCCAAATAAAGGTTTACGCTCTTATAATGAACGATCGTCGCGTATTTAAAATGTATTTAATTTGGGTTTGAGTATTCAGTGGATGTTTGAGTTTTTTTTTTATTTCCATATCGTCAATGAAAATTCTGATAAGATATGAAGTATTTTTTTTATTTATTTATTGCTTCTATGACAACGGGTGAACGATTTTATTCAAGAATTACAAAATGGAAAAGAACGTTAAGTTTAAATCTTTGAAGAATTAAATGAACCAATCGCTGCACAAAGAACAATTTTTTATTATTTAATATTTATACTTTCATTAGTTTCCATTCTTATTCTAATATTTATTTATTTGATAGAATAATTCGAAACACAGAGGAATTAATTTGGCATTAATTTTTATAAATATAAGCTCTGATCGTATTTCAAGTGTTGATTCTTATTCGAATACGAAATTAACGAAAAATAAAGTACTAGAATTATCAAAAAAAAAAAAAAAAAATATCGAAATATTTTGGTAAGCTTTCAATGTTTGGAATCTTTTTGATTATAAAAAAAATGCTGTCAGTATAATGATTATTATTATTATTTATTAGCAGATACCTAACCCTTTGCTGCGACAGAAGAAATAATTTTGGAAATATCGTCTGAAATTTGAAATAGCTATATTGTTTGATTAGGAATGACAGAAAGAATGATATTTATTGTCTTATAGACAATGAATACATTCAACGAAATCAAATGACATATAATGGTGAAGTATAAATAATATTTATTCTATTTTTTGACTTTATTATTCAAGTATAATTTAGGTTAGAAAATATTTTTTGTTTTTCTGTTTAAAGCAAAAACAAATAAATTTCTTTGCTGTCCGGCTCGTGAGCATCCAAAATACAACTGGCCGCGTGGAAAACATGGATTTTTCTTGGTTCAAAGCAATGAATAGGCAAATTTTTATTGCAATCGCATGAATGGTATGGCAGCGCATAAAATACGAACAAACAGAAATTCATTTAGATATATTAGATTTGAACATGAGAACATGAAAACGCAAAATGCTATATAAATTAAATACAAAATTTTCACACACACACATAAAAAAAAACTGCTTTAGAAGAAAATTCAAAATTTCAACTAATTTTGAACGAAATTCATCTATGAAAATTCTATCCATTCGTTTACATGTGGAGGAAAAAGAATAATCAAAACAAAAAAGTTAGATAGACAAAATCTATCTTAAAGTCTATATAAAAAAATTTATATCAAGATCTGAATCATATATCTCAAAAGGGTGACTATCTGTTAGTACATTTTTTCACAAATATAGACATGCAATAAATTTCTAATAAACTAGATAATAGTTTTATAATCTAAAATTATAGAAGAGAATATAGGGATATATCTTAGATTAAAAACATATAATCTAAAATTGTAGAAAATAATATTTGTTCCTTTTTCTAAAGTTATAGAAAAATGACAAAATTCATATAATGTTCGATTATCTTTTGGTCTTTCTTCATGTATTTTATTTAAAATATAAATACAACTGAGGGTGGAATATTCAAAGACGATAAAATTATATATAATTAAAATAAATATATATATATTTAGAAAAATTGATGCAGACTTGTAGAGTTACGATGTCGGAATTTTTTTACAAACTAATTCAATCTGACTTTGACGTTTGAAACAAATATGAAATTTCATTTCTCAAAAACATTAGTGAAATTCAAATTTAAATAAATGAGAACTATAGAAATACCTTATTCTGTATTCAAAACATAAAATGCGGCGTTATTTACTAGAAGAACCAAAGTTATGCAATTAAATTATTAAAAAGCTAATTCTCCCAAAAAAGTAATTTTTTAAAAAAAGTTTATAATGCGTAAAAAATAAAAAAAAGGTTTTTATTTTAAAAATATACATGAATGTAATTACTTCACTGAAGTAAAGTTAGAAATTCTTCTACCGTATAGTGTCCGTAAGCAAATCAGCAGTTTTTCGGATGAACTTTAGCAGCAACTTTTCCCTCTTCTATCCAAAAATATTTTTTTTCTTATTATTTTTTTTCAACATTAAACATTAGCCGTCATATGGTAGAAAGTGATTAGGAATATGAGATGTTCCAGGTGTTCACAGGAAAAAAATAATAATAAAAGACGAGAAAAGATATTCTATTTTTTACACATTTTTGCACTGGGCAACTTTCTCTACTCTGGAAGAAAACGAGAAAATTTTTCTTTATAACCAAAGTTCTTCAATTTTGCCGGCTTTTTTTTTTTTGCTTCTTTTTTTGTATTTGCTTCCCTTTCTCTTTTCCTTACATTATCATTACTCGGTTGGTTGTGCGTACTTTTTGCTTTTATTTAAGTTGGCTTTTGTGCTGGTAGCAGTCTCGCTGTACCTCTGCAGCACCTCCTCCTTTTTTGGTGAATGGAAATTTTATTTGTTTTTCTTTTTGGCTGCCCTTTTTATTTATAAATTTATTTTTATTTTACTTATATTCTTGGGTTAGAACGCATGTCGTTCCTCTGTTCTTTTGGCGGAATACTTCCTTTTCCACTTTCTTTCTTTCAGTCTTGTTCTTCAGACTTTTTTTTTTTAATCTTTATTCCACTTGCGTTTCTCGTTTCTAGTCTTGTACTGCAACTGCAACTTTTTCCACAGCAAAAAAAAAAAAAAAAAAAAAAAAAAAAAAAAGATGCTATGGTTCAGAGAATTTCTTCCATTGTTCTGGTCTGGTCTGAATAGAACACTTCGCCTTGAGAGTATATTCTGAAATCTCGCATGGATGCAGAATTCAAAGAATTTTGTTTTAAAAAACAGACTGAGAGAGACTAATATTATTAGTTTATTTCAAAAATTCTTAATTTACCTTTCTCTCAGACAGAACAGAAGAAAAAAATAAATAATATAATTAGCGTTTTATAATAATTGTAATTTAGATAATGTAATAAAATTCCGCTTTGAAGCAGCAAGAATGCGATTTGATGACTGTTCTTATAGTTTTGAACCATTTTCAGATGAATTTCCTCTTCTTTCGCCAGATTTGTATAATATACTAATGGGAAGATAAATACTTGACCATAGGCATCATTTTATATCTTTCAATAGAACGAAAAATAAAATATCTGTCTGGTAAAATCGATCTTCTAAAAAATTCCAGTCTTTGTACTGCAACCGCAACTTTTTCCACTGCAAAAAAAAAGATACCATGGTTCGGAGAATTTCTTCACTCATTCTGGTTTGGTCTGAATAGAACACTTCGCCTTGAGAGTATAAGCTGAGGTATCGCATAGATGCAGAATTCAAAGATTAAAAAAAAAAAAAAAAAAAAAAAAAAAAACTGACCGGAAGAGATTAATACAAAAGTTTATTACAAAAATTCTTAACTTACCTTTCTCTTAAAGAGGATCAAAGAAAAAGCAATAACTTAATTAGCGTTTTCATAATAACAATTGTAGTTTAGATAATGTAATAACACTTCTCTTTGAAGCAAATGCTATTACATCATCATGAAATGCGATTTGTTGACTGTCCTCATAGTTTTGATCCATTTTTAGATGATTTTTCCTCTACCTTCGCCAGATTTGTGTAATATATTAATGAGAAGATACTTGATCATCGGCAACATTTTATAATTTTCACTTGAACCAGAAACATGACATGTCTCTGGTGAAATAGATCTTCTAAAACATTCCAATATTTGCACTGCAACTTTTTTATTGCAAAAAAAAAGATGCTATGATTTAGAGAATTTCTCCCATTGTTCTGAATAGAACACTTCGCCTTGAGAGTATAAGCTGAGCTCTCGCATGGATGCAGAATTCAAAGAATTTTGTTTTTATAAAACAGAGTAGAAGAGACTAATGTTATTAGCTTATTTCGAAAATTCTTAATTTATCTTTCTTTCGGAGAGAATATAAGAAAAAAAATCAATAATATAATAAGAGTTTTCATAATAATTGTAGTTTAGATCATGTAATAACATTTCAATTTGAAGCAACAAGAATGTAATTCGTTGATTGTCCTCATAGTTTTGAACCTTTTTCTGATGATTTTCGTGTTCCTTTGCTAGATTTTTATAATATAATAATGGGAAGTTATTTGATCATCGTCATCATATTATATTTTTCTCAATAACAGAAAACAAGACACCTGTCTGGTGAAATCGATCTTCTAAAGCATTACAGTTTCGAAGTGGAAGCCATATCATTGTTTAAAAATTTTAGTTAAGAAATCTAGTATACATTTTTCCGGACTATCTTAACTAAAACATTCAATTTTGCATGTTATAATTATTGCGGTCTCGAAGTGGAGATCAGATCACAACGTCCCAATTATGTTTGAGAGATCTAGTATAAAATTTCCTGGATTATCTTAAATCGAATATTAAATTTTGCATATTATAATTATTGCGGTCTAGAAGCGGAGATCAGATCACAGTATCCCAATTATGTTTGAGAGATCTAGTATAAAATTTCTTGGATTATCTTAAATCGAATATTAAATTTTGCATGCTATAATTATTGTGGACTCGAAATGGGGACCCGATCACAGCGCCCCAATTACGTTTGAGAGATCTAGTATAAAATTTCTTGGATTATCTTAAATCGAATATTAAATTTTGCATGCTATAATTATTGTGGACTCGAAGTGGGGACCAGATCACAGCGCCCCAATTACGTTTGAGAGATCTAGTATAAAATTTCTTGGATTATCTTAAATCGAATATTAAATTTTGCATGCTATAATTATTGTGGACTCGAAGTGGGGACCAGATCACAGCGCCCCAATTACGTTTGAGAGATCTAGTATAAAATTTATTGGATTATCTTAAATCGAATATTAAATTTTGCATGTTATAATTATTGCGGTCTAGAAGCGGAGACCCGATCACAGTATCCCAATTATGTTTAAGAGATCTAGTATAAATTTTCCTAGATTATCTCAACCAAAACATTAAATTTTGCATGTTATAATTATATATTAACCTCATGGAGGATAAAAATGTCGTGTCCGCAAAAATTTAGTAGAATAACGTATCGGATGCAATTAAACCACATACAATATTTTATTATTATTCATGTATCTCAAAACAAAGCATATAATTTTGATTAATTTATTATTGCAACGGCCTCTTTTATTACTTTCACGTATATGTAATATAGAAAAAGTAGAGTTATCTTCAAACATTTCAAACTCGAGATTTTGACAAATGTCCGCGTTTTAGACCACCGTTAGTTCGAAAAACACATTTTTGGAAAATGTCCGTCCATCTGTCTGTCTGAGACAAAAATAACTGAAAAACTCTTTGAAACAGACGGAAGAAATTTGGTATACAGTCTTTAGACCAAACTTGTAGAGTTTTATCAAACTTTGAACAAACTCTGGTCAGAGAAAGTCTGTCTTTGAGGCTGTTCGAATATGATAACTACAAACCGAAGAGATCCAGATAAATATAATTCGGCACGCGCATTTAGAATCTGTAGGCACTTATCAAATTTTGAGTCAAATTCAATGAGACGTTGATATATATATTAAATTTGGTATGAGATTTGTGACTACGAGTGTAGTTTTTTTTTTTGACAAATTTTTGTTTCAATCGATTGGGGAAAAACTCATTTACAATACAGATTCGCTTTTCAAGTATTATTAACCAAATGCCAGGATTTAATCGCCAAATAACTCGCCGTGGATGACATGATAGATTTAGTAAAAATGCTAAATTCAAGTCAAAGATTAATATTTCGTAGCTATTGTACTCCAATGCTACAGGGTTTTAGTAGCCAAATAACTCGCTAAGAATGACATGATAGATTCAGTAAAAATACTAAATTCAAGAAAAAGATTAATATTTCTTAGCTATTGTACTCAAATGCTGTAGAATTTTATCGCCAAATAATTCCCCAAAGATCGCAAAATAGATTCAGTAAAAATACTAAATTCACGCCAAAGGTTAGTATTTCGTAACTATTGTACTCCAATGCTACTGTGTTTTATTAGCCAAATAACTCGTTAATAATGACCATAATTACTGAATGATATCATTTTTACTGAATGATAGATTCAGTAAAAATGCTGAATTCAAGCCAGAGGTAAATATTTCGTAACTATTGCACTCCAATAGCATACAAGTTAATCTCTGGTCTAATTATTAGAGAGTATATCAGAAAGTTTTGGAATCCCAATTGGTGATCCAATTGAATCCAATCCCAATTGGTGTATTAAATTATTTAAATGCTGCTCCCATTGTAAAAATTTCACTATAATCATTATCAATCTAACTAAAATGCAAAGCTCCGATACAAGCCAGAAACACTATAGTTCGCACTTAGCGCTGATCGGAAATTTGAAACCCATTTCTTCAAAGGATATCACCCAAACTATTTGCTGAAATTCAACAGAATCGGATCCATCAGTAATAATACCATCATTTCCATGTGCCATTGATTTTCCATTTACAACAGAGGACTTACATTCCAGTAAGCACATAATTATATTAAACGATCGCAAAGGTCGATTGTGAAAGAATATTTTCTTAGTGTCTAATAATCTCTTCTTCCGCGGGGTAAAAGAAACCATTTCGTCGCATTCAAAGAATGATGATTCCCTTTGCAATTATGGAACGGCTGATTGTGCCCCAGAAGTCAATACCACCGTTTAACATTGCAAAGGCAAAGGCGAAAACTGCTCTTCAATCGTTTCTCTCTCTTCTATTGAAGAAGCATTTATTTTTCGTTGTTTGTTTGTTAATTGCGAGCCCTTGAAAAGTTTATTCAAAGTTGGATATTATAGAAATGGAAGTTCAAAATGGAAATTGCTTTGTGTTGATTTTACAATCAATCTTCTTGTGTGTGATGGAGTAAATCTAACGCAATGCTAGAGAAAGCATAGATTGATTGTAAATTATCAGTAAAAGCAATTGATGAGTTTAGGCATATTTCATATTTGATCATATATCGTCAGTTAAATAAATGAGAAGATATAAATGAAGGTTTGACCTTTCTAGATTTATATTGCACATCATTCATGAGTTGAATACAAGACAAATGCATTTTTTTATAAAGCGTTAGCATGCCATAACAATGCTCATTATTATTCCATGGAACTATGTCTGGGTTTTCAATTCAATTAAAGTTTCTCTTTGCTATGAATGCAATTTTATAAATACAAAAGTTACCAAGCAATGATTCTACAGCTTATCGTTTCGAAGAAAAAATATTCTAAGCAGATGAAACGATCAATTATGATGATGATCAAAGAAATTATCAATGTTCAAGATAATCCGTCATATTCTTTATTTTCTCCTGATATTATTTTAGGAGAGGTAATTTAGAATAATATTATAGAAAAAAAAGTTAAAAATGGTAATTTCTTTATGATGATTTTACAATCAGTGCAATTATGTTCGTTGAAGTAGAGCTTACGAAAGCACAACATCAATTAACGAATCCATACCAGTTTGTGTTATTGAAATATTGCGAATCTAATAGCAGATGTTTTTTTTATAATACTCTTTAACAGATGACAGGGAATACGTGAGGAGAACTAGAATTAGTTATAGCATTCTTAAAGTTACAGAAAGGAGTAAAGAGAAATTTACAAAGATAATTTGTCTTTTCCAACTTGCACCGGCGTGCAGTAGTTATAAAATATTAACTTTAGCGAGAATTTAGCATTTTTATTGAATCTATCATGTAATTCTTAGCGAATTATTTGGCGATTAACATATTAACCGGGTAATTACCCGGTTAATATGTTACCTGGATATGTTACCTTATATCCAATTCGTTTTGCATTGAAATATTTCGTCATACCCAGTTAACAGGTTAATAATATCCAAAAATCGAATTTGTGTTTTAGATATGTTTTTGTGAACCGATTAAAATAGAAATTTGACACAAAATTGCGTTTTTGAACTATCGCGTTCACATTCTTCTGAAAGTACAGACCGACAGATGCTCCATCTCTTGTTGGATTTGACTCAAAATTTGAGAAATGCCTATACTAAATATATTCGATTTGTATGTTGAATTTTTCTTATCTAGCTTTTATCATTTTGTAGTTATTGGGTTAAATTGTATTTGAACAGTCGGACAGATAGACTTTCTCTGAGCGGATTTTGCTCAAAATTTGACAGAAATCTGCTAATATGTTATAAAGACCATATACCAAATTTCATCCGTCGAGTGTGTTTTTGAGTTATCTTTGTCACAGATAGACAGACGGACATTTTCCAAAAATAAGGTTTTCGAACTCAGAGAGATCTAAAACGTGGAGATTCATAAAAATCTCGAGTTCCAATGTTTTGGTGATTATTATACTTTCTTTACCTCCAAAGACAAAGATTTTAAGTTTATTATTATTATTATTCAGAGATTAGCAGATAATTTAAAAGATTAATATATGTGTTTTGCATTTTCAAAGTGTGGATTTTCACTATATATTACCATGTCTATAGAATGAATTTTATCCATTAGTAGCTATTTTCGAAAAGCAAAAAAAGTTCTTACATTCGAGCTTGAAATAAGAATAAAATTAAAACACTTAAATCATTTGCTTATATTTATACATGTGGTAAATTAACTCCACAAGAGGGCGCTCTGCATTCTTCCGGTGATAGCCAGCAGTCGGAGGGCAGAGTTCAGAGTTCACTAGACGAGAGGAGGGTTCGACCGGAAATCGAGAAGACAAGATACTCTGAAAAAAACGGCCGAAACTGGAATTCTTGCGTAGAAGAATTCCTCTGCAAATGCCCAGCGTACCAGGCGTAGGTGGGAAAGATCTTTTGAACAACATCAATTGTCCATCTTCATGTAACATAATTTACTTCTTCATCATTGAATTCTCACTTGTAAAAATCATCATAATCATCCTTTGTTAATCCAGAATAAAAATATTTAGCTAATCCAAGTGGACTGATGCAATAAAACCCATCACTCCCACATACATGCCACATAAATTTCTAGATATTTCTTAAAGGTTAATTTTGCACGTTGTTGTCAGTTAAATGGGTTTCAGAAAATTAGTCAAATTAAGAAAAAATTAGTCTTATGGATTTAATTATGTAATTCGTTCTTTTATAAATTTGTTGATAGACAAAACTGGATAAATCTCGAGTTCAAAATATAAATCTAAAACCACCTGCCAAAACTTTAATTAAAACCAACTAGAATTCAAAACAAGATTAATGTAAGAATTTCACTAAACGAAGCAAAATTTTGTAATAACGTCTTCTAGCAACTATTAAATAACTAACATTTTCTAGTATGCTTAAAGACTGTTATAAATTTTTCAGATAATACTTTTGGAAATTAATAAAAAAAAGTTAAGATATGAATTAACGCCAGAAAAGTTTAAGGAAAAGGATATACAAGTCAAGAATTAATATGGAAATTAGAATAAAAACAAAAGCTAATGTTCAATATGCAAATATCACACTTCACTAAATCCTAATCTTCAATTGGATTCAGTTTCATAATATCAGGAATTTTTCGCAATATCAGGATATTTGGCATTTCATAATATCAGGATTCGGACAAGGACAAATAATTTTGTTTGCTAAGATGCTGATGATTGCAGTGTTGACGATTATTTCTGTCGTTATGACACGACTTTTATTCGAATATATTATTTCGAAAAATCTCATTTTAAAACTTTAAACCCCTTACATTTCGGCTGTTTGAATATTAGATGAAAATGCAACATGAAATGTAACATTTGCATGAGATGCAACATTTGTCTATTCATTTTATACCAGTTTTGAATCTGAGAATTTCACTCTTGAATATCGTAGACAAAATTGCAGTCCCAATGTTTCTCAGTCTCCAATCAGCCTAAGAATATTTCAACATGACGAAATGGTGATAAATAATTTCTCTTTGATCTCTCTAATTAATAGAATACAGACTAAGATAGGCGTCAAAATTTTCGAATAGTTGAATTGGTAAAAATAACAACCCATTCTAATATAAGTACCTACGTTTCGAAATATCCGACCAAAGAAATAACTGATTTTTATACATGTTTAGAAATTTCCGTATCACAGTACAAATTTGTTTTGACTGTGTCTCAAAAGGTGGATCTTCTTCAGTTGGCATAGACATCCCAATTACTGAAGTTGCCGTAACATTACAGAAGCGTTTACCATGAGTACATTGCAATATAATCTTATAAATTATCATGTTTGCTTTAACACGTATGTTAAACATCAGTATTTTATTTTACCTGTAGTTGAGTATGTGGAATATAAAAATTATTGTTACAATAAAACATAACCGTGGTTACGAAGGAATGATTGCATCTCATTAAAAAAAAATCATTTTAGTTGCTTATTAGTACACTCCCGAGTAGGGATTGCAATACCGGTATACCGGGATACCGAATACCGGTATTTTGAGCCATTTGCACAATTTTGTAATACCGGTATTCACAAATTTAAAAACCGGTTTTTCGGTATTTACTGGAAATTTTAAAAATTTCTCCACTATATGTTCAGGTATCGCGAACATAGCAAAATAGTATGCGTTTTTGTTTTTATGTCTCCATAACGGGGGCAATTAATTAGCTAATTAATTATCAATTCGAATTCAATTATCGAAGATTATGATGTCACTACTGTCGATAGTGAAAAGGAATTGTCTCTTGAACAAAAATTAGAACTAGCGATAAATAAAAAAATTTCAACGAACCAAAATACAATACAGAAATCAGCTATATCCAAAACCATCCGACGGGAAATCGATTTATTTGAAGATCAGGAATTTAGAGCTAAATACTTGGAAAAAAGTATATCGCGCATTGCTAACAGTACCACCAACTAGCGTAGATACCGAAAGAGCGTTTTCGACAGCTGGTCATTTTTACACAAAATTACTTTTCAGGCTTAATGACAGTACAATGGATGCATTATGTTTTTTTAAATCACATTTCAAAAAGTTGTAATAGTACCCCAGACTGAATAGTGATATTTACACTTTTTTGTGATTTAAATAAATAAAATGTTTCTTTACTTTTTTGTGATTATATACTGTTATAATTTATAAGTTACAAATTATTTTTTGTGATATTTACACTCTCTAATAAAACAGGCAAATAAAACAAAGAAACACCTGTGTTTTCTTTCTTTTTCAAAAATTTCTAATACCGTATTAAAACCGGTATCCCGGTATTAAGATTTAAAAAATACCGAATACCGGTATTGAACTTTTGGTCCGGTATTGCAATCCCTACTCCCGAGTATCCGCCCTAATGTGGCGGAGGGACAGGTCGGATAACAAAAAAGCCGGATGAGTCTGAGTTCTATGAACTCATTCATTTTTCCACCAGCTGGTGTCCTGGCATAGGGGTAACCTGTCTTCGCAGTGATCTGGGCGTCCCGGGTTCGATTCCCGGTTCGGCCATGGTTGTTCTTCCTCTGTGTTGTATTTGTGAGGTGTGTGAAGCCGTGTTCCAAAAAGCGGAGAATCTTCAGGCGGGGCACGCGTCCAGTTTACCTACAAATTGTCGGTAAACTAGACAGGCATCAAAGCACCACAGGAAACCGTAAGAGAGGGAAAACGGGGCAACTCGTGCCCCGACTGTAGATTCTTTGGTCGTTGGACACGGCTTAAATGTGCCCCCCCCCCTGTAAAAAGGGGTTGTTCAAACGAATGTGTGAGTGTCATATTCATATGAGCTAGAAGTCAGACTTCTGCCCTCGGGTGCTCAGGAGTCTTTACCCTCAAAAGCTACAGCAACCCCTTTCCGTGGTAACGCGGGCACGACATCATCATTTGTCCATCAATATCCGAAGACAAAGTTTCTATACTCAAAACTCCATGTTATAATATTTTTTTTTCTCATTTCTTATCGAATATTATAGTTTTTCTTAGTTTCATTTCACTTCCACTAGCTTGTGCTGTACAACATTTTCAATTTCTGGTGAGTTTTTTCCCCTGTCCCCCAATGTTTCTTAACTCCTAACTTCGAAGCTGTATTTTTTGCTTTTACACCAGAGTCTAGTCGCTGTATAGTGCGTAATTTCTCCACCATAGTCACTAAAACATTTTTTCGTGTATCATGCATTTTGAAATATTCACTGTGATACGCTTAAGAAAGCATTAAGTATACCCCAAGAACAATTTACAAATATTGTGCGCACTGTGCAGTTATAATCAGGAACAGCGGCAACAATTGAGGTCCATTACACACTAATGAAATAATGAACAACGAGCAGAACGCTGCTCTTTTCATGTCACAACTTGTATTTTGTATACGACATGTAAGAGGATCATAACAGACGCCCGCTTCCAATGCCTTGGCAATGTTGCCAACGCAACGCCTTGCCTTTCTCATTTAATTACAATTAAAGGAAACTTGGCCGGATAGTCGCGAACTGGACACTCGAGATTATATTGTAATTTAAAGTAATTCTGGATGTAATGAAATATGAAAACATACCTGCATGTACTCATGTTTTGAAACAATATAATTATTACAAGGAAAGTATATAATTCCTCTTACATTTATTAGAAATCTTACCCGTTTTTATGATTACTTTTGGAATAATTTCATTTACTAAGGCCCCTTTTTTGAAGGAACGAATAATTGTCAGTATTTGCTGTGTTTATCTGTTTCTTTTTCTAATGGGCTAAAATATTGAAGATTGTGAATTGTAGGAAGAAGATTAGGAATTGATTCTATTAAAATGCGTAAGAGGATAGATAAAAAATCTTGACATTGTCAACAATTTATTTATTAGTATTTATTTTTCACTTTAATGTTAAAATATTAATAATCAACCATAAAGTATATCTATTAATTTATAGCTGATCAATTATTTAATGCAGAAACTATCTCCTGTCACCCGTTGTTTTTGTAATTATGAAAATTAAAATTAGAAATACATGAATTAACTGGTGAGATGGTAACAAAGTTTGGACATGAAAGTTCGAGTTAACTCATGAGTGATGAGCAATGCTATAAAAAGCTACTGCTACTATATGAAAAGTTGCAAGATGGAACTCAAAAAATATTTGAATATAAAAATTGTACCAAGCTGTTTAGCTGTTCGGTAATATGAATTAGTGATACTTTACAATTTTCTCTGCATCTAAATAATCAGTATTCAACTACTTAGGTCCTTTCATTATATGCTTATTCTCTGAATAGAATACTCATATAAAAAATAATTTAGTATGCGTGCTTATAGAAACCAGAAGCTATAACGGGGATCGAAAATTTGAAACTCATTTCTTCAAAGCAAACTCTCAAAACCATTTATTAAAATTCAGTAGTATCGGATCAATCAGTAATAATACCATCATATTCATGTGTCATTGATTTTCCATTTACAACAGAGGACTTACATTCAAGTAAGCACATAATTACATTAAAATATCTCATATCGCCGGTTGTTTTCGTAATTATGAAAGAGCCCGTCAGGTGGTAGCCAAGTTTTGACATGAAAGCGTCCATGAGTGATTAGCAATGTGTTAACTTCTACTATATATGAAAAATTGCAAGATGAAACTCAAAGAATATTTCAATATAAAAATTGCATCAAGCGGTTCAGCTATTCGGTAATATGAATTAGTGATACTTTACACTTTTCTCCACATCTGCATAATCAGTATTCAACTACTTAGGGCATTCTATAATATGCTAATTCTCTTAACAGAATATTTATAAAAAAATAATAATGACAGCGTGCTTATGCTAGGCAGAAGCGTCATTGATAATGAGAAAATTCCTGGAGCATTGTCAAAAATATTCGTCGCCTTTATTTATTATTACATTCTCTTTTGCATCGATAGATTTATTCCTCCAGTGCCTTAATTCACAAAATTAACCGCTTTCATTATTAAAATACTTCTCCGGAGCAACATACCACCCCAAGAAGTATATTCCAATACCCTCCTTTCATTCCCGTAATTTTCTGCATATTACTAAATCTGGAAAATTCCTCAAGAACAAAGGACTTATCTACATTTCATTATAACCGCCGCATGGATCCTTTGCAATATACTCATCACCAGCATGAAGATAAAAAGTTTTGCAACAGTGCTTAAAAGCGTCTGATTTTCCAAACGGCGAACCCTTGTAGCATTATATCGAAAAGATATTTTCCACGGTCTTTATGAGACAATTAACAGTTCCCCCCTTTCCTCCGGGGATATTTGTATGAAAAAGCATTTCTTAGAATAGCCATAGAAGAAAATCTAATTATATCAAAAGTGCGAATTATGAGTTCCTGCATTCTTGGAGATAAGAGACTGAAGAGAGATTTAAGATTTCTCTCTGCCAATCTTGACGCTACGACGCATAAAAAGAGATATATCTGCACTTGAGAGCATGATAAACAAGAATCGGAGAGCTTTTTTTCTTTATTTTGTAACAGATAGGGCAAGAAGGACAAGAAATAGTAAAGTAGAAGGTTTTTCTAGGCCGCAAGTTAACTGAATATAAAACGATTCTTTCTGGCACTTTTTTGTTTTGTTTTTTTTACCAATGGAAAGTATTTTTGTCATATTTATTTGGCAGCGCTTTTGATAAATTTTGACGTTTTTGTGTGAGGGGTAAGCTTTGAAGTTGCGCTTTTTTTCAATTCGAGTTCTTTATTCCTTTTAGGGGGATAAAAAAAATAAAGAGGCATTGAAACGTTCTGGTATGTAAAGAGAAACGTTGAATATTTTTGGTTTGGTGTTTCATTTCCGAAGGTACACGGATTGAAGAAAATATTCTTGGATATTCAAATATTTTGAATTTATTTTTTAAATATTTAAAACAGTAATATAACTAATATTATTATTATTAAAAATATTTATCGTAACCAAATTAAAAACAACTACAGTTGTAAAAATAATTGCATATTTTTCTCAAAATTGTTTGAATTTTAAAAAAGCAAAGTTTTAAAAGTTTATTGATTTAATCTATCACTTATTCTAAAATGAGTGGTTCGTTTCAGAATTTGTTCTATATTTTTGATAAGACATAACAAAATGTTCTTATTCAATTTCTAGCCATGTTATTTTTGTGAAGATTATTATTTATATGAAGCAATGAGAATTCTTTTATAATTTGAAATGTTAGTTGAATATAAATTTGTAGAGAAATTTAACTAAACACAATTCATATTTAGAAAGAAAAGCGACGATTCTCTATAGAATTTGGAGCAAATACAAATAAAATGAATTGGTTAAAATATAAGCCAAAAGTTAGGGAGTTTATACTTTATATCTACGCATTATCATTGTGAAAATTGTCATTAAATTTTGAAGAAAACAACTGTATAAAAAATTAATTACATAAACGTAAGGATTAAAAAATATCAGTTTCCTGTTTTGAAAAAAAATCTAATTATCTTTTGGATTCAAACAATAAAATTCTATAAAAAAAGTACATCTGTATATATATATCAGTTATATTTAAGAAAAGTCAACGAAAAGAAAAACAATTATATCAAAATAAAAAATTGAAAAATAAAGATTGATAAATTTCCGACACAATATTACCAAACAAAAATCGTTTGTTTTCCAGAGCCAAATTCTTTTCTGTACTCAAAACGCAGAATTCATGAAAAAAATATTCTTTGATTTCACATGTTAGCCAGCCATATAATGACTTCTCAAAGTTTGAAAGCATCTAGAACTAAAATAACGAACTGAAATGAATCAAGGTTCACATGCAATTTGCAAAAGACAGGGGACCTCATAATAATAACAAATAAATAAATAAATAAAAATTACTGATAGGAGAGATTATGGCATTTCTTAATCGAAAAATTGTCAATAATTATAATGAACATGCGAGCAATGTATAAGGCAAAATTTCAAAACAAACGCTGACAAGATTCACAGATGTATGCTCCAAAACAGTAGGCTGAAACTCGTAGCGAAGCCACATAAAATATTCGATATCATATAAAAATCAGAAAAACATGTATATCCTCTAAATAAATTATTTTTCGATCTAAGACTGTCTCTGTAAACAAATTGCTCAGGCGTTGAATCGATACCATATAAAAATCAGTAGAAAAAAAACAATCCTTGTTAGTTAATAACTATGGAAATTGGAAAGTTCTAATGAATTGCAGATTACATCAAGGTGATTTTAGAATTAAATTTAAAAATAGATTTCTATTCTTCATTTCATACGATTCTATTAAGAAAAGTTTTCTTTGAAATTTAGTTATTGTTAGATTCATTATTAGATTTCTAAACTAATTATTTGATTATTAATAATTAGATTATTATTATTATTATTAAAATTACTAGATTTCTAAACAGGGTGAAATAAAAATTTCAAAAAAATCAAATATTGAACGAATTCATTTTTTTGCAAGCATATAATACGATCTTCGGGCAAAACGAAACGTTACATTCCAAAAGTGAGTTCTTATTTATCTATTTATTTGCTATGAGCTTTGATTGAAAAAGAAAAGAAGTTTTCAAAAATGGATTTTCATACAATTTTGAACTAAAGAAAATTTCGAATAATAAACTTCGGAAGCTGTTTCAGCTGACTA
Organism: Argiope bruennichi; assembly: GCF_947563725.1. NCBI lineage: Eukaryota > Metazoa > Arthropoda > Arachnida > Araneae > Araneidae > Argiope > Argiope bruennichi. The sequence goes on along the minus strand of NC_079159.1, from coordinate 35,858,468 downwards.
ACTCCACCATTTTTAATAAAATCAATATTAGAGACATCTCAATCAGGTGGAAAGCTTTTAGGATGATACAATTTCTTATATCGAGCGAAATGTGGAATCAATGATTTTTAGATTTTTTTTTTTTTTTTTGCGAGAAATATGTCTTTTCATACTTTTCACAGTCTATATGTGAAATTTGTTTTTATTTCGTTCATTGTTTTAGCTGCAAATATCCTCAAAAAAGGAAAATTATATTTTAGACAACAGGCTTATATATTAACTACGCTGATGATTATAATAAATTTTAAATAAATACGATTGGATAAAAATACGTAAATCAAAGTAAAAATTTAAAAATAATCGTCTGGTTCAAAGTACGAATTTAAAAATCGTCTGGTTCAAAGTATGAATTTAAAAAATCGTCTACTTCAAAGTACGAATTTAAAAAATCGTCTGGTATAAAGCACGGATTTAAAAAGAAAACTGGAAATATTTCGAATACTAAATCATTCAACATTCACTTCTGTTTCAGAGAATCAAACTCTTTCTGAACTCAAAAGACATATTTCATGAAAAGAGTTTTTCCAAATCCAAAGGTTCAAGAAACATATATATAAAATATTAAGAAATATACATATAAAAATATGAACTTTACAAAAAAGAGATTTTCTTTCTGGACTAAACCACTTGACAGAACTATACTCCTATTAATTGCCCTGTGGGCTGAAACAACGGAATTTAAAATAAGAATTCCACAAATATGCAAGGAATATTGAAGAATATCCATACACTCTCCATTAAAAACAGAATACAGGAAATGTAAATGTAAAAGTAGGAATCTAAAAACATAAAGAAATCTGTTTCCAGTACTAAACTATCCAACAGATTGACTATCATGTTTCCAAGAAACTAACTGTTTTCTGTAATCAAAACATATATGAAATAAAACTTCCTGGATTTTTATTTATAAGAAAATTATTTTTAAAACGTAACATTTATTTGCTTTAAAATACATTTATGTGCTGTGGGACATTCAATACCGAATATCCGGAAAGTATAGAAATGTTTTTTTTTTCATTCTATTTATACATTCGGAAGTAAATTGAACTAAAAAGTCAATTTTGTACTTGATTACTTTCAATATTTATCTTCAAAAAACTCACTCTATCCGAGGAGTAGATTTAAATATTCACTCAACAATATTTATCTAAGTCGAAAAACGAGATATTTGAGCAAACGTAACGTTATTTGACTTCCATTCAGCTGATATTTTCCCTATTTTGACTTACCAAGTTTAAATAATTTCGATAGCTTGGTTAAATATCACATCAAGATTAAATTGTCAGTCTATTTATTTATTTATTTTTTGTTGTAATTGAAATTTTGTACTAAATAGACTCACATCATTGAAAAGAAAGACCCGAGAAAAATTAAAATATTTACGATTACGTCGCGATAAAATTATACAGATTTAGGGGAGTTTAACAAACTCTATTTTTGCTTAGTATTTTTATATGCAACTGTGTTGAAATAAAAATAATCACCCTGTTTGTATTCCAAGATTCAAATCCTATTTTGTACGAAAAGCCAAATACGGAAATGCTAAATGCATCATTTTGATTATTATTATTATTTTTTTAAATATGCGTGATAAAACTTCTGTATTTTGGATTTTAAATTTCGTATTTCTGAATTTAAAAAGTTGTAATTAAAGTTTTATTTTTTCATGGTATGTGTTTATAAGTCATTTAAAATGCAGGCCATTGACTGTTTAATTGTTTATTATTATTATTATTTGGAATTCTAATGTGCGATTCATTTCTTGCTTAAAAACACGACAGATAGAGCAGGAAAAATAACCATTCATGAGAGATTTGGCCTGAGTTGGACAAAACGATTGTATTATTGTGAGTACAGATATGAGTATATCATTAATATAAGACAGTTAAATGCAGGAAGGATTTTGACTTAAAATATCATAAATGTAAACTCGGCTTGAATATATTAAACCAGCATCTGAAAAGTCTCATTGGTATTTCAGTTATTTCATATATTTGTTAGAATATATTATTTAACAAAGCATACGAAACCTTAGAAGAGTTTCTTTGCTGGACACTACTGCATTTTGAAAGGATATTTCGTTGTACAAAACGGCGTAAATTTCATGAAATAATACACATCATACCGATTTTCATCACTGTTATATGTCTCCAATGTTACAAAACATCATTAATCTGGAAATGTGTTTTCAATAATTAATTTTCTCTTATATTCACTTTTAACAAATCAAGTGCAATGTTAAAAGTATTCTGTTTTCGTAATACTTTAGTAAATTTTGATGTAATTGCACAAAATAATTAATTTAATGATATCGTAGAAAGCCTTTCGACTTTTAGCGCTGTTATGCGCCTACAAAGTTAAGAAACATCGTAATTTCAAAAATCATCTATCAGTAATTAAATTCTTGAAATATATTTGACAAAATATTCACTTTGATCAAACTAAATTCAACGATGAAAATGTTTGATTTCGGGGTATTTTATTGGTTTTTTACAAACAAATTCTTTATTGCTTGCACAACGTAATGAATTACAAGAAACCACAGACAATATTTGGATTTTCTCTCTTATGTATCTCTCTGGTTAAGAGAATACTAAGAATGGTGTTTAGAACAAAAATATTGCCTCATTTATTTATTTACTGTCGCACTTTAACTTTTTGTTCTTATTTATAATCAGAAGAGAATTAATATTCCATAGCTGGCAACGTTTCAGTCAAAAATTAATTAATTCATCACATATCGAAAAATCGTTTGCAACTCTTATTATTCGTTAAAAATATTTTTATTTTAGTTTTCATGTGCCATATTTTCTATGCATATGAATTGTTATTACTCATATTAGATATTAAATGTTTTAATATGCCTAGAAGTATATTTATATACACACACGAATAACAACCGCGTACTACATTTCACTCAAACTTGAAACACCTACTAACTTTTCGTTAAATCAGAATAAAATATTTTTTATTTGTCAATAATGCAAATAATACCTTACAATGAACGCAATACCAATTGTTCGATTATCAGAATTTCCTCCTAGTTTTACCCACAAAGTGGGGCCTCTTAAACGGATCATGACTCTAAATGAATAGCCCCAAAAAATATTTATTTTATCAAATTTCTCAGAAAGATTTCTTTTTTGACTCAGACTCTTCGAATTTACATGAGAAATAATTAAAAATAAATATTACATTTATAGGAAATTATTATAATTTTTCAAATAATAATCCATTTATCTTTATTAATTTATTGTGAATTTTTCTTCTTAATAATGATTTTTTTTCTGTGGGAAATAGTTGATATTAATTAATTTATTTTGGATTAAACGATATCATCACTAATAGAAATTATTGAAAAATCTCATTTTTCACCAATGTTGAAAAAACATAATTGAATCTGATTATTTACAATTTAATTTGGATGCCTTTGTTTATTTAGATTATTTACAAATAAAATGCATTATCAAAGTTGAATTAAGATGAAATTTCGTTATTAATTAATTGTCAACAAGTTATATTTCAAAATTAGAAATGAGATTTTATCATAAGCAATAATATAATTAACATTCTTTTTTCTGGGGGGGGGGTAAATTTTATGCAAACAATTGCATAGTTTGCAATCAACTAATATCAATTTAAAACGCGGATGAAAAGCACATATTAGTAAGCCACAAATGTTTATGACGTTCAGTACAAAATATTACATCATTGTTTTATTAAATTCCATCATTACAAATCATTTATTGCATTCCATCATTACAAGTTGGGTAATAATAATGCTTGTCACAACAATTTCAAGCCTCTTATCCATAAAACTACCGCACTATACTATGGCGATCTTAATTATTCAGTCTGATCTTAATTTTATTACAATCCATCGAAAAATATTACATCATTGTTTTATTACATTCCATCATTACAAATCCTTTATTGCGTTTCATTGTTCAAAATTGCATAATCTAACGAACGTATGTTTGTCAGTCCGCTCATATGCGCGTCTTGAAAAACATTTTGTAGTATTCTTTTTTTTTGTGTGTGTGTGTGTGTGCTTTTTTTCAGTCAATAACTTTCGAATAATGCATTTCACAGTTTATGGATATTATGAAAGTCTAAAAGTATTATCATGTTAATCAGTTATATAAACACTTTTTTATCACCTTTCATCTTCGATACTTTCCATGCAGTTACAATTTTAAATTATAATTATGTTGCATAAAAATAAAACTTAATATCAAAATCTGAATATATTGAAGCCAGCAAAACTTGAAACTAGAAATTCAGAAACTTGAAACTAGAATTATTTTTTTAGAAATTCACTGTAGCGCAATGTGAGTTTATTCACAAGTCTTCTCCATTTCAGTTATATACCCTTTCCGGAAATGAGGTGTATGATTAAAGCACCGCACTTTTCTTTTATTTTTCTCTCCTGTTATTACAAGGAACATGCTACTGCTGAAAACAACCATTCCGTTTTCAGAGGCACGAGCTTTCTGCAAATTCTCCAAGTTTTCTAATGAATTCTTTAAGAAGGAGAGAGACAGATCCATCCTTTTGAATATATATTCACACAGCGAAACGAACTCCATGTAAATTCACAACAACGCACTTTGTTTTCTGAAAGCCTTAAGACAAATCTCGACATTAAACAAGCCGGCAGCTTTCTAGGAGAGAGGGGAGAGATATCTTGTGAATTATAATAATAAAAAAATAGAAAAAGATAGGCCACCGACGTGCAGAAACCCACGTTGGAGGAGGGAATCCAACATACCAACAACGCTTTTTTCCTTTCTGTTTTTTAATCTTCGCTGCCAAGGTTCTTGAATAATGAGGACAAAAAGGGGAATACGAAAAACTTCCATATACCCCAAACTGATTCTTTAGTGGGCGTTTAATAATTCCGACGGTGTGTCTGGCTTTTATTTTCGTGTTTTTGTCGAACGTGAGATGGGAATATGGCTCCTCAGCCTCCAGAACAAAGCACTACGACAAGAAGAGGCGGAATTGGAAGGGGAAAAAAAAATGCAGTAATCACAATAATGATAAAAAAAAATGTAAAGGTGGTATGCAATCTTTTGAGTAAAAGTCATTTTGCTGGATGCCTCTCAGAAAAGATAGTCGTTCTAGGTGTCCAGACTAGTGGAGAGATTGCAATCATTTCTGGATTTGTACTCAACGAAAATGAAGCACATGCTTGGTTAGAAAAGATGCCCTTCAGTAAATGTTTATGGCGAAAAAAAAATTTCTTGTCCTACAATTTTTGTAATTGCTCCTGTCTTCTTGTTACATTTTGAAGAAAGATGCCACACTTGAAGTGAAAAGTTTCAGCTTTTGGCAAAGATTAATTATAAAAAAAAAATAATTGGAACACGCTTTTTTTTTCTTGTGCGGAATTTGGTATGTCTCTCAAAATCTTGGAGAGACACTTTTAAATAAATGAAAAGAAAAAAAAAAGATTTTTGATCTCTTTTGTTTAATGATACTTTTTCATATTTGTAATATGTCCAACAGAAATGAAGAATAATTCGATTGTGAAAAGATGTTTATTAAAAAAAATTCTTTCAATTTTTGGTATTAAAACTAAACTGTGGATATTTGAGATGAAAAAAAAAATGGAACTGTTTTCATAAGATGTTTTTATCGTCCTTAATTATTTCAAGATCTCGGAACCTAAAAAATTAATAAGAGAAACCAAGAGAAAGAAATATCTTGCAAATATATTGAAGTAGTAGTTCTTAAATTTACACTATTTGACGGAAACCAAGTTTTAGATCAGTTACGGATTCAGTTATGATTGCTAAAACCACATTTAAAATCACGCAATTAGCAACCGTTCGAACCAAAAGTCCAAATTATTGTAGAATGATAATTTCCTAGGCTTGATTCCTATATTTTTATTTAATATTTAAAGTTTACTCTTTTTGATGCAGTAGAGATAGAGTGTATGGATAAAATTGTTTAATTGCATTGCCATGCATGTAAATCTATATTCTTTTGCTTAATACAATGGAAATTATTGTCGAAAAATGAACTTCAAATACAAATAAAATATTAAAATTCGATTAAGAAACGGTATTAAAATAAAACTAGTTTAATCGAAAAGTCATTAATATATATTTTTTAAATTTTAATGTGATCCAAAAATAATTTCTTCACGATACCAGGCTTTGAAGTCACTGAAGATAAACTATTAAATTTTCCCTTTCTCATATAATAAGTATAAAAATAGTAAATATTGTAATCTTCAAAAAATTCGAACTCGAGAATTTGATTAATCGTCTGGTTTCAAACTTCCTTGAGATCTAAAAATACATTTTTGGAATTAGCTTGTCTGTCTGCGGACACAATCACTCAAAATCGTTTTAATCTAGACGGATAGAAACTTGATATTTTAGTTCTACTCCACATTTGCAGATTTTTATCAAATTTTGAACAAAATTTAATCAAAGAAAGTGTGACAATCGGCTGCCCCGATTGTAAGTTAAAAACAAAGAGAATTAAATGGATAAAATTTGGTACAGAGATTTTAGCAATTATAATATAGATATATATCAATTTTAAAACCAAATCCACAAAGATGTGGATTGTATATCGGTCAATAGTTTGATGCCCATGCAAATATAATAACTTAAAATTGTATGTCTTTGATACATAATTGTGCGACTACATTTGCAGTTCTGTGCCAAATTTTGAATTAAATGGATCAGAAATTTTTTTTCAAATGTTACGATTTATATTCGGTTTTCTCGTACATCTTATTAACAACATTCTAGCTATTAATCGTCAAAAAAATAATTGCCAAATTTCGCTCTACAATAAGCTCACTCGTAACTATAATTCATCATTGGCACGCTGTTAATAAAACATAGATATGCTTAGTAGAGAGTACGCTAGTAATTTTCGGGGAGACAATCTCACTGGTTTTAATTAAATATTTAGTTAAAATTTAAAAATTTCTTTCTTATAAAGTATTTACTATTTAAGAAGCAAATAACAATTTATAAATTCGGCGGCTCTACATCTAACTGTTTGCCCTGCAGAACGCTTTCCATGATGTTTTCATCAGATGCATTGCATTACACATATCGCAATTTATAGAGATTACTTCAGCCTTTAAGGATTAACATGTTCAAATTTTTCTATACAATTGACTCAAGTACTCAATGAAGTATTCAGTTAAGTACTCAATGAAGTATTCAGTTAAGTACTCAATGAAGTATTCAGTTAAGTACTCAATGAAGTATTCAGTTAAGTACTCAATGAAGTATTCAGTTAAGTACTCAATGAAGTATTCAGTTAAGTACTCAATCAAGTATGAAGTATTCGGTCAAGTAATCAATCAAATAGGAAGTATTCAGTCAAGTACTCGATCAAATATGTAGTATTCGGTCAAGTACTCGATCAAATATGAAGTATTCAGTCAAGTACTCGATCAAGTATCAAGTACTCGATAAAATATGAAGTATTCGGTCAAGTACTCGATAAAATATGAAGCATTCGGTCAAGTATCAAGTACTCGATAAAATATGAAGTATTCGGTCAAGTACTCGATAAAATATGAAGCATTCGGTCAAGTACTCGATAAAATATGAAGTATTCGGTCAAGTACTCGATAAAATATCAAGTATTCGGTCAAGTACTCGATAAAATATGAAGTATTTGGTCAAGTACTCTGTCAAGAACTCATTCAAGTATCAAGTACTCAGTCAAGTATCAAGTATTCAATCAAATACTCTTCTATGAAATATATTAATTGAAATTCATTTCATCTTGTCTTGGAAACTATATTCATTTAAATCTATGAAAACGGAAATCACGTGATTCTTGGGTTACCAAGTGATTAATTGTGACGAATTATTAGAGTGCAGCTAAATATATATGATGCATTTTTTTAAAATAAATATATTACAGTGTATCTTTATCAAAGAATAATTATCAAAATTATATTTAAATCATTTCTTAGCAGAAAAAATAATGCCAGTTTTTGATAAAATTTCGCTTTAGAACAGTAATGAAGATTTATTATTATGGCACGAATTTTAGAAATTCCTTCAGAACATTTTTCAAAGAATTGATAAAATTTTAATCGAATCTCGAAATACAATCCAAGACTTTCTTAGAAAATGTTATTTTAAACCCTCAAACAGAACTCAGTTTAAAAAGCAATAAAATATGAAGAATAATAAATGAACATTACTTCATTTCTAATTAATTTTAGTTGACAATTTTTATAAAAATGAAAATTTAGAGGTATTCTAAGAAATAAATTGGTTTAAAGGAATAAGAATTTGTTCAAATTCCATTTCGGAATAGAAATTCGTAGAATATTGGAATTGAATCCAATTATTTGAAATTTGAAGCGAATGAAGAAAATAAGTCGAGAATGAATAATTGCTTTTGCCAGCGAGGAAAGATATTTTGCATTTTTCTCAGAATTAGAAGACAATACATAGAAAATCAGATTACAGTTTTCAACTTTTAAAGCATCAGCAAAAAAATACAATTTCTATATTCTTGCGATTTGTTCGATAGTATGTTTTATCTTTAAAAGTTAAATCAGAAAATTGCGGTAGATTGTATTTTTCTTTATTGCTTGTTCTTAAGTACATTTTTGGTTTCATTTAATATTATTTATTATAATTTTATATCTAAAGAAAAATGCATGCTTATGAGTTTATTACAAATTCCGAATTCATTCAAGTCATATCTTTTAAGAAAATTTGTAGAGTTTTACGAATAGATTTGGATTTAAAAAAAATATTCTATGTTCTTCGTATATTTACGTTAAAGATTAAAATATTAAGCCTTTTGAAGTTGAATATAGAAATCATGGAATGGATGTCTCTTACTTTAATCGTAATTGTCAAAAATTAAATAAAGCTAACTAATCGTTTGGTCATGAATTTTTTTAAGTAAGAATTGAAAAAAAATATTCTAAGTATTGTTATATTATAAGAGCTGCCCATTTTAAAGCATACTAATCTAATTTGTGGATAGGTTCCGTATAGGTTAAATATGGTCAAGTAATCGGGTAAATAGATAGATGTTCTTCAGATTGTCACACCACATCAGTGTAAAAACTTTGAAATCTACAAGTAGATTTAATGTGCATGGTGGATTGGCATTGGTTCTCACGTGTGAATAATGACATTATAATCAGGTCAAAATAGACAATTCTTAAACAAAAAGCAGCTAAACGAATATAGGTAAATAAACATAACTGCGTAAAGGTAAGTATTATATATTCTTAAATATAAATTTACGGTGTGAAAAATTTTTGCAGTAGTCGACAGAACAGAATTTCAAATTACATTGTAATTAAAATTTCATTAAAGTTTTATTTTTTCATATAATTTACAATCTGCTTTTATCAACTTGTTTTTGACTCAGTTGCAACTGATTCTCATTTTACAATGTTTAGATTTTAATATCGAAGAGCCTTTTACAACCCCCTCTTCATTTTTTAAATTTTGTTTTACGAGTTCAATATACATATGGTCGGTTTACCTTTGTTATACCGATATGTATATGTTATTATAATAACTTTTACTTTAATAATAACAGAATTTTTATGACCTGAACATCGAAAACGCCATTTTTTTTAGTCATACAATTTAATTTTATTCTATAGATTCGCAAGTGTATCACTTTGGAACTATTTGAATATATAAACTATATAAAGACTGCAGAGATGGAGCTAAATTAGGCCAATCCTATAATTTTCGGTTATATGGAGTACTCAAATTGATTATTCTCTAGCTTCATTCTTTAAACAGATTTTCTGTTTCATTTTTCAAATTATATTAACAATAACTGAAAAATAAAACCGAATAGAAACTATCCGATAAATCATTTTTCATATAATAATATATAATCAAATGTTTTCATTCTAATATAAAGCTATTTATAGATTCAGAATAATTCATTGGCATACTGATTATCATATTATTTAGGAAATAAATGATTTTTATTTTATTTTATTATTTTAAGCAATAATAAAAAGAAAAAAAAACTGTTCATTAATATTTAAATTATTTGCAACTTATTATAGATGCAAACTGAATAAATTACTTTTTTTACCCCTTTGGTCGTTGAATGTATATCGAAGAAATAGACTGGAATTTCCAATTTTTTTATGCCACCACATTTGAAAGTCACATACTTTTTTTTTATTTTTTATACCAAAGCAAACATTTCCGGAAAAATTCAGCCTTAAACGAAACTGTTGGCGTGGCAGCTTTTTTTTAAAGGGAAAAAAAAATTTTAAAGAAGAAAAATTCAGCTGTGTCGACAACAAATATATTTTCAGCATCAGCAAAGCGGGAGAAAAGATCGCTGTCGCTTTTCCAAGATCGTCTGCTAACACGAAACAAACGCCAACAAAAGGGGAAAAAAATCCATATCTAGAAAATAAATAAAAATAGAGAATTTTCCCCTTTTTTTCGTTTGCTGCCGTTTTTTCCCTCTTTCCGATATCGAATGGCAAAATTTTCTCCCTCATGAAGATTTAATGCGCTGAGAAATTTTCAACTGATACCCAGGCTTTTGCCTTGAAGTGTCGCAGTTAAAGTCACAGTTATTGTAATATCATACAGAGACCACATCTGCTCTTTCATTGTCGAGCCGGCTGCTGAATTCGAAAGTTAAGGGTGGAAATTTTTGGGCTTCAAAGACTTTTTTCATATATTTCATGGAGAAAAACACCTTTCTTCACGCTTTTCTTCAAAACTCCATTTTGTTTCCCTGTATATATTACTTTTTCACTTTCTAGAGTTGTTGCTCATATTTACATAAATGATTTTGAAATTAAACTAAAGAATTTTTGAATTAATTAAGCCGAAATTCTTAGAAACATGTTATAAATTAGCTCTTCTATTTTTTACTGAAAAAAATAGAAGAGCTAATTACTTTATTTAAACAAAATCATATTGTAAATAAGCTATACACAGGATATTTGTAGAATTCTGGTATGATTTTTCATAATATAAACCAGAGTTTTGAATAAATAATTCATTTTTAAATATCACATCATTTCGCAATTTCATTTCCATGACAATGATATTGTTTCTTAAATTAGAATATTTTATCTGCTTCTTCCACATTTTTTATTATCCTATTAAAAGAACAGATTTTTTTCAATCTCTAATGGGGAAAAAAAGACACCAGCAGAGAACAAAATTAATTTTTACCGAAAGTTATGAACAAATATTGATACATTTCGATATGATTTCTATTGTTATTTAGGCATTTTCCAAACCAGTGAACCGGGTTTTCCCATATTTAAAAAACGTTGCAAACAGTTTTGTGTGTTGTGAGATGGGGTCTTAGGGACTTTTTTGAAGTTAGTTTGGAATTCATTAATTTTTTTCCGAAGTAAAAAAAATAATAATAATGATTCTTATTCATGAATAACGAATGTGTCTGAAATTTTAATCTATGAAAATTTTTCTTAGATTTATACAGAAAAAAAACAGATTTCATATCGAATAGCTACAGGAAATACCAACAAATGCAAATAAGAAAATAGCAAATAGCTTCTTACTCAATAGATGTACAGCTATTTTCTACAAATGAAATATTCTTCATATGTTTTCAATAGATGCGAGATACACAAGAGAACACTCACCTGCAAAAAGAAAGATTTAAAATTAGAAAATCAGTATAATCACTAAATAACGTTGAAAATAAAACATTGTTATGTCATTCCTTCATTATTATTCTATTGACAAGAAAACTTTTTTTGAATTTCATCAAAGTTAAAAAGAAAAAAGCCTTTTTGAATGATATTGGAATTAAATGCCTAGTTTCATATGCTTGAGTTCATATTTCGAACCAAAGGTAGATAATTTTATAGATATCAAATAAAATGTCTATGCGCATATCAAATGATTATTGTAAATTAAAAATCCCTTGAAAATATGCAGGATATTTAATATTTTTAGAAAATTAAATCTGTACAAAATCTACTATATCATTAAACATTGGCTTGATTAGTAATTGTTTCACAATGAGGCAAGGTTTGAGTATATAAAAACCACTTATCCATTACAAATATTATAAACCTAATTTCAATATAAAAAAATTGTAAAAACTATATTTACAAAAAAAAAATTGTAAAAACTATATTTACAAAAAAAAAAATTGTAAAACTATATTTGTAAAAAGCTTCTTCATTATAAAATATTATGACTACTATATACTTTTTGCACTGATTATAAAAATCATTATTCAACAAATTAATATCTAACCAAATCTTTAATTATAATACAGTAGACTCCCGATTATCCGCGGGCGGTTATCCGCGCCTGTCGCACAATTTATTTTTTTTTTTGACTGATTTCTTTAAAAAGGTGCAGTTTTACAGTTATGCTTTTGTAATTACATAATACATTACAGTATTAAAACAGTACATATGTATTAATTTTTCTGTGTATCCTTGACGCCTCTCGTAAGTACAAAGCACTTTTCAGTTTTCATTAACAAAAGGCATTTTAGGTTAGTTTTGAGTGATATACTAAAATATTAAGCGTTAGTTAAACATTTCCTGCTGCTTATTTTACGTTTTATTGTACATAAAACGATTTTTCAAAGTTGGAATGACTGTTTTCTCTTTTGCTATACCTGTTTTTAGCTTGTTTCGGATTATCCGCGATTTTTGTTATCCACGGCGGCCGCACCACCCAATTCCGTGGATAATCGGGAGTGTACTGTATATAGAATATTTCTCTAATAGTTGCATTTTATTTCACAAGACAGCAAAAATAAAAATTATAATAAATTTGAATGATGTATTTGTGCTGTGTTTGATTTCTCCTTTAATCTGTTATAACTAGTGATTTCTGTTACTTGCAAATAAGTAAATCATTAATTAATAAATATGGATAAAATTTCAAAAATTTTATCACGATCCCTTTTTTCCAATAAATTTATATTTAAAAACAAATAAATAAACAACACATTTCAACGAAGTTATTGAAGCAAAAAATACTAAAATCATTAACATGCTGATTAAGTTAAAAATGTTCTCCAATGGAAAGTAAACAGACCTACTGTTTACGACAAATAACAAATCGAATGAGTTAAGAAGCATTATGAAAACAGTTTGTAGCTTATTACTGCGTACATGTAATCAAATTAAGAGCTATTATGTTAAGAAAGGTAATGATAAGATATGTAACGTTATTAAATTATTAATTATTATTATTATAAAATATCAATAAATATTGAAAAAAAGCTGCAAAGAACAATAAAATTTAACTGCTAAAAATATCGTCTAGAAACAAGTCCGATTAAAGTTCTATGATGATTTTTATTTTTCACTTTCTTGCAAAAAGAAAAAAAAATATCTGGCAATGGATTCTCTTAACATATGTTCGTATTATTGAGTTTTTTAAAAAAAAACATGTGATCTATGTATTCACAATATATTTTCTCTGAATCCATTATGGAATTTCATATCTAGATGTACTTTAATTATATACGCCATTAATAACTGCATGAAAAAAAACACGATTTGCTTTCCCTTTTATAGATATTTTTCTTCAAAAAACATCACTGGGCCACCCTTTAAATTATTCACACATCACTGAGCGTGAAAATGACGTGAAATAATATTATTAATATAAGCCAAAATGGGAAAAAATTGCCTTTGTAAACAGGTTTAACTAACATCGGGTAACACCATTAGCGGAAACATCTCACGGAACCCATCATTACGTCAGTTTTCCAAAGATAAATATGAAGCTATTTATAAAGTCGGTGTAAATATTGAAATTTGGATTTCTGACCAAAATGAGCAATAGAATTGTGTTCGGGAAAAATTGAAGCACATTTAGATATAAACGGTTTATAATGACATGTATGATATCATAATTAGAATGTGCGGTATATTAAATACTAGTTATCTGAAAGAGAGAGAAAAATAAAATAAGTCAACATCATTTTGAAAATCATAAATTTTTTTTACAGTGGCTCCCTAAAAGGATTCGTTCACTTATGAATTTTAAGGATTAAATATAGCTCTATGCATTGCTAGAATTAATTAGTATTTCGTATTGAGAATTTTTAAATGATATCTATAGTTGAAAAATTTCGTTAAATATTTTAAGAATAAACGTAAACTTTTTAGAAAAATCGATAATCAGAAACAAACAAAAAATATTTTGGGAAAGTCTTTGAAAACTTTAAAGATATATTGTGATATTTTGATAAATTATTACTTAGTGAACATTCATTGCAGCTTTTAATCATCTAGGTTTAGAGTTCACCTTATTTTTTGATCTTTCTGCATCAATGTTTTTGTATTTTTCTGTCATTCCAGTTTATAATTCGATTAACATATTAATGTTAGTATAATAATTATTTCACTTGAAGTAAAATTTTCAGAATGTCGTCATCAATTATATGGAAATTAACACACCTAAACCAAAGCTCTCTCTTAAGTTTTTTAGATATACTGCAAATATTTTTAAGCGCTCTTATAGCAGAAAAATAGATTATAAGCTACTTTGATCTGAACATGACGCATTTATTATTTAACCTGCTAATAAAGTATTGATTATAATGTATCCATAAATAACTTTTCGATTTTTAAAAAAAAAATCATTTAGATATTTGACACAAAATATACAAAACGTGTATGAGTGCATTCTTAAAAGGCGTTAGTGCTTTTAAGATTTAAAAAGTTATTAATCAAGTAATTTAGTTAATGAAAAAATCTTCTAAATATGCATTCTGTGAACTTGTTTCTCTTTCAGTTAAAATATTTTTAACTCAACCATATAGCTATTTAGTTCATAAAAAGAATATATTAATAAGTAATAATATGTTTGAATATGTATTGTATTTTGAGAATCACTTGATCACTTTATTTTTCGAAGATGTTAACATGTTTTTTTTTTTTTAAATAAGACATAAACAATCGATATGAACGCAACTTCCCAAGAAATTTAATTTTATTTATTGTCAATATTTCATGCTTTTTGATCTTATCTTTGCATAATATTTTTTTTCTTTTTCTTTTTTCACAATGCGTAGGGAGAAATATATTTTTCGTGAGTTAAAACATTTTAATCATTTAACGTTTTTAGTTGAATTTTATAGAAAGCTTAAAATATATTTTTTTCAGAAGAGTTTTTTTTAAAATTTATCTCACTGATTGATAAAACAAATTTGTTGTTTATAAATCCCCTTTAGAGAAGTTAAATTTTGATCTAGGTAAAATATTTGCATTGAAATACATACTAAAATTAAAGAATGTTTTATATTTAGGATTCATAATAAAATTTCGTAAAACACGACTTTTTATACAAAATATTTAATAAAAAAAGACGAAATCTAATTGCTTTTTTTTGTTCCATTGTAACGCTATATCTTATTTTTTTAAGTAATGAAAATTGCAAATGGGATTTGGTGATCATAAATGATAAACATCATTAAAAAAAAGAAGAAAACAGTTTAAAAAACCAATCTTCCTAGAAAAAAAGATCAGATAATGAACAGCCTGAGAAGTAAAATTATTCTTAATGAATAGAAATGAAAAAACAAAAACACAAAAAAAGAAGAAGAATTTGTCGATTAAAAGCAACCTTAGTCCTTGCAATAAAAATAATAGCGTTTTTATGATCATTGCTAAGCTCTTGATAAAATCGTTTTGCCTCATCTTTATTGTAAGAATTTGGCAAAATCGTTTGGTGAAAGGCGTTATAAAAACTAAGGTTTAACATTTCCTGTTAAAGCAGCTATCAAAAAACGCTTTCATTATTATTTTCTCAATTTTTTTATATAATTTTTTAAATGTGCCTGCTTTTGTGGTTTTAATAAAATTAAAACATGTAACTAAAGAAAAATTGAATTTAAACTTTTCTGCGCAATCAAATTATTTAGCGAAGAGTTTCATTTTTGAAAAAAAAAAAGCTATTTATCGTCATATATTTGTTTTTCTCTACACAAATCAATAATCCAAAGCTAAATATTCCATACCACAAAAATTTTTAATTCTCGTATTGAAAATAATTTATATAATTTTAATTTCAGGTTATTTTCTTTCATTTAAATTTTCAGCAATATTTTTTTCTCATAAATTGTTAAGCAAATTCAGTGATAAGTAACTGCAAACTTGTTTTTTTTTATGGTTTTTACATCAATCATCCTCTACATTCCAGAATTATTATAAGGACATTATTATATTTTCTTTTACACTTCTTTCTCTTTTATCCAATATAAAATTTCTTGAATAAAAAAATCTGGCATTCATTTATATTGTTGAATAATTTAAAAGAAGATAATTGTGGAAAAATAAAATAATTTAGTTAATAGTAGATATTTACAATAACTCTGGAGACTTAAAAGATTACACAGTAAATATAGAGTATATATACTCTTTTCAAAACGTGTTAGTGTCTCATTTTTCAGTATTTTCTCTGTTTAATAAAAGCAATAAAATATAAGCTACAAAGGGGGGGAAATGCTAGGGCTATGATTGCTTTTTTTTTACAGGGTCTCGATTTTGAAATTAAAAGTCATTCGAGGTCCTTTCTTCTTTATTCTTCTAAAAATTCACAATATCTTGGAATTTGTCATATTTAAACAGTAACGGAACCGCTATTCAATTTCATCATCAACATATGATCACTGTTCAAAATGTATCGATTCCAAAATAAATCTCGTGTATCCTTGAAATGGAGCATTAATCTAAGCAAACAAAGACATAAGCAAATAGACAAAAGGAACATAATCATAGCAAAACGTACTGTTCTTTATTCCAGCAAACGATCATTAGATTGATGCAACGAATAATCTTTGGTTGTTACTATTCTTTGAATGTCCAACTTTATAATTTCCTTCACATATTTTTAAGAACATTATAAGAGCTTAAATGTTAATCATTAAAAGAATTAATTAATATTTTTCATTCTTTCTGAAAAGTTAAATTTTTAATTCACTTATGCAATTCTACATTTGATAATTTGCCCCATAAGACGATAATTTTTCAAGTTATTATCATGATTGTAGTAGCAGAATCATGGATTTGAAATCGAAAACTGTTAAAGAAACGTTGCTTGCGTGGGTTTTGTGATGGTTTAAATCGGTATTGCGAAATACCTGGCATTTAATGCTTCATGAAAGCGAGGTGTTGGCTTCATAATTGTCCTCGCAACCTGATCATTAATCAAAATAATGAGATTTTGCAGTAACAGTTTCCATATAGTTTCAACCTGAAAGCTAATACTGCTAAAACGAAAATCAGATAATGATGTTGAATTCAATACTAAGCTGAGTTTACTTAAGACTAGCTTAGTATTCCTTCGAATCGTTTTTTCTTTATCTTAACAAAAGTTTGAAAGATTTTTTCAAAGATAATGTTTGAAAATTGGTATAAAAGAAAATACGTGACATGTGAAAGAAAATTTAAACATGTTCATAAAAAGAAATTCCATGTTTCTTTTTCTTGTGAAACATCAAGCCTTCATTTTTATTATTCCTACTTTAAAATTTAAAATAAGGACATTATTTTGATTTATTTCAAAAGTTATGGAACTTTATTTTTAATGTTACAGTTTACTAGATATTCTTTCATCATGACTCTCGTATTCAATCCTTGCTATAGATTATTTTTCAAACCATGATCAATCCATCTTTCAAGAATCTAGACAAACACCCCCACTATCGTCTGCGGAGTAAAATTAATGTCGTCTGGCACCTGAAAGACTCATAAACTCATCTCATCATCACAGCATTTAAAAAAAAACCCCATCGAAATAAAAAGAACTCTTCAACTCTTCATACTCTAATGAAGATTCATCTTCTGGTAATATTCGTCTGACTTTCCATTCATAACTATAGTTTTTAGAAATAAAATGTCTTTCATTTATTTCTTGTCATAGAATTTTTTTTTCTTTCTTGTTTCCAGAACGTTACATTGAATATTCGATGCATATGCCGCAGCGCTATTGAAAATTGCAGCAAGTATTTTGATTATTTCTTCTGGTTAAGTTTCAAACTATTCAAGGGAAAATAATAAACCTTGTTGGACAAATGGACGAGAGAAAGTAAGAGTATTTTAAACTTCTGAATAACTTGGATAACTGCAAATAACTTATAACCTTAAATAGAAGAAAAAAAAATTAAGAATGGACATGTATATAGTGGTAGCGTATACGATATATATATATATATATACTACTAGCCGCCTTTGGCGACCAGCTGGTTCGCCAATCTTAATGTTCGTTAAAATTTTAATAATTAAATATTTTATGCAATTCCTACTTTAATAGCTTCTTCATCAAAATATTTTAAAACTTCAAATTTTCATATATAATTCACTCATAATATTATAAACGCCTTCAGTCATAACGTAATATGTATCTCTCTCATTTTCTGTTAGTTCCCGTAGAATTTATACTATAAATTCAAGTGGAAAGGATTAATCTGCAATTAATATAATAATATTTTTTACTGAAACAAAGTATTTTTTTGTAATATGATTACTGAAAACAGTCACTGAGCGTTTAAACTTTATGGGCACTAAAGAATATCTTTCCTAATTTATGTAATATTTCAAGAACTTGTCAACAAAATATTCTCAGATTCATCATGACCAGAGCGATTAATTAACAATGTTTAATTTTAAATGCATCACACATTAAGAAAATAAATAGAATCGTTTCAAATAATCAGCCGAAAAATCTTAAGCCTAGCCTCATGACTGTTGGGAAAAAAAAAAAAAACTGAAGCCGTACTCATTTGGCGGTGGGGAAAATGAAGATTTTTTGGCGGGAAAGTTAGTTTTTAATTAATAATTAAAATTCTAATTAAAAATTCAAAAGAAGGGCTATCCTATCTTTTAAGTTAGATCAAACTGCACACGGTGTGCAAATTTGATTAAAATCGGTTAAGTAGTTTAGGAGTCCATCGCGGACAAACAACGTGACACGTAATTTATATATATTAAGATATATACTAAGTGAATTAAAAAGACAGACATTTTCCATTCTTATATCAGGAAAACCAAACTTCTCTCAGCAGGTTATTTATTTTTAAATTGTGATATTAAATTGTGTGTGTATTAAATTATTGTGTGTGTATTAAATTGTGGTAAATATTTAGATACGAATCATATACTTAATTACATATGAATATTTTTTAATTTTACCTACATATGAACTTGCCATTTAAATAAAAAAAAAAAAAAGAATCATGAATGCACTTCAATCAACACTTATTAGCCCTTATGTATTATTATTTATATTTTTGAGCTTACACTCAGTTTTACCATGGTGAAATCGGGCTCGAGATGGTGCTACATGGAAGCTTACACTCAGTTTTACCATGGTGAAATCGGGTTCGAGATGGTGCTACATGGAATTATCAGCATGGCAGCAGATAGAAAAGGACTCAAATAAGTAATTATAATTTGTGTGTGTGGGTAAAATCGCGTCTTTTCAGGAAAGGCAACTACATAGATAAACTAAAAAAGCAAAAAATATTAAATGTAAATACATAAGTAAAAAAAATAAAGCAAAAATCGCGACTCGAACCGTTCACGCTAAGGACCCATAATGTATATGTCATTCAGTTTGTTCTGACCACCATACAGTATTGTCCACATCGCGAAACGGGAGCCGAATATATTTATCTCATAGTTATTTATGATTTTTTTTTTCAGGGAAGACATTTATATAGATAAACTTAAACTGCAAATCTTTATTTAAATATAAAATTTTATCCAAATCGTTAGAGCCATCTCCGAAATATACGAAATAATGTATAAGAATTTTTCGTTTAAAGTTATAAGATATGAAAATACCAAACGATTAATTTAGACAATCTTTTTCCTTTTAGCAAGATATGATACAATATGGCAAAGATTTTATTCTTAAAAGAATAAATCCACGGGTTCCATACAGTGAATTTGCAATATAAAAAAACTTTCAGAAGAATATTTAATCGACACCCTAATTCCAAATTATTATTTTCGAAAACGTCTTTCTTTCTTTTAAAATCGTATATCTATCGACCAATTTATTCAAATTCACTACACAATAAATAAACTATACTATACTATAAAATACTTCTAAATTGTTGTAACATCTGTACAAGGAAGAGTCTATTTTTCAACAACAAAACAAACAAAAAAGCTTTCGAGGGGGACAGGAATCGTGGCACTCGATGAACCCTCACGTTCTTTTGGTTTCAATGTAATTGCACCTTCCTATTCCTCTCAACCCCCCCCCCCCCCAAACATTCGATGATAGCTGAAAATTATGGAAGCGAGAAAAATCCAAAATGACTCTAATGGTGGTCATTCCATTGCACGTGTAGCAATGAACGAGTCTATTATTAGTTTTCAGGGGTGAGAAACAAGGGCTGTCATCTTTTTATTCAATGCATTTTTTAATGCTATACCTCCTATGGTGATTCCTTTTGAGTTTTTGACGAAGACCCGGTTACAAAACAGTAGCCGTCTTTTCATTTTATTTTGAATTCTTTTTTTTTCTTTTTTTTTAAATTTAAAATAGAACTAGAAATGGCGAGAAAAATAAGAAAGAATCTTATCTTTATTCCCCGTTTTTATCTTTATTATTGCGAAGTACATGAATGGGAAAGATGGATTTGATATCAGTTATTATGGAATTATTTTTATTAGCGGCTTATAGATAACAAAAGAGATTTTGCTGTTTAAATTTTTGCCTAACCAGTATAGTTTATGATTAAAGAAACCGATATAGAAGAAGTCTTTTCTGAATGAAAATAATAATTTTGTATCAATTGATAAGTTTGTTTTCGGAAGAAATTAAAAAAAAGCATTTTCATTATTTTCTAATCTAATTTTATAAAATTACACAAGTCTGTTACTCTTTAAATAGCTAATAAGAATTTATAATAAAAGTTTTCAACTTCACAGAGTACATTTTAAGGCTCTTTCAGTAATATTTTCATCCCATATAAATTTACAATTTTACCATTTTTGTCAAGTTTGCGTATAAGTTTTAACACAACAGTATAACAGATTATTATAATATTTTATTAATGTGTGAAATTATTTGAAGTTTTATAGGTATTTCTTGTTTTTCCCTGTTTTGGATTTCCAAAGCTTTTTTATACCTTTATTGCACTTGATTTATAAAGAAAAATTAATTATCTTGTGATTATACATCTTCATGATATCGCATTTACGAATGAGTGTTATTCATTAAAATCATTTTCATTAAAATCATTACTATGATTACTTTGAATATTTATCATATGATTCATCTATAAGATCGTTTGCTTTTTTTGTTTAAAATTTTGTAACTTAATTTAGTAAATTAATTTTTATAGTTAAATATTTCAAAATATATTTAATTTTCAAACTACTGCTAAAACATCTCTCTTCCCAAATTTCATACCAATATTTTTCATAATAAGGAGTTCATTTATTTTAGACAAATTATTCATATATCTAACAAAAATTCACTCGCATTTTAAATCCGTTTTGAATCTAGCGACCGGGATGCGTTTTTTGAAAAACGTTCGAATATAGTTATATTTTTGAATATTTGCTTTAAAAAGATTGAAAAAACAATAATGAAACCAAAATATACCAGTTAAGTGACAAAAGTTTTATAAAAAAATTGAACAAAGTTGTGTTTTTTTTTTTTTCCTAAAAAACAAAAATATTCTAGTTTAAATGTTTATCAGATTATTTGCTTAAAATTCAGCAGATAACTGAAGAAACATATTATCTATCTCCTGAACTAAAAATAAACTTATTTCTACCTCTTCTTTCAATATTAGAATGCGACTGATAAATAAAACGATTTTTTTTCACAGTGAAACGTACTAAACTAACTATAAAGTATTTCTAAATGAATAGATGACTTATTCTCTACTTTAAGAAATATGGAATATATTAAGAAATGGTTATGCTAATTTTGAACAAAAAATATGCATTAGATTTTAATTTATAAGGTTTTTTCGTAAGAAAATTCTATTAAAGATTAGAATTAGTGAAAATATCATCTAAACTCTCAAAACAGCATTAAAACGGATATCGGATATGTAAATACAAATATAAAAATCAGTATAGGTTTCCAAAAAATAGACTTTAAAAAAATTCTATTGTTTTCAGATAGAAAAATGTTCAAATATTAAAAATATTAAATTTTTTAAAAAAAATCATAATTTCACAAAAAAATCAACTTTTTAAAGTAATCACTTTACTTAAAATAATATTCAAATTAATTTCCAAAATAAAAAAAAATCCAATTGAAGTTAAAAGTGAAAATAAAGTGATAATAACACACTTCACGCATTTACAATGTTATAATTAAACCTCCACCTCCAATGGGGAATTTAAAGAAAGCCCCAAATTCTGGTAAATGGCGAAACTTCGATAATTCTGCAATAAATGACTAACAACTTTCCGAGAAATATGATACCATTATTCCAAAGACAAAAATCACGTTCAAATTCCTTTCTGTAAATCTTTTATGGATGTCGAAATTGGAACTCGATAGAGCAGAAGATCTTACTTATGGAATCACGGCAACCGGTGGCTTCGAGAATTTCAAGAAACACGATTGTGTCATTAGAAGTTACTACATCCTTCTCAAAGCCAATTATGTCATTCATCTTCTTCCAGCAACGATAACAGCGTCTGACTCTGAATGAAATATTGATCTACAAAGGAATTGCTATGGCTTGGGAAAAATAGGCTGAAACTTGAACCTTTACAGAATAATCGTAATGGCAGAGAGCAGCATATGCTTTCAAAAATAGAACGCAAGGTTTAAAAATCGAAGGAACCTTTTGGGAGGCTATTTTTATATCCGCTTCATTTTGGAAGTAAAATCTATTTGAAAAATGTTCCGAGATATTATTCTTCAACAGGTGTCGTTGTATGGATTTCCTTCAAAAATTCAGATTGAGATTTTGATGAATTTGGAACACATTGTAGACATTGGATGAAACTTTAACCTTTATAGGATAATCGTAAAAGCAGAGCAGCATGTGCTTTCAAAAATAAAACGCAAGATTTAAAATCGAAGGAACCTTTTGGGAGGATATTTTTATATCTCCTTCATTGGCAAAATGTTCTGAGTTATTATTCTTCGACAGGTGTCGTTATATGGATTTCATTCAGAAATTCAAATTGAGATTTTGAAGAATTTGGAAGACATTGTAGACATTAGATAAATCTTAACCTTTATAGGATAATCGTAATGACATACAGCAGCATATGCTTTCAAAAGTAGAACGCAAGGTTTAAAATCGAAAGAATCTTTTAGGAGAATACCTTCATATCTCTTTCATTTGCAAAATGTTCTGAGTTATTATTCTTCGACGGGCGTCGTTTGCACAAGTTTATGTATGCATATCATTCAAAATTCAGATTGAGATTTCGAAGAATTCTCATGACATTGTAGACATTGGATAAATTCAGATCAATAGAACATCGAATAAGTGCGTTGCATAGATAGTTCTTGAACATTGACGGTAGTTTAGAAATAGATATAGATAAAAATTCAAATTCTCTGATATAGATAAAAATTCAAAAATTAATTAGCAAAGACAGAGGTGAGTTAAAAATACAATTCGTCAATAGAAATCCATGTTTTGATTTTTTCCATAACTTTTTGCAAAATCAATTGAAAACATTTGAACGAACTCCTACAATCTGTAATCACACTCATTACAATAATTCTTCCAAAGTCATGCTCATTATAAACTTTCTGGGATTATATTCATTTTCTTATCAAATATTATGAGTGTTTTTATTTCTTTAAGTAAGGTGAAGCGGCAATATAACGCAATATTTTGAATATATAATATTTAGAACAAATACATTTACTAGAGCACATGTTTACAATGTTTCAATGCAATCAATCAAGAAAGCTTGACTGTATAACATTTATAATTTGTAATTATTCTTTTCAAACTAATCCTGCTGCCTGTCATGTTCCTCATTAGAAACTTCTCCAAATCCTATTTGCAATCGGGATTCAATCCTTTTCCAACTTAATTCATGAATGATTGAATTTTTGGAAGTAAATTAGAAAGTTCAAGAGTGAATATTTTTATATTTTATATGAATATTAAAAAATAGCAATAACTGCATTCCCTCAAATCTAAGTTCATAATGATTAATCCGAGGTAATCAATCGTGGAATTTTGGTTGCATAACATATATAATCTTAACAATAATATATTCATAATCTTGTTTTGCAAGGGAAAAAACCCTTTTTGCAATCGTATTTGAGATTAACATGCAATCCCTTTACAGTCAGTTTTGATCACTTATTTTAATTGGCATTATTTTTTGGATGAAAAATTTAAAAAAACTTTAAAGGAATATTTTTTTATCTCTTTCAATGCAAAATATTAAAAAAATTAGGTATAGTTACATTTCATGTACAGAATGTACAGTACTTTCATTCATTCATACGTTCATGTAATTTCATGTATAGTACATTTCATGTTCAATATGCAGAAAAAAAAATAGTTCAGAATATGCATATTTAATTTTAAATTAATTAAGTACATTAAAAAATAACGTAGGATTTATTAATCGTATATTATTAAACAGCTTTTTTTTGTTTTATGGCTATTTCTAGATCATCTATATAAAAATAAAATGTTAAATAACTGAAATTATTTAAAGAAAATAAATTTTAGAATTTAATTGTCACCCCATTTTGAATTTGGCGACTATGAAATTCATTATATTTTGCAACGATATATAAAAAATTTATCCATGAAATCACATAGAATGCATTTGAGGGCAAAACATTATTCGGAAGAATGATAACTGAGACATATTACAAATTCTTTTAGATATAATTGGTTAAATAGTTCCAACTATTCTTCTTTTAGATAATAAAATCATAATAAAAATTAATTTCCTCAACTTAAAAATGCTAGGATATTTATTTTTAAACAGATGATATCGATATTTCATTACCTTGCGTTTTGTGTTCAGTTGTGAAATACGAAGCAACTATTTTACTACAAAAAAATCGTTTTCGTTTTTCTCTGTCTCTTTTTAAATAAATTCTTACTAATTTTTTATTTAATATATATATTTAGGACTATTATAAGGTGTTTTTTCATATTATATGAGGAATTTAATATTAATATAGCTATTTAGTTATATCACTATTATTTACGATTTTAAAGTCATTCTATGTATATTATTAATTGATATTTTAACGGATCAAAGCTTTTATTTCTATTTTAAACATGCCTTATGACAGCCTTAAAATGCGCAAAACAACCTTGATGCTCAAAAATACAGGTATTCCATACTTTTCTTTAATTTAAAATATTTACACCATGCATTTTATCCTCAATAATATGATTTTTTTTTTAGTATCTCTATTTGATACCTTTTCTGGCATTTGGTAGTTTTAATCAAGAAGCTACGTATGAGTTACTGATGTATTATTTTAGTCTAGAAATCATTTTTTTTTCAAATTGATTCTTACTGTTTTACTCTAATACTGATTTGTGTAATGTATATAAAATATAAATGTTTAAACTTTTGATATAAATTAAGCTTCAAGATTCGCGTTCTTAATCAAAAAAATATAGGTGATTTGTTTTTAAAGGCTCTCGTTATATAAAAAAATATTGGTGATTTGTTTTTAAGCGCTTACTTTATAGAAAAAAAAATATTGGTGATTTGTTTTTAAACGTTATCTTTATAGATGTTCTAACATCTGTTGTATTATATTTTTGCTAATTTGAATTCAAATTCTTTTTCTTTCGCATCAACACTTGCGAGCACGTTTAAATATTTTAAAAAGAATCGGAATTTATATTGCTAGAGGAAAGGTTATTAAAAAAAAGCTAAAAGCTCGAGTCAATTTCGAGTAGTCTGCGAATCTACGAGCCAATCAGCTCCAGGCAAGGGCTTAAAATTCCTTATTTGATTTCGTAAAATTATTTGCTATCAAAATATTAACATTTTTTTTTTTCAAAAATTCTTGGAAATGATTTCAAATACGACAAATTGTTTACCCAGTAAAATAAATATTTGCTCAAATATGTATTTGTAAGAAACATGTTAGTTAATATATGCTTGACTAGCGCTA
This sequence comes from Argiope bruennichi, assembly GCF_947563725.1. Classification (NCBI taxonomy): domain Eukaryota; kingdom Metazoa; phylum Arthropoda; class Arachnida; order Araneae; family Araneidae; genus Argiope; species Argiope bruennichi. Next base: position 35,832,354 of record NC_079159.1, on the reverse strand, counting down.
AACCGGCAACATTAAACGATTTGGTCCTGCATTAAGCTTATAATAAAGAAAAATTTCATCGAATTGAAGAATAAGCAACCCTAAAGTTGTTGAATTTTAGAAAGTTTCCATTTTAAATCGAAGACTGCAGCAGTTATTTCTCTTTAAGCACTTTTTATCAATATATCTACAGCATCTTTTATATAGAAATGGACATGGCAGAAAAAAGAGTTGCGCTCATGTCTGAACTTTTATAGTTCTAGTTCAATTGTGAACTGGAAGAATTAAGATAAAAATCATTCATCTTTGGATCAACCCCAAAATGGGGATAAATTTTCAGGTACTTAAATAAAAGAATAGAAAAAAAAATGAATTTCGAGTTGTATCAAATTAGGCTTCCAAAATTTGGCCCACTCAGTGTTTCAGTTTAGGTAGAATTTCTTACACTAAAGTGTCTTTACAATTTTCATTCTTTAATCCTATTAGAGATGAAAAAATTTTGGCGATCATTTTTCTCTTCCAGAAAAATAAAAAAAATAAAGCAAAATTAATCATAACTGTAAAGAAACTTAATTTAAAATTATCATTTCGAATAATGTAATGAAATATTTAAATAAAAATGTTTTCTCACAATATTTTTTGCATGCATTGAAGTGTCTGATAAAAGGTAGAAATATGCTCAACCTTCGACTTTTTTTTTTTTTTACACAAGTGGTGGTTTTTTTTTTTTTTTTTTTTTTTTTTTTTTCAAATTTTGTAACATACGAAGAAAAGTAAGAATGCATTTTGAAGTATATACTTTTGCAGAATTGAATCCAAAATTTGAAAAAAATCAATAATTTTGGCTCTCGGACAACAAAACCAATTTTATTTCATCGCGTATTAAACAACATCACTTATCTCAAATTTTAAAATGAGATAAAAAAAAAACTATTTTTTGCTTTCATTTAATAAATATTACTGACATTTTTTGTAAACATTGTTGTTGTTTTGAAACGTATCTTGTTGAATTCTTCACTTGTTCTGTTCATATGTAAATAAGCAGATAAACAGAACCAACTCGCAAACCGTGAATGGATTATGCCCAAACTTTTTTACATATCAAAAATAAAAATGATGAAATCAGTAGCTCCCGGACCATTAAAAGACAAACTTTCAATTCACAGATTTCCGAAAAAAATATATAAATTTGTACTAAAAATTTTGTGTAAAGGTTGCATTCTGAAATTTATTTATTTTTTAACTATCAAACTCTCAGCAATATAAGAGAAGTACAGAGAGATATATAGTAGGGAATGATTATGCATGGCATTAAGTTGGGCGATGCTACTGTGGGTTTTACAAAAAGACTGAAATAAAAAAAAAAACCCTTTGTTATATTGCTGCACAGACCATTAAAAAAAAGCTTACATTTACAATTCTGATTTCATAAATAGCAGATATTCTGTACTTACAAGATGTTAATGGTATATTTTTTTTCCAAAAAAGAACAATCTCGATCTTTTGCTTTTTGACACTGGGAAACTCACTATTTTCACTTGTGTTCAAATTTTTCTAACAATATCTTGGAATTAAAAACCACGGATAATTCACCAAGTGAATAATTCGCCAGAAGATAATCGAGTTTAGCTTTTATTTTAGTTCCAAAGATACCATTTTTCGGATTTATTTGAATATATAGTTACAAGGGTTAGAACTTTTTTTTGATGATATCAGTACTTTATTTACACTTCTGTATAAAAGTGACAAGAAAAACCCCTGTAATCATAATCTTGCATGAAAAAAATTGTTTACGTCGAAGAAATCCTTCCCTGTATTATAGATGGCAGCTGCGAACTCACACCTAAACTCCTAACCTGCAATTACACGAACTTCAACAAAACACGACCCCTTTTCAATCCCTCGCTGTGACGCAATACATCGCCGTCAGCATAATTTATGACGTGTTATTACATCGGCCCCTTGACTACCGTAGAAGCATAATCGCCCAAATTAAGGGGCCCCATAACATCGACTTAGCAAGACATTTTAAACCCTTTTACTGGCCGTCTTTTTCTTGCTGCTTTTATTTGCCGTTTCTTCTGTTCCAGCAGCATCTTTATATATGCAGCATAGAGATTTTAATTTTGCCTCGGAGTGCTCGGTGTGGCAACGATTAGTCGTTGGCTGGACGGATATAATCGCTGAAATGATATAGTTTGGCTACTGTGGGGGTAGAGAGAAGCTGCGTTTGCCATTAAGCGGCATTATATATCAATTGGGACTTCAGCTACCAAAAGCTGGCGATAAATATATGATGGATTGATATGGAAATTTCCAAAGCAAACTGTGTGTGTGCTTTTGTATTAAAGTAAGGAGTGGACGATGTAATCCTGAGGGTGGAGTTGGTTTTTAAGTTTCAAGTAGTGGTATTTTATAACTAAGAGGCTATTTGCTTTTGTGGTATACCATAGAAACGTATTCAATTAGACGATTGAATATTTAAGAATGACATTTGACATCCCTGTGAGTAATGATTATGACAACAAATTATCAGCAATATTGATTCTAGCTTCTTTTGTTTTTAAAAATATTTATAAAATAATTGTTTAATATTCATCGTTGCACTAAACTCGTTTAATATTTACCGTTGCACTAAACTCGTTTATTATTTATCGTTGCACTAAGCTCGTTTATTATTTATCGTTGCACTAAGTCCGCTTAATATTTATCGTTGCACTAAGCTCGCTATAAAATGCAGACAGTGATTTTGACAATAAGATTCGCAACTTCTTTCTTGGCACCGAGTGAAAATAATTATTTATTGCATACCGTTATATTACAAATGTTTTCCGTTTTTATCATTTTCGTTAAATGTTTATCGTTACACTGAGCTGGATATAAAACGCAGATAGTGATATCGACAATAAGAATTCTAAATTATTTTCTGGCACCGCATGAAAGTAGTTAATTTATAATAACTTTTTGCGTTAAACATATATATATAAACTGAGCCAAAATCAATAAAAAGATATTTTAATTTTATAATTCGATTTTAGGAATCATTCTTCACTTTTTTTTCCAAAATTCAAATTTGAGATAAAAAGTAATAAAGATAAAAGATAAATTATATTAAAATACATTGCAACAATTAATGTTTCAGTTTCCAAGATGTTATATGTGTTGTAACAAAATCAATAAAATGTGTATTGTCATTTTTAGTTTTACTTTTCGATAATCATATTTTCTTTTTCGAATCAAAATATTCAAATATTATGAAAAAAGAGGGAAAAAACACACTGTAAGTTTTAATAATAAAAATTTACAGTGTATTTTTGATATAGAGATTACAAAGACTATAAGATTATGTCCTCGGTGTTTACAAAATCTCTTAATTTTTCATAAATAAACCAAATATAGAGAAAATAAAATAAAGTTTTAGTTTTAAATAAAGATAAAATATTAAATATTCTTCTTTCTCATCTTTAACCATCGAAATTCAATTAAAGATACTGCAAATACCACAAATTCATAATCCAAAAGTCTAAGTAAAAAAAAAAAAAAACATTTCTCAAACCGACAAAATTAAATATTAAAAAGAAAAATAGCAAACGATTTTTCCTTCCATTAACAAGAGAATTTTTTTTATGAAAAGGAAGTACATTCTTTTTATTCCGTATGAAAATGAATCTGAGGTTTGTTTTTATTTAATAATTTCTTTTCAATTCGTTTCATTTTACAATTAAAAAAGTGCTTTAAAATTCCACTCGGTATTCGACATGAACTATTCATTCTATCTGCAATTCATACGATTCTTGAATATTATGAGAAAAAAAAGAATACATTTGTTTTGAGAGTGATATCTTGTATGATATCAAAAATGTAGATACTTCTGTATGTATGTGGCAATGAAGACAATAGAAATTTTGTGATTCATTAAAAGAATTTAATTTACCAAGAGAGAAAATCGGTATCTTTTTCATCAGCTAGGCTTTGCGGATATTTTATTAATGAAGATACGAGACATCAAAAGAATTTAATTTATTTAAGAGGAAAAAATGAATTTAATTTATTTAAGAGAAAAAATTGTTTCATTTTCATCAATTATATTGTGTAAATATTTTTCTTTTTTTAAGTTTATGAAGGATTTATTGTTTCGAAATTATATTGCATTTATTTATACCAGAATTTATTATTTCGAAAATATTAATTCATGCTCTGATATTTTAAGTCAAAGAACAATTATTGATAAAACAAAAAAATAAAATCATAAATGTAAAAGTTAAAAAAAAAATTGAAAAATGCTAAAGTTTAAGAAAGTTAGAGCTGATATGAATCAAAAGCAATCGAAGTACTCAATGTAACAAATTAATGCAATTATTGCTTTATATAGCAAATCTATAGCTAATTCACTTTAGATTTAAATTAGAATTTCCAGTTTTAATGCAGAGTAAATATGATAGATGTATTCTGCCAATTTGAAAAAGTTGTTAGGTTTTGGTTTACACTAAAAGTGTTAGACATGTTAAAATGAATATAAATGTTATATAATTGCTTTGCTATCATTTATTATCAGATTCAATACTGATATATATTGTTGTTCATATTTTGCTTTCATTCGCAGAAATAATAATTTATTATTACCTTAGAATTTAATTAAGGTAAGATCATTTTTCTTTAACACAATTACTTTGTTTTTTTACCTATAATATTTGATGAAAAGAGCTAGAAACCTTTTGAAGCAATCAAATAAAAATTAGTTGGTATAACATTTGTCAGTCATAACAATTCATTTATGATAGAAATGCATTATTTGTTTGAAAAAGAGAAATTCCAATACATTCCATGCATAAGAGACACCAAGCATAAATGAAAGAAGTAACAACTTTCAATCAAAACAGAAAAAAAGAGGACATATAATGAACAACATCAAGCGCTTTTGCTTTGCAAGAAATTTGTCACTAAGATTTTTAATTGTTGTAATACAAAATTTAATGAACGCAAATTAATCTTTTTTAAAATATTTTATTAGAAACAAGATTTACCAGAAACTAACTTTCCAAAATTTACCTTGTTATGTTGAATTTAAAACATTATGTTAAAGATTATTACAACCCGAATTAAGAACATTATACCCTGGAGCATGAAATACCTAATTAACAAATTTTTAAATCTATGCAAATTTACCTTGAAAGTATAAAATAAATTTAAATGAAATATTTAATAAGATATATTTGAGCATATATATGTCTAAATATTAGTTGCGCATACATATTTATCGTCATTTTAAAAAATTATTATCCCTTATTATATATTACACTTAATAGTTTATAGTTTGTTATACGAAAAAGAATCAATTCAAACTCCCAAGGAAATAGACAATTTATGTTGATTAATTAACGGCATTAGAAGTTTTTTTCCTTAAAACTTGCTTTGATAGGATATGTACCTTTAAATTTTTATTTTGCAGTCACCTCAAAATTCAAAGTTGCCTTCAATTAATACTTCTACTATGCACAAAAGGTGTTTTAAATTAGAATTTTTATTGCAAGTACCATGCAATTTATCAATGCTTGAGTTTTTCCTGTCTTAAGCAGGACTTTTCTGTACATCAAGAATTCCCTGGAGGGCAAGCTTTAATTTCGCACAAATTAAATTAAGGACATTTTGTTATGGAGAATGTAGACGATCTTCAAAAAGAGGCATTCCAGATTGCCCCCTACTTCATCATCTTGCAGCAAACACCAGATCTCCGTGTCTCAAAGACTGCGCCAAGTCCACGGGGATGTAATTAAACAGCGTTCTTTAATTGAATGAACTGGCTGCAAGTAATTTTTCAGCAAGAAGAAACGACATTCTCTTCTGTTATCAACTCATAATAGGCCACTTTTCGTCAACTTATGATGGGGACATGCGGTAATCTTCTTGATGAAGTGTTGCTGCAAGATTTCTGAAGAATCGTGATTAACATTTAAACAGTTTTCTTATCCTGAGATTCATTATTCTGGGAACATATCTTTGAAAAAATTATTTAAAAAAATATTTAATTTTTTTATTGTTTCTAGAATATTCTTTGATATTGTCAAGAATGTATCATGAGGACAATAGATTACCGCATGTAATAATAATGTGTTGTTTCAAGATTTCTGAGAATCATGGTTAATCTTTAAGCAATTTTCTTATCATGAGATTCATTATTCAAAGAAAACATCCTTGACAAATTATTTTTTAAAAATCTATTTCATTTTTTATTATTTCTAGATAATTCTTTGATATTGTCAAGAATATAACATGAGGAGAAAGGGTACTCGTATTAATGAAGTGCTGAGAATTATGATTAAAATTTAAACAGCTTTCTTATCCTGAGATTCATTACTCAAAGAACATATATATGAAAAATTATTTAAAAAACGATTTAATTCTTTATTATTTCGAGAATATTTTTTAATATTGTCAAATATGTAATATGATGACAAAAGTTAATCGTATTAATTGAAGTGCTATTGCAAGATTTCTGAGAATCATGATTAACATCTAAAAAGTTTTCTTATCCTGGGATTCATTATTCTTGGAACATATCTTTGAAAAATTATTGAATTCTTTATTGTATTTAGGATATTCTTTGCTATATAGTCAAGAATGTAACATGAGTACAAAAAGTAATCGCATTAATGAACTGCTGCTGCAAGATTTCTGAGAATCATGATAAATATTTAAACAGTTTTCTTATTATTAGATTCATTATTCAAAGAACACGTTTCGTTTTTTCATAACGAAAACAGAACTTTCGTACACCAGAACAAGTCACTGAACCAGCAACTTGTCTTGCAATTTCAGCATAAGAGAGGCCATTTTCTCTCAATATGACAATTCGGCTTCTTTTTGTAGATGTCCAATCAGTTCTTCTTGTTGGTGACATTGTTTAAAATTAGTTTATTTAAAACAAAAGGACTTAAAATATTCAAAAACAACAATACTCTATTTAATTGTACTAGTATGCATCATTCCGCAAAACATTTCCACAACAATAACTCTTTTACCATCCAAATAACCTAAACTATAGTTAGAAACATTTGATTGATCCTCAGAACAGTGTTTGTGATTAGTTAGTACGCTTTTATTACAAAACACGTCATTATTCAAAACGATTTGTGTTTGTTTGTTCTACTAAAATGAGCGCAACATTTTTTATAATACAGATATTGTAATACTGCTTTTGTTATTAAATTTTAAATTAAATTACCTTCAATTTGATATATAAACATTTGTATTTAAGTGAAAATTAATATATTCTAGAAGCACGCAAAGTTGAAAAACATGAAACTTTCAAAAAATGTCCACACTTTTGGTCACCACTGTATCTTTGAAAAACTATTCAATTCTTTTTTTGTTTCCAGAATATTCTTTGATATTGTCAACAATGCAATATGAGGATCAAAAATAATCATATGAGTGAAATGTTGCTTCAAGATTTCGGAAGATTGTAATTGAACTTTGGACATTCTTCCGGACATTCACTTTAAATAAAACAACAGCAACATTTCTTATTAGATAGTAAAGAAATGCATGTCATCTTATTAGATAGTAAACAAAATAAAACAGTGAAGTGGTTAAGAAAAAACTATTTCATTCTTTATTGATTCTGGAACATTCTTTGATACTTTCAAAAAAGTGATATGCGGATAAACAATAATCTACTTGGCATTTGATGTCTTGATCATCATCAACGAGAGGGGGGGGGGGTAAAATTTTATTAGCAACATTGAATTTTAGTAGAACAGTTTCAGTGTTGAGTTTCCCTTTAACAATGAAATACATTGTTTTAAAAATACTTACAACATTTTTAAATGAATTAAAAACCGAAATAAATGATAAGACAAGAAGATATTTGAAACAAGAATAAACCTCTTTGAATTAATTACAAGCTGACTGTAAATTCAATTTTGTGTTTTGATGTTTTTGGTAGTTATAGTAAAAAAAAAAAAAAGCGCTTAAATTTTATTAATTAAAATACCCAAACAATCAATCCAAAGTGGGTATTGTTCATATTTATTATTAGTAGAAGATATAACAAATATTTCACTAATAAAAATTACTTCGAAAGTTACATGGATATTCAAAAGCATAAAGCATAAACTAAAACCCTTCAAAACACTTCATTAATTGCTTTAAAAATATACTTCAATTTTACATTGTTGTGACTTAATGCGAAGATGTATGATATATCGCTTCTTTCTAAGAATTATATAATATTTTAAAAATTAAAAGGATATATTTAAAAATAATTAATCCTTAATCATCTTTGTACGCCTTCTTTTAGTGAATTCGTTCAAAATAGTCATTATTTTATTGCAAATGATCAATTTTTTTCTTAAAAGGAAAGAATCGTTATTTTTATCTTAAGAACAATTATTTGAAGAAGACGATTTTTCATTTTTCTGCGTAATAACGATATTTTTGAGATTAGTCTTATTAGGGTAAGTATGTTTACTTTTCTTTTCTAATGTGTTTACTCTGCATTTAAAATGTTTACAACCATGATTTGCGAATATATGTCATTTAATGAAATAAAAATGCAATTTATTTTTCACTAGCCGCCTTTGGCGACCAGCCGGTTCGCCAATCTTAATGTTCGTTAAAATTTTAATAATTAAATATTTTATACAATTTCTACTTTAATAGCTTCTTCATCAAAATATTTTAAAACTTCAAATTTTGATTATCATATAATTCATTCATAATATTATAAAGGCCTTCAGTCATAACGTAATATGTATCTCTCTCATTTTCTGTTAGCACCCGTAGAATTTATGCTTTAAATTAAAGTGGAAAGAATTTATCTTCAATTAATATAATAATATTTTTTACTGAAACAAAGCATTTTTTTATAATCTGATTACTGAAAATAGAGTCACTCAGCGTTTAAACTTTATGGGCACTAAAGAATATCTTTTTTAATTTATGTAATATCTCAAGAGTTGGTCAACAAAATTTTCTTAGATTCATTATGAGCAGATCGATTCATTAACAATGTTTAAATTTAAATGCATCAAACACTAAGAAAATAAAACGAATCGTTTAAAATAAACGGTTGAAAACAGGTTTTAAAAAAACTACTTAAAAAACGATGTTCTTAAAAATATAAGCATATACAAAAAATATATAACTAACATAAATACAATTCACTTACAAAAGCATGCAACTAACCCAAAAATAATTTAAATCATCCATTGATAACGTTGTCATGGCAACAATCAGAACAGAATGCGCATGCGTGAATTTTCTTCGCCGGTTACGTAACGCAAATGCGTGAATTTTTCTACGCCAGTTGGGGTAACGCTATGCGGATTAGAAATTTTTAATTTCCTTTATTCTGTTTTATTTTAATTCAAAAGTACTTCAGAATGAATCTGAAAGATTGATTCATTAACAATGTTTAATTTTAAATGTATCAAACATTAAGAAAATAAACAGAACCGATTGAAATAATCCGCCGAAAAATTTTAACCCTAGCCTCATTACTGTTGGAAGAAAAAAAAACTGAAGCCTTTCTCGTTTGGCGCTGGGGATAATGGAAGATTTTTTTTGGCGGAAAAGTTGGCGGTGGGGAAAATGGAAGATTTTTTTGGCGGGAAAGTTAGTTTTTAATTAATAATTAAAATTCTAATTAAAAATTCGAAAAAAGAAACCCCAGGTGCACATTCCCAACCTCCAAGGTATACATGTACCAAATTTGGTAGCTGTAGGTCAAACGGTCTGGCCTGTAGAGCGCCAACACACACACACACACACACATTGAGCTTTATTATAAGTATAGATTTATTACTGTTTGTTTTGTAAAATACTTTTGAATTCAACGGAACTTACAAACAGTTCTTATTCAGGAAAATGCTTTCTTTTATAAAATATTTTTAGGTACAAAATATTTTCAAATTTATTTTTAGAAACAATTATACGAGTTAAATGTCACAGAGGGAATTGCAAATAAAGATCCAACTTTTAACCCTAAATTTAAAAAAAAAGGGACAAAATAATCTCAACTTCAATTAAAACTGTTGCAGCAGTTAGTGGAAGTTAATAAGTTTAAAGACTTTAATATTTAAGTAACTTTAAAAGAACTTGAAATGTGGAAGACTTCTGCAAAGAAATTTGCTGCGAAAAATTCTAGTTTAGTTTTAATTATAGAAATTGCCTTGAAGCGTTTGTGCGCAGAATGGAAAAGTTTGATTAGTCAGCAGGGGAAAAAAATAACTGATACTTTTCAGCAGGAGGTTAATTATTAGTTCTGAGCTTTGAAATTTCTTTGGGAAACCAATTTACCTTAATAAGCAAATTTTTTTGTTATTATTGTCTTATTTCTCTATGTTTTTGCAGTTCATATTATTTAATATTTAAACTTAAGAAAGAAAGATCCACTTAACATTCTTACCCAACTTAAAGTGTTTAATTTTAACATATTCGAAAGTAATTAAAATCCAAACGAGAAAAAAGATTAAAAGTGGTAGGGAAAATATTAGAAAGCAAATGCAAAATTGTTTGGTACATTTGTAATAACCATTTTTCCTGTTGGAAAAATAGAAGAATTTATGCTAAATTTTAACCATTGGAGACCATTTTGGAAACATAAAAAGCTTAATGACGATTTTTACAAAAGAAATATAATCACAATTAATTTTTTTTTCCTTCAAACTTCGAAAAGAAAATAAAGTAAAACTTAAATATTTCGCAATTTTTTAAATTCGAATTATTTTTCTCAACTTGAATTACTTATTAAGATATCGTCCATAATGCGAATCTATTACAGTTAATTTATAAAAAAGTGAGTAATTTTTTATCAACATAATTACAGTAAGTATTTTATTTATATGGTAATATATTCATTAAAAAAAAACTGAAAAATACCTCATTCTTAAATATATTTTTCAATACATTATTTGAGAATTTAAAATTAGAAGATCATTTTGAAGTATAATTGTTTTGAATTTTTTTCTCTGTTCTACAATATGTATTATTACAATTACTTATTTATTAAAATCATTATGCTTAAAATCCTCGAATTTTTATTAATATAATTATTATCATTTTATTCATTAAAACATTATTTATTTAATATATATTATTTATTAAAGCATTTAAAATAAATATTTAATACTATTATTAGTTCAAAAGTTATCGTTTTCTCTTATTGTAATCTTTTTTCAGATATAGTTTTTCAAGCATACGGATTTTCAAGAAAATTGCATTTTTATTATGGACAAATCATTTTGGAAAAATCCCCTAATAGTTTATTTATAATTAATAATTAATAAAATAAATTAATTTTCTAATGATATTTTTTCTTTGAAAACTCAAATACCCTGAAGGAAAAAATCTGTACAAAAAATTTTTAAACCCTTGTAATTAATTGTGATATCACTTAGGGTCAAAACACACAGTTTAATAAATAGCTGTCTTAAATTTTTTTGTATATTAATTTATTTTTCATATAAGTTATAAAATTTCCCGAGATATTTGTTTTGTGTTATTTTAATTATAATTTGTGCATTAAAATGAATAAAATTCTATGAAAAAAAAACAATTGCATCAAGATTCGTTAGCATAATGCTGAAATTCTATTGCTGTTTTTATAAATAATTTTAAGCAACATAATTACTAATAGCAGTGATATAAACTATTTGATCCTTTTTTTATTATGTTTAATTTTCGATATGTATAGTATCTTTATTTAATAATAATAACTGCGTTTTCCTTTTGGAAGTTTAAAAAATATTATTTCTAATATATATGTAACTGCAATTTTCATGATTACTAAATAATCTTTTAAAATCATTTAAATAATTTAAAATGTCCTTCACTATGCCATTACTTTAAATTTAAAAGTAAAATTTCATTTATAAAAATGATGCCTATTTACCAAGAAATAGATATTACATATTTCATTTCATTATTCAATCTATACCAATGCAAAGTCTACAGTATAGAGACATACAAAAATGGCATGGCAATTATCGATTAAAATATTTCACATTACAGGAATATTTTAAAAATGATGTCACTACAAGTTCAAATCTTTTTGAGAATTTTCCCCAACTTCAAATACCGTTGACTCATACTCCCATCCAAGGACAATTATCCCTTACAATCCTTTAAAAGGATATTATTCCCTCGCCTGTCTCATACGTCGTGGCGATCATGGTCGGAGGACCCGGGGAAATGTAATGCACTGAAATGATAAAAATCCACTGAAAAGTTCTCCAACCTCCCTTCATCTTAAAAGAGCACTCAAACATATTACTTGGCGATTGCTCTCTCCCTCCATGGGGTTGAGGGGCTGTTCCCCTCATTCTAAAGCGGAGGGACGCCCACGCCCTAAAGATGTCTGCGTGCAGGGATGATTCAGATGTCCGTGATTGTGCTTTAAAGCAGCCGACTTTGGCTTTGATCCGAGCCGATGACTCAACATACTGCAAATGCACAAAAGCAATATGTAAGGACTCAGGAAGGGATTAAGGGGTTTTGTGGGCTGCTTTTGCGGATGTGGAAGAGGATAAGTATGGGTGGAACGAGCGATAGGGTGATTATGGAGCGAGCGTGTACATTAAATTGAATGCATCATCTTGCGTCAGGGTTTCGTTACAATTTCAGATTAAGTAAGTGCTGTTCGGAGTGAAACATGCGATTTTGCGTTAGGTTGTTTCTATTATAGAGTTTTGTTGTTGTCTTAGCACTTATATCCGACGCTTCTGCATACAACTTTAGTCAGTATCATCTCGAGTTGTTGTTGTTGTCTTAGCACTTATATCTGACGCTTCTGCATACAACTCTAGTCAGTATCATCTCGAGTTGTTGTTGTTGTCTTAGCACTTATATCTGACGCTTCTGCATACAACTCTAGTCAGTATCATCTCGAGTTGTTGTTGTTGTCTTAGCACTTATATCTGACGCTTCTGCATACAACTCTAATTAGTATCATCTCGAGTTGTTGTTGCAAAGAATGTTGTCACATAAAAACTAACATTCCTGAGAATGTTTACAGTACATTTTAAAAAAATTGGATATATTAAAGAAATTTTTATAATTAATTTTAGTCTGTGCCATGTCAAGAAGTGGATACGCAAAAATAAACAGTTTTGAGTATAATCTTAATACCATTAAACACATTTGATATTTTTGTGAAAAATTTATAATTACTCTAGTCAGTATCATCTCTAGTTGACACGAAGCATATAGTTACACAAAACAAACATTCCTGAGTGTGATTCTAATACATTTAAGAGAATTTGATACATTTTCGAAATTTTTATAATTAACTCTAGTCAGTGCCATTTCGAGTTGTTGGCTCAAAACATATCATTTCATTAAAAAAAACATTTTTGAGTGTGATTACAGTATATTTAAAAGCATTTTTACTTTGTGCTTTTAAAAGTATTTGATATTTTTGTAAAAAGTTTATGATTAACTCTAGTCAGTGCAGTTTCGAGTTGTTGACACAAAAGTATATAAGTACACAAAAATAAACATTCCTGAGTTAATTTTGGTACATTTAAAAATATTTGAAATCTTCGAGAAAATATATGATTAACTCTAGTCAATATCATTTCGAATTGCTGACAGAAAGCATATCGTTATAGAAAAAGAAACAATTCTAAGTATGATCGCAGTGCATTTAAAAATATTTAATATTATTGAGAAAAATATATAACTTGCCACTAACAGTCGATATTCTAAGTATTTAATATTCAGATATCTTTTATCTGAAATAAAAAGTGACTATTTTTGATTAGCATTTGACTAATTCTAAATTGTGTAAAAACATATATTACGGATGTCACATATTTGAAGTTTACCTATAGTGCCTTCAATGAAAGCTAATGATGTGTAAATGATTTTGTATTTAATTTCTAAGCTTTTGTTGTCATTGACTACAATTTGGAATGAAAATCTAATTTTAATTAGATATAATAACAGTGCACTAAAGTAATCAAATTTATGATTCGGAAATAAATAATATATTCTCAATCTTATTAGCAACTTCCCAGTTATAACCAAATTAGTTACTGTTGCATTAAGAATAAAAATATTTTTAATATTAATATATTTAATTGAATCGGTGTCCATAAATTAAGATGTAGCTTTTTGTAAGAACAAAAATTATAGTAATTTCATGTTAATAAAGGCATAAATACAACATCAGACAAGCTTAAAGATAAAATATAATGCAAATATATCTGTTAATATTCATGAAATGCTGAGTATATAAAGAAAAATGCACCAGTTTATAGATTTTAGAGAGATAACAAATGAATAATTATAATTCGATTAGAATGCTTTTTAGTAAGGAATAAATAGAGCTCTCATTTTATTGCAAACAAAGGATTTATTGCGCATAATCTTTACCAGATTACCCAAGATAATTTAAGATTAGTTTTACTACTTCTAGTTAAACGTCATAATAAGATCTTATTTCCTAACAGTAGCTGTCTCTACTCTGCTATGATGATGATGTCGTGTCCGCGTTATCACGGAAAGGGAGTGCAGTAGCTTCTGAGGGTAAAGACCCCTGAGCATCCGAGGGCAGAAGTCTGACTTCCAGCTCATGAAACTCACACACATTCGCTTGCACAACCCCTTTTTACAGGGGGGGGGGGAGGGGCACATCCATACACCTCACAGATAGAACACAGATGAAGAACAATCATGCCCGAACCGGGATGCCCAGATCACGAGGAAGATGCCCTACCCCTATGCCAGGACGCCGGCTCCACTCTGCTATGCGTTTTCTAAGTGGATTTCTTATATTACATGAAATTAAGTCAGGTGAATACATTAACTTAGCCATTTGATAAATCATTTCACTTCCAAGGAGAAAGTTAACACACCCTGCACGATGACTCCGGGTATTATAATCTATGAAAATGAAACGATTTTTAATAGTACCACGATAATTGCGCATATTAGGTACTAAAGTATCCACCAAATATGTTTTAGCATTAATAATTCTCCTTTCTGTGACGTAAAAAGATATATTCCCATTTAATATTAGATTTACCGCACATACTTCTGCTTCTACAATGGTCAACTTTCAAACTGATTGGCACAGCTTGGCCAGTATGGTCCTTGCGCCATAAAAAAACAATCAAATCAAATCCAAACTGATGGTTGAAGGTTGATTAACGCCAAATGTACAGACGCCTTAAATTGGACAATAAACAAAATTTGTTTTAAATCAACACAGTTTAACTTTTCCGCTGCTGATAAGTTTGCGTGTTCCCGACATTACTCATATCATTTCTTTTACTTGAAAATTTCCAGAATTTTCAGGCAAATAAACCAAAATGGTTGAATCCCTTACTCGCCGCCTGTTGGGATACTTTAGAGCCCATGCTGATTTTTATCACTTGTGTTAGTTCATCAGCAGTCATCCAGCAACTTTTTTTGCTGTTATTTGTATATAATAATCCTCATTGGCAGTAGTTTGTACTGATTGACTTTATTATAAGCTGTAATAACTACTTAAATATTGACTTCCATGATGAAGGTTAAAAGTAGACTAACGTCAAATGTGCTGACGCCTTAAATCGGACAATAAGCTAAACTAGTTTTCAATTAAAATAATACACATTTCCACTGTTGATAAGTCTATCTGGCACTTTCTCGACTTAATTTATATCATTTCTTTTTCTTAACTCTCAAGAATTTTCAGGTAAATAAACCAAAACGTTTGAAACGCCGTCTGGCGGGATATTTTAGAGTCCAAGCTGATTTTTATCACTTGTGCGAATTTGAAAGTAGTCACTCAGTTAAACTTTTTAACTCAGTTTTTTAAACTTTTACCTGTATATAATAATACTCATCTGCGGTAATTAGTACTGGTTAGCTTACATAATAATTTCTATTAATTACATTGGATTTATGAAATCTTTCTCATGATCGTCTAATAACTCATTTGGAAAATCTAGATTCAATAACAACTCTTGTTGAACGGCCGTCTTCTAATTTGTCCATTATTCTTCCAGTGGTAAAGTGGTTTGCACATTCTCACATAATTTGCTTTGTTATAAGAAAAAAATATAGATTATGTGCGCAACAAGTACACAATAACAAATTTTCATCAGATTTCCTACTTTCCCTTTAACTCCTTATTTAATTTACAAGATTTTTCAATATTAAAAAAAATTTGCAGATTCATTACACACATTATGTCTGTTTATATGTGACTTTTAAACGGAATAATATATACTCATTTTTTTTTTTTAATGATTCAAGAGAAATTTCTTTTTAGCTGGATTTCAGGTGATATACGTATTATTGGGAAGGAAAAATGTTATATTTCCATAGGGAAACTGACTATTTCAGTTAAATAAATCTTTTGATAACAATTTTAATTAATATTATATTTTAATTAGCTTTTGAGGAGAAAATAAGAAATCGTTAATTAATAGAGTTATGAACCGGCTCAAGGCAATCTAGTTTAATTTCAACTATAATTTAAACCTTCGAATTTTAAAAACTTTTTAAAAAATCATTATTTTACTACAAAAAAATTTAAAATCTGAAAACTAGAATTTTCATTTGACTTTTTCTTTTTTTTGTATATTTAAAAAACAAAAATTCAAATTTATGGTGCCAAGTCTTCAATTTGACAACGAATGCGCTTTAAATATGACAATGAATATCTTTTCGGATATTTTTGTTTTCCTTTCTACTTTTAAGTGCTGACTGCAAAACTTATCTCACTCAAAAAAAAAAAAAAAAAAAATTCATGACCAGAATTTCCAGAGTTCATTTGCCACAATTCAAATTTTATTAATTTTTTTTTTTTTACTTTTATTGTTGCCATTTGGTGAAAACAAAATGCGAAGTAAATCAATCGCTTAAGCACACTATATTCTACTCTCTAAACAGCTAAAATGATGATGGATTCTAAAATCAAAAGAAACTATCATATTCTGATCAATCAGTGTTTTTAAAATTCATTTATTACAACTGTTTACCTAACAATCGCAGTATGTTTTTGAAACAATTATAATGAATTAAATTAATATTTTTCAATAAAAGATATATTCAATTTTTCCACTAATTTAAAAATTGTAAGAATATTATTTAAAGGAAAAGCATTCCCTAAGAAGCCCTTTTGATTTTGACCATTTATGAAGTTCTTATTACTTTAATGTTTTGACAACAGCTAAAAATCATTTGTAAAGTATCATTTGACTGAAATTTGAGCAGATGTTTCTTTTTTTTCCCCGCACCGTTTCTCTTACTCAGTGATGCGTTTCTTGGTGCAGATGTTTCTGGCTGAAAAGTGGTAAAAGTGTGTGCTGGAAATGAATGCTTGTGTAACGACGCATCAAGTATCATATCCACTAAGCATGAACAATCGAATTATCAACAAAATTATTTGCGCATCAGAGTATTTTCTGCGGATTTAGTTAGGAAAAAGCCCGTTTTTCGCAGAATTTATATGTTTTGCAACAACTACTTGAAAATAAAAGCAGGACATTTATCATTTTGCACTCTGAGGGTTCAACCACTGTTATTTACTTTACATGGTACAGCAGAAAGGCAAACAATGTTTATCAGAATAAAAAGAAATGATATGATAAAATAAGCAGCTACTAAAAAAGTGATGAACTGAAATGCAATGAGCTCATGATGAAAAAAAAGTATAAAAATCTTCCACTAAACATGATTCAAATACACAACTAGTTTGCGCTTGAATTACGTTCAAATCAATTTTCAATGTATCTATAATATTTTGGTGTGTATGAAAGGTAGGGGATTTATTTTAATCGTAGCTCTAAAACTACTTTTTAAAAAGTCAATGATCGGTTGACATTTCGAAATGGAAATATACATTAAAAAACGTATAGAATTATGTTTTATTGAATTGAATCAATGAATATACTACGGAAAATATTGAAATTGTAGTTTTTTATCGAGTCTCCTAATCATATCAATTGTATTTGGTAAAATACTTTTGCAATACTACCATTTTACTAAAAAAAAATCATTGCTTTACGATTAAAACTGATTGCGTTTATATATACTACTAGCAAAAGAATGATATTAGTTTTATAGTCAAGAAATTATAGATAAATAAACAATAAAATACCTTTAAATGCAAAATTGCAAGAATAACAGAGCATGATTAATTGTTACAATCTAAAAGATTATAATGTCCTTTTATTTTCCTTTCTTCTCAAGCTTACAAATGAATACATTACAAAAGATATTTTATAAAAATAAAGAAAAAAAAAAATGCTGAATTAATATAAATATTCATAACATATTTATTACATTATTTTTTAAATCTTATTTCCTGGTAAAAGATAATTTAAATTAAATTTCATGAGCAATTTTTAATACAACTGGTTGTTTCAAAATGTTAATCAATGTCATTGTATTTTGCCATTTATCCCACAAGATTTGGAAACAAATTGAGAATTTTATCGTTGGATTTGTCTTTTGGTCTTTTATCTTAAATAAAAGTCGCATTGGCAAATGGAATATCATCTTTAATATTATTCGTAGTAATTCTGAATTATGATTATAATTTTTCTATGACTCAAAAAAAAAAACTTGCCATGAAGTTTCATTTAAAACATATTAATTTTAGTAAAAAGTTTAATTTAAGATTGCCCACAAAAATTTCATGCTGAGCTGCTTATACTTTTTCATCTGTTAACTCCCCTCCCCCTTTTTTTTCAACTTCAAATTAATTTACCAGACAGAGATATGTATTAATGTCAATTTATCGATTAAAATCAAAATGTTGATTATTTATTCAAGTTTCATTATAAGAGAGAACTCACACCAGAATTCGCATTTTGAGACGTAGCAGTTCTTATAAGTAGTCTAATTTCATCGTATATAATTCTATTTTAAATCGTCTGATTTCAGCGTATATAATTTTATTGTAAATCGTCTGATTTCATCGATTATGATTTTATTTTAAATTGTCTGATTTTATCGATTATGATTTTATTTTAAATCGTCTGATTTTATTAATTATGATTTTATTTTAAATCGTCTGATTTTATCGATTATGATTTTATTTTAAATCGTCTGATTTCTTCGTATATGATTTTATTTTAAATCGTATGATTTCTTCGTATATGATTTTATAATAAATCGTCTGATTTCTTCGTATATGATTTTATTTTAAATCGGATGATGTACCATAGATAGCAGATGTTTTTTTTTTTTTTTTTTTTTTTTTTTATGAAACGAAAATTACTCCACATTTAAACTATAACGAGTCTGATATTCACAAAATAGAGTTGATTTCAAACATAACTTTTTTAAAAAAAAATCATCAGTTTAATGGTTTCAAAGAATGGAGTTCATTATAAGAAAAAAAAATATTATGAATTATTTTAATGAAAGGAATACTTCTGCTTCATTATTTTACTACAAGTATAAGGTATATTTACTGCTACTTTTTTGATATCCCACAATTCATCAAGATCAAAAGTTTAAGAATACAAGATATAATACAAAGCAAATAAAAAATATAATAAAATGACCTTGAAATCTATGAAAGGTGACAAACGATAGGGAAAAAAAAAAAAAAATCCCCATTCCTTTATAATAATCTAAAGCGTTTGAATTTCTCCTGCATCGTACTCATAAGGCATGAAAAGTTCTGCAGAAATCAACTGTCTGTGATCTCGTATCGTTTCGAAATAGTCTCGATGCGAAAAAAATTCTAGCTTAATAATCAAAAGTGCACGAATCACAGAGGGTATTTTACAGGCCCAAAAAATAGAAATAAAAAAAAGGTGGAATCTCCGAAATAATTCTTCGTGCTCGATTCCTATTGGTCCTTGTCACTCTTTTACGCCGAACGAGCGAAACCTCTCGAAGAAGAAAAAGTAAGATCTCCACGAGATATCAGTAGATAATGAAGGCAGGAAAAAGTGAGCTCTATAATGATGCTACTGGCGGAGGTAGACAAGATGGCTACGGCGTGATGCGGCGCGTAATCGTTCTGAAATTGCCCCTCGCCTCGTAATTGGCGCGATATCACGTGACCCGCGGCTAACGAGCCAATTATCGCCGAGCAGCAAAAGAAAACGCGGGAGTCGTATATTTTTCTTTTTGCTTTGATATACATGGATGGAGAACATTAGAGATGGGTTTTTATTTTTATTATTTTTTTTTTCGCTGTTGCCTTTCTGGCTTATAATCTTGACGTGAGAACTGGTTGAGAAAAATCTTTCCTTTCTATTAAGCAACTTCTGGAATTTATAATACTACTTACTTTCCAGTCTATTGTGATTTCACCTTCCAGCGGGAAGCGGTATCAATTAGATAGGGATGGATGTCTGGGAGTTTTCACTAATTATGATGTCTAGCATAATGAGGTATGTTTAGCTCATCGCCAAAGCGTCCTCGCAAAAGTGTCTGTCACACAGTATCTTTTCGATAAAGTGAAACTTTTCAAGGAAAAGTTTTAGTTAAAAAAATTTTTTTATTTAATTTATTTACATTAAAATTTATTATATATGTTTTGCTTTACAATCTTTGATGATTTCAACTTCCATTGAAAAGTGATGATAGCTGAATAGGCATAGATGTCTGGGAATTTTAGTAATACCCTAATATACACCTGTCTATTTCCCTCCTGTCTGTTTCCGATTCGTGTGAAGGGGTTTGTAATCTTCTGATAAAATCTAGTTTTTCTGGCTGCTGAAAAATATAGCATAAAATGTCTGTTTTATGTCTGTCTAAAACATATAACAGATGTACATAAACATATAACAGGAAAAATGCCTGTACTAAATTCCGTCATAAAACTAGAATAATCATTATTTAAAGTACCATTATTTTTACATTAAATATAAAGAATGTCGGAACGTAATATATGTTTTATTGGAAAACCTTTTACGAACACTTAATTAAACCTAAGTGAATGCTTAATTATTTTATATCTGGTAACACTGTACATCGTAGATTCAAATGTTTGAGTCAAATGATTCGTTATTCAGGAAACAAGTGTTTCTGCTTCATGGTATAGTTAATGTTTGATCGAATTTTAATATTAGATAGTTAGCGGTGGGTCTATTTATGACGGAAAAAGAAACTGAACTGTCTTGTTCCAGTTATTGTTGTCATAACTGTCATATTGTTTTGCTCCAACTTATTAATAGAAAAAAAGGAGAATTCAAAGATCATTATTTATTTCCTTAATAGCAGCTACCCCACTCATGCTATGCAACTAACTATGTGTATCACAATGTGGGATTTATATACTTTAAGGTCTAAGACAATGCACATCATGAAGTCCCTTTTTCAATAAGATGGTCACTTTATATTTCGGTACATTTTTATCATATTAAAGACTTATTTATTTTATCATATAATATTGTTTTATGACATATTAACAGTGCGAATATGTATTTGTTTATATTTATCTTTCACGACTTCAGACTGTTTTATTTAATAAATATTATAATGACTAAACGAACGTAACGAGCGTTCTTCCACAGCCTATCTGTCCTAGGTAACTGAATAGCCTGTCTAATCAGCCACTGTGCGCAAACGAATGCTTTGTTACGATTTGAGACTTCCTTTGATTCGAGTGTTAAAGTCTGACAACCTCTAGACCTCTTTCATCGCTAATGTCCAATGCTTGGCATTGAAAGCTTGTAGATTGAAGTCCTATCAAATGATGTTACAAACTATCTAGCATGAAACGTTGGTAGATGTTTCCGGAAAATAGCTTATTGTAATGCCTGTTACAGGCTGTTAAACAAGGCAATGAAAATATTACCTTTGAAATAATAAACAATACATTTCGAACATTCAAACAGCATGTCAACAACTTAATTTTTATTAATTGCATGATTAAATGTAAGATAATGGGCATTTTAGTACTTTAAATAGGTGTTTGGTCATTCTAAGTTGGCATGGCAGAGCGCCAAAAGCACTAATGACCTTTGGTAGGAAGTGCGTAATTCCTCGCACAAAGTTGCAGTTTATGACTGCTGGATTTGACATTTTTGCTTATAATTTTATTAACAGAAACGTTTATTTTAGCTAACATGAATGCTTGGCGAGATCTGCTGTGGTGCTAATGGAAAAGCACACCATAAGCTTCTCTTTATAGCATATTTAATCGTTCGAAATAAATAACATATGAAAATGAGCTCTTCTCGGAAACTAAATAAAAATATTTAGGGAAGTACACTTTATAATAGTTTTATTTAGTTTCATCATTGCTTTTAATTCGGAAAAAAGAAAGATTATGTGTAAAATTAGATAGTGAATTTAGGTTAGTGAATTTTCTTATGAGATATATGAGATAGTGAATTTTCTTATGAGATTTAAAATGAGATATATCCGCCTCCAGTTGCATTTAAACAAATAACCAATAATATAAAAAGATTTTTTTTTTTTTTTTAAATTTGCGCCAATTTCCTCAGATTTATGACATTATAATTATTTGACATTACTTGCTTGCCAACTTTAATCTATTATTTTTTTTTATATCTGAACAGTTAACTTTAATTTTAGATTTCGAATTTGAAAGCTATAAGTGTCTTCCTTAAATATTGTTACATACATGATATATTGTTTCTGAATATCAGAATAAAATTTATAATTTGAAAATAATAATAAATAAATAAAAAAAAATTGTTTAATAAATTTGCCAATAAGAGGACCATCTTTTAAGGTTGGATTTCCAATTAATCAATCTAAAATTGTTGTGGAAAGTAGAAAGATCGATTACTAAAAATGCTATTATTTTAGTTAAAAACTAAATAACTAAATTTGAAAATTATACGAGTTCTATAAATGATAAAATATTAGGATAATGTTAACATTTTGCAAAATGCAATTGACTAAATCCCTTTTAATTTCTTTATTACATTGACTTAGCTATTACAATATTTACAAATACTAAATGTCTGCTAAATTGTTGTATGCACAAACATAAATGCTACGAAGTAAAAAATGAAAGTAATGAAAGTAAATGAAAAAAAAAGCTTCGTTCACTAATTAATTATAAGAATTTGTAACATATTTTTAGTGAAAATTTATTGATCCATTAAGATTGATAAAATATGAAACTGAATTGGTCAGCTTATTAGAAGCGAGCCCCCATAAAGGCACTATCTAGAATCCTGAATATGTCATATCATTACTTTTTTATAGCGAATGGTTTATAAAAACTCGCTCCATGGTCACATCAAAAATTCGAAATATTTCTTTAATTTTTTAACGATTTATAACTTAAATAAGGCCTAATAGTTTCGATAGCTATAAAAATACTAATAAATATAATTCACATCGTAACTACACAGCAAATGTTCACTATCGTGAAATTGAAAAATGCGTTAGCAAAATGTTAAAAAGTTCATGATAATAAAAACCATCATAATATTCCGGGCACATCAGGAGTTGGTTCGTTTTTTTTTTTTTTTTTTTTTTTTTTAATTTTAAAGAAAGGAAATAACGGAATAAAAAAATTACTTCGTAGATGTGAAAGTTTTTTTTTTTTTCTCTCCCCATGATGTCTGCTTAACATCACGGACTTTTCTTAAAGTGAAAATATTTTTTTTATATGCTTATATGCATTCGCAGCTTTTGTAAAGCGCTTTATCACCTTTTCATGTCAAAGAAATAATAAAAAACAGCGCCATCTATCTTACAAATTTGGCACGATCTCAAGTCAAAGCAACTTTCCTGTAAAGATTTCCAATATTTGTTATGGAAAGAAGTATGATACTACTTCCATTGGGCTGCGATCCAAAATGGATATGGACGTGAGTTGTGTTATCAGTAATTACTCAACAGCTACTTCAAAACACTTTTTTTTTTTAAAAAAATTTAAAGAAAGATTCAATATAAACCTGTATGGTTCTAAATATTTATTTATTTTTGATTCTCAAAACACCAGTTTACCCAAGAAATAGCAGCATTTTGCCACCATTGCAACAGATCATGCCATTAAAACTAGAACAATCCTATAAGTAATAGATCGAACGTTTCAGCACGGAATATATTTTATTAATAGGAATTAATTTTAAGGGGCTATAGGACCTTTAAAACTAGAATTTTTCAATTTTTTTATGATTTTATTTGATAGCCTAAATCTTCCTGAACCTTTTTTGGTATTACACATATGTGTACGTTAATTAGTTTAAAAGATATAATCAAAAACGTGAAAGTCATTGTTTACTTTTCATTCAGAAAATTACTTTAACGCCATTTTTTCTCATTTCAGAGCATCTTCTGAGCTTGCGAGCAGAAATAGAAATGGTTTATTGTATCAGTATGAAATTTTCCAGGTGTTCTTATACACGAATAATGAAGAAAATTATGCAAAATCAAAGCGTTAGTATGTATAGATTTTTTTTTCAAAACTAGCTAATATGCTAAAAATGTTTTTTTAAGCGTTGTCATAACAGCATAAAAAGTGAAATATTGTAACTTAAGTAAATCTATTAAAATATTCAACACTTTGCATTATTATCAAATTATGTGCTTTGGGAGTAAATTGATGGTACATTTGTCTATATATGTTGCTTATTTTTTCTGAAAAACGTTGAGCACAAGCACAAACGTTACGCAATTCAACAATTTATAGGAAAAAAATATTTTTCACATATATTTTAATTAATTAAAATGATTTCACTGTCTTAAAAATTTATAATTATAAGATTAAATGTCTTATAAAACTGAAGCTCAAAAAAGCTATTAAGAATTTTTTTCTTACGTTAGGGAGAATCGCGTTTGGCCAAAATTCGAGAATCACGAGTATATATGCATAAGATATTTTATTTAAACTTTTCACAATCATTATTTATAAACTGGGCGCTAAAAGAGATTAGTATATATGTATACACATTATTGTTACATTAAATTTTGATTTATTGCTATTCGATGCAGCTTTTAACTTTAGAATTGCTATGGAAATAAGGCACGCTGACTTATTGTATTTACCAGAATTTCGAATTATTTTGAATGCATCAAACAACTGAAAATGAAAATCCTTGATTCCATTTTCACTTCTAAGGGGTTATTTCTACCATTTTTCATTATTTTATTCATCTTTATTTCCTTCACTTTTTTATTCATTACTTATTAAAAAAATTATTGAGTATCAACGGCAATATGAGTAGTTTAGTATTGTGAAAATTAAAGGTGACATTCTTTGTAAAAGCCGATTGATCTTTTCTTTTCTTTATTTCTATTTTCTGTTTAATTTATTTTTAGCAAAAATTAAATTTAACATATTTAAAGAAAATGGTGCTATATTTTATTTACTTAGCATTTATAAATATTTCACGCGAAGTGCTATATTTCTAACATTCTAAATTCTTTTTTTTCCTTTCTTTTCTTTTTATCTAATTCTGATAAAAATACAGATATATCCCTTATTTAACAATTATATCACTTTTGGCACTTTATATAGTCATTAAGGTTTAATTAATATTATAAACTGATGTAAATTATTTAAAATATTTAATGTGAACTAAGGCAGTTTTTTTACCCTTCTAAAGCCCTTTTTTCTCAAAATTATCATTCGTAGATTATATTTGACCATTTCGGAATCGGAAATATATCTTCTTACTGCTAAAACTGTAAATAAATTCATGATTCTAAAAATTAATAACACTTTAGATATTAGACTCTCATACTCTCTAAGACCTAATTAATATTAAGAACGCCCCATTAACAGCAACTAAGATTTCTAAGCTTCATATTACGTTCAATTAGAGAAAGGTAAAATGCTAATTTTGTTAACAGATCTGCTATCTGAACATTCTCCAAGGAAATAATAATTTGGATAGCAAAATATTAAAATTAACTTCGTACTTAAAGCAATTCAATAAAAAATTTATGCATAAAGAGATGGTATAATGAATATTAAATAACCAATTTAAAAATTCTGCAGATTCTATGCATGTGATATTGAATTTCTTAATGCTTCTGTTCTTCTTCATAATACGCATATTTAGAAGCTTCAGTGAATGTAAATTATCCATTTTGACTGCTTGTATGTGAAAATTATAAATTTTATTAAAAATAACAGAATATTTTATAAATACCAGCAATGTTATATATTCAACTTGTTCCAATATAGTAATCGTTTTTAATTTTGGACATGATAACAAATTGACATAAGCGATTTAATTGCTAAATTCACATGTAATGAACTATATTTTAGAAAACGGTGGCATTCAATAAATATAAAAGCCCTAAAATCTACACTAGCAATTAGCCATCAGTGATCAAATATAATAAGTAAATTGAAACTTTTGCTCTAGTTATATATCTTTGAAACTGAAATGTGATCTGCTGAATGAAATAAGGGACATAAATCTTAGTTTCGAAGTACTACAAGACCAAAAATCAAACGAAATTATTAATATATTTAATAGTTCTTAAACATGAAATAAATGAACCTGAAATTATATTTATTTATTTGTCGTTTAGTTTAGTAATATTAACGTCCTGTTGTAAAGCAACGCTAGGGCTATTTTGGATCGGATCTCGCAATTTTGAACCGTGATCAGATGACAAGGACGACATCTGAGCTGGCACCCCATCTCCTCACCACATCAGTGGGATGACGTTTGGCCTTGACGAATTTAACGTGCAACGGACCCCCTTACACGACGATTCTTCGGTAGAATCGGGTCTCGAATCTGAAATCCCACCGCTCACAAGCCGAGACCTTACCACAGGCCATATTCATTTGTCGTGTCGGCGGACTAACTGATTCGCCTGAAATATTAGTTATATTTGATTTTTGATAAATCATTTAGATGTGAACTCAGGATTCTGCCAAACTGTTCAACATTAATACCACTTTATTGTAATTGTCTTAAATTTGTTTTATATATAGTATGTACAAATCTTTCTAAAGGAGAGTCTCATAACATCATAACTAATAAAAGAACCCGTGAATATTCGATTCATCTATCTTTTAAATTTTGCTATATTATAACTTCCATTTTTATATATTATAACTTCCATTTTTATATATTATAACTTCCATTTTTATATATTATAACTTCCATTTTTTTTCTATTTGTGAAATATAAGCATATTAAACAGAATCCTAC
This sequence comes from Argiope bruennichi, assembly GCF_947563725.1. Classification (NCBI taxonomy): domain Eukaryota; kingdom Metazoa; phylum Arthropoda; class Arachnida; order Araneae; family Araneidae; genus Argiope; species Argiope bruennichi. Next base: position 35,805,313 of record NC_079159.1, on the reverse strand, counting down.
TTATTTAGCTTTCAACAATAGAAGAAAATCACGCTATTAAATATTTAATGAAAGAATGAAAACGGATTCAGTTTCCGAATAATTATGCATTCATTCTGTTGTAGGAAATTTGAGAAAAACCTTTTTGAAAATTATCAAAATTTTTTGTATGACTGTTCAATTGGCACCAGAAAGAAAAAAAATTAAAATCTGGAAATAGTGTAAAATTTATTTTTGAGCAATAATATTTTGGGAAGTTTTCGTGGAAGGACGCTTAATTTAATTAGAATTATTTTAAAAAGCTCTCCTAGTTACACATTCCCACACTCTAAAGACTATATGTGCCACGTTTGGTAGCTGTACATCAAACGGTTTGGCCTGCAAAGCGCCAACACACACACACTTTCACCTTTATTATTAGTAGAGATTAAGTTATGGCATGATATAGAAAATTTATGGAATATTCTGTTGGTCAAAGGGATAATGTCTGTTGCTTGAAACGAGTATATAGGTGAGAATATGTAAGACTTGAAACAGAAGTAAGATTTCATTCTTTTGTGGAATTAGATTGCTTTTCCAATGAACTTCGCTAATCTATGATTAAGAAGAATATACAAATGATATTCGTTACAGCATGTTACGTATGTAAATCAAGGAGTGACAAAGAGAAAAAGTATCGTTTTCTGTTTGTCAAAATGACTCCGAACAATTCACTAACTGAAATAGAAGACATTTGACTGCAGTAAAGAAGGTTAGATAGCTTTCCTGGAGGACTATGCCAAACTCTAGTTCTGAAAGAACATTGATAAAAATGATGGGTCTAAATCTATTTAGTTTAAAATAACTAGTTTATATGTCATGGAATAGCAAAGATGAAACGTAGATCTATTGGTCTAAACGACCCGATCACCTAAGCAACTTTTTACAATTTACTTTCTGACTAAGTGTGCTTAGCTCTTATAAATGAAGGTAAGTTGTAAAAAAATGGAAGAGAAGTGTTTTCTTTTTGTCAAAATGACTCAGTGCATACTTAGTAGTTGAAATAGAAGACGATTTAACTGTAGTAAAGAAGTTAGATTACTTTCCTCATGCACTATGGCAATCCCTAGTTCTCAAATGAACTAGGGATTTGAACTGTTAAACTAGGGATGGAACTAAATCTATTTAGTTTAACATAATTAGTTTCATAAGTCATGGAATGGCAAAGAGGAAATGTAGTATCTATTGGTCGAAACGATCCGGTCAATTAAGTATAAGTCTAGCTTAGCTCTTGTAAATGGAGGTGGGTTGTTTCCCTAGAGGACTTTGATGGGAAACTGTTTGACATTTATAAGTACCCTGAGGAAACCTCCTCAACCTATTGATGCCTACTGCTCGAAACGACCTGATCACCTAAGCAAGTTTTTAAGTATAAGTCTGACTTAGCTTTTATAAATGGAGATGGGTTATTTCCTTAGAGGACTTTCAAGGGAAACTGACATTTATATATGCTTTGAGGAAACATCCACCATTTATTGGTCGAAACCATCCGATCACCTAAGCAACTTTTTAAATATAAATCTGACTAAGCTCTTATAAATGCAGGTGAATTGTTTCCTTGGAGGATTTTCAAGGGAAGCTGTTTGACATTTATATTTGCTTTGAGGAAACCTCCGCCATTTACTGGTCGAAACGATCCGATCACCTAAGCAACTTTTTAAATACAAATCTGACTTAGCTCTTATAAATGAAGGCGAGTTGTTTCCTTGGAGGACTTTCAAGGAAAACTGTTTGACATTAATATTTGCTTTGAGGAAACCTCCACCATTAATTTGTCGAAATGACCCGATAATCTTTTTAACTTAGCTCTTATAAATGGAAGTGGGTTGTTTCACTGGAGAACTTTCATGGGAAACTGTTTGGCACTTATATTTGCTTTTAAAGAAACCTCTACAACCCAGACCAACTACAAATATTAAATAGGTTGTCGAAACGCATATCCGCCCAGAAAGAGATCAGAACCTATGGCATATTCCCATTCCTCAATCTTGTAAAGAATTAACTTCCCAGGCCATTAGTGGGTCTTGCAACAAATGGTCATTTGGCATTCATAGTAGAATCTGAATAAGATTCCTTTGACAGAAGTATTTTGAAATTCTAGTAGGTGCGCCATTCAACGATTCTGATGGTTCACATTAATGGTTAGAGGCCCTATAACGATTGGAAATGGACTATTTCTGAATCAAAAGTAGGTCTCAGCGCATTATTAGAGAAATAAATACAAATGAATTTGTGAACTTGCTGAGCATAACATATTCTTTTATGTATCAATACAAAGCAAGCATAAAAGTTTTATTTCACATGTCTTTGTTTCGTTTATTCTTTTATTTCATTCTTCGTTTTACATTCATATTGTCATATTTCATAAGACAGTCACTTTTCTGATATTGCACACGAAGTTGTTGTTAATTTTCACTAGAATCTTCAAAGATGTTTACAAGTAGATAGTCTATCAATCTATTTTCCAGATCACTGGGAATGGAATAGATGGATTTTTTATTGTTTATCTCATCAATTTTCATTACGCACTTGAGTTATGAAGTTGATACTTCGAAGATCATGAACGGAGTCAATATATTCAGCACGAACTTGAAAGCACATTTAATGACCGCGTTTCATTAATCTCAACTCTGTAATGGTTTTAACTCCACTGAAACATAATAGATCTCTCAGTTAAGCTCGTTTTCTGAATCAATATTTTGGAAGTAAATACAGATCTGAAATGGGAACTTTTATTGACTCAATCAATATGTCAACAATTTAAGAGATCGAAACAGAATGGCCTCATTTTTAACAGTAAATGGAAATGAATTCATTATTTTGTTACGTATAAACACATGAATCAGCATTTAAGTTAGTATACAGTTGCTTGAGACATTAGATATGAAAATAAACTCTCTCTCTCTCTCTTATATATATATATATATATATATATATATATATATATATATATTCTAAAATATTCTCTTATTTCCTGATCCCATTCCACTTTTTCTATTTAATTAATTCAACAGAAGCTTTATAAAAATGCTTAAGTCTGCTGTTCCCACACTCCGAGCGAAGGGATAAAAAATTGTCAAGCTAAGCAAATTCTTGTAAAAGATACCTAAAATCTCCATACTTAAATCGACGCATGCAAAGAAATCCCTATCAGAATCTCACAGTATATAAACATTGGGAAAAATATTTTCTCTCTCTCCCTTTTTTTTTTTTTTTTTTTTTTTTTTGCACTCTTTTCATCTTGTGTCGTGCTGTGAACGTGTTTTGTCCGCTCCTCTTGCACATAAATTATGCCTTTCGGGATGGAATAAAAATGAAGTTAAAAACTCAAAAGTGTACTCTCTCTCTCTCTCTTCGTCCACGACTCTGCTTCAAAAATTATGTGTATATATAATAAAAATATATAATTATATATAAAAATTTTGTATATTATATATATATATACACAAAATTTTTATATATAATTATATATTTTTAATATATATGAGAGAGAGAGAGAGAGAAAAGCATCTTGGCTTTCTAATGTTTTAAATTTCTTTTGTCTGTTAATATATATTTTTTTAAATAAATTCTTAATTATATAACAGTGTTAGAGTGCGCATACAAAAAAATTCAATTAATATCGCGCATAGTAACGTGCATATAAATTTAATTTCAAAAGCGATGAAAAGTTTTTTGAAAATTATACATAAATATATTTTGAAAAATTTACTAAAATAAATAATAATAAAAAAAAACATGTATGGAAATAAAACTGGTACCGATGAAAAGCTAATTTTTTGTATTTTTTAAGTGACGAAAAAATATTTTTGTATGATATTCTGCTTACAATTTAATAAAAAAAACATTAATTAAAAAATTATAGACATTTTAAAGCTTTAACTAAAATTCTGACGAACTCACTAATTTTACTTTTATTAACATTTTCACTAACTTCCTTGTGTAAATTGTGCGGTATGTATATATAGGGAATTATTTTTTGGGAACTTAATCCTTATTAATGTTGCTTAGTCACCAATTCGAAAAAAAAAAAAAAATTTAATTAGCCACGTATACATGGAAGTAGGCCAGTTATGTAACACGATACTGACTAATCATGTCCATCCGCTGAGAAAAATACAGAACTACCCGCTACTTTTGCTCAAGACATTTGATTTGTAATTGGCAAATTAGTTGTTTGAATCACTCTATTACGGGGGGCCGCGGTGGCCTGATGATAAGGTCTCGGCTTCGGAACCTGAGGGTTTCAATTTCGTCACCCGATTCCATCGAGTCTGGTCCACGCTAAATCCGTCTGGGCCAAACGTTCTCCCGCTGGTGCGGTGTGTTATGGACAGGGGGGCACCAGCTTAGGCGTTGTCTTTGTCATCTTAGCGCTGTTCAACATCGTGAGTTCCGTCCCAAAATAGCCCTAGTGTTGCTTTAAAACGGAAAGTTAATATAACAAAACAGAAACACACGCATACATTCTATTACGGGAACTATACTTCCCAAAATGAATGCATATATTTTACAAATATATTAGAAGTTCTTAGTTGTTTGAATTTTTATATCAGTTATGCTATTACCCATATCGAAATGTTTCTTTTACTGCAGTATTGATCAAAATGAATTTCGCTTGAAAGGGCTCAGATTTTGAAGCAATTATTATCAAAGATGCATAAATTCCACAAACAATGCATATCAGAAACTATATTTATTTATTCACTACATCTCTGAAGGAGACAACTCCAGTACGAGGATGAGAAGTTAGAGTAAAAGTAGCCCTGTTTTTTTCCTCCCTAGCAGCATGTCACAGAGTAGGATTGTTTAACATCATATTCTTCAACATATATGCTATAGAATCACATTAAGAAGAATTTTTGGAGGAAGAATATACTTCCCATTAGCCCCATTTTTCCGATGCGTGGCGGCTCGTCATTCAAGTATTATGCTTTTTATGGTCTTTAGTTTTGACATAGTAACTATTTCTGGATAATTTATTTTGTAGGAGATCTTTAAATACTCAATATTAAACGCTTTTTTAAGTAATACAATAAAACTTATTCAAACTATAACAGAATAAAAAATATTATACAAAAAATCTAAAGCTTACTTCCTAATGAACATTTTCTTTTCCGTCAGCGTTATTTCTACATTCTACAGATTCACAAGAGAAAACTTACCTGCAAAAGAGAAATTTAAAATTTAAACATCTAAGTAATTACATTTCGTTATTTTCAAATTTTAAAACTTAACTAGTATTGCTATATTTACATAGAGGATGAACAAGGTATTTAGATTCTGTTAATAATGTTTAAAATAAATGCTTAAAAATGTGACAAGCAGAGTATTTTTTACTTTTAAGATTAACGTTTTAACTTCAATTTGCGATTATTTTCCAAACCCATGCAAAATTAATGACATGCAAAACATTAATAATTCAAATACTTTTATAATTTCTGCTCCAATTTAATTAAATTACTATTAAATGGAATACGTAATTTAAGTTGAAAATCGAAAAGTGCTTCGCTCTAGATTATTTAGAAAGAAAGCGCCATTTTCTTTTTTTCTTACAAAATATTTCTATTTATTTAAACAACTCAGCAAATAAATGCAATGCTCTTTTTAAATAACGACATCATATATATTTATCAAGTCATACAAAGTAATCTTAACAGAGAGTCAAACTTTAAAAACATTGATGATTAAATAAAATGGGTTAAGGATAAAAATTCTAGATAATTTTTAAATACAAAGACGATTGGAAAAGACAGAATAAAAGTGGAAAATATTTAAATATTTTCCTTAGAAAAAAATAAACATTTTATTAACAGCATAGAACATTCGTCAAGTATTTAATGATATTTATTTTTAAAATTGTTGGAATTCAATGAAAGGAAAATTGTTTGCAAAAATAAATATTCATTGAATTGAAAAATAATTCTCAAATGATAATAATTGTGGTTCCACAGTTTTCTATAACAGCTAAGATTATTTTTATAATTTGAAATTTAATTATTCCATAGTTTTTAACTGTTAGGTAATTTAAATCTCTAGATGCTGAAAAAATGCAGATTTATTTGGGGAGAAAATATATTAATTCTGTTTTAGCTTGATTTAATTATGTTAAAATCCCGTTTAAAGAAAATACTATGAACTTATTTGGAATGAATCTTGTAATTTTGAACCGAGGGCAGATGAAAGAAGAAAAATAAAAACTGGGCACTTTCTCCAAACTTTCATGCCACATTAGCTTATTCGTATTTATAAAAATAATATATATATATATATATATATATATATATATATATATATATAATAATGACTATATTAAAGTTAAAACAACGTTATGTCAACCATTATTTATGTTGTTAATACACTTTTTAATAATTTTTAGTCAAAAATTCCTTTATATTTCATTTCTTTAAACATTGTTAATTATTCAAAATTTCCCGTTATTCACCATTCTTAAGTAAAACGCCTAATCATTAATACAGCTGAGATTGTAAAATCATTTACTATTAGAAAAGATACTAAAAGATGCATTTGATACTAAAATGAAATAATCAAATATTTCTTGTTTGTATTTATATATGCTCATGCACACAACAAAATAATATTTATAATGCGAATTTCATATAGCTTTTATCAAATGGGAAAATTAAAAATGAATAATAATATTAATAAATTATAAACATCGAACAGAAAAAGAGCCATTTTAACACACATATTTTGTCAATTTTCTTATTTTTTAAAAAAAACTTACTGCACATATCAAGTGTCATTTTCTTTCAGTTAGCATAACAAAACTATATTTTCCTGGAATTATAACAAAACCTGCATCGAAGACATCTTCGTTTCAAAATGAACTTTGTTGCAATAGTAAACAAGTAATTCTTTTTTGTAGAATATTCGGTCATAATTAAATTGAGATGCTACGGTCATGAAAAGCGTCCTCAATTTATAGACCAAACCTCTAATCCATCACTTTTAAAATCCATATATTAGTACGAAAACTCTTAACTAAATAGATCAAATTATAGACTCAGGATGGTTATTACTGAGAGTAACTGCTACTAATAATAAGAGAGAACGTAGCATGTATTTGTACTTTATAGATTAGACGTTTGATTTAGAGCTATTATATTTGATACAATTCTGGAGAATGAGGACATATACCACTAAGCAAATGTATTATGATTTTAAATGAATTGCGATTTTGGCACTTTTCCGTGATTATCTCTTAAAATAGTGTTTCACAAAGTTGAATTTTACATTGTCTTAAAATATAAAATATATTCTTTTGTTGATATCAATTCAGTTGTCGTGTAAATATTCTTCGAATCTCACCACTTTTTAAAAACACTTTTTTGCATTATTTCCAACAATAAATTCCATCATTGAAATTTATAGTTGAAAAACTTGAAAAATGCTTGAAATTGAAACTAAAACCGTTTTCATTGTTTTATTAAATATGTATTTTCTTGAATTTTGCCCACTATTTCAAACTGAGGAAGAAAGGTTCGATTTATTACCAGCACCCATAGAAATTCAACCATAATTTACAGAACACCCAAGTTATCAGAAACAGAATTAATCGTTTCCCGAAGTTATCAAAAAGAGTAATCTCAGTATTGCAAATGAGAAAATTTATTCAAAGGATGGATTACCCAATAGTTATATATTTAAATTTAGTATTATTTTATTGCATTCGATTCCAAAAGGAATGTTCAGTTACTAAATTAAAAGAATAAGTATTAAAAATAACACGGTTTTGTTGTGAATCGTAACGATATTTAAAAGTACTTAGTTAATATAATTTAGAAAATAATTAACTAAAAATATATAACTTAGAAAATAATTAACTAAAAAAATATATGACTTAGAAAATAATTAACTAAAAATATACGACTTAGAAAATAATTAACTAAAAAATATATGACTTAGAAAATAATTAACAAAAAATATATAACTTAGAAAATAATTAACAAAAAATATATAACTTAGAAAATAATTAACAAAAAATATATAACTTAGAAAATAATTAACTAAAAATATACTTTAGAAAATAATTAACAAAAAAAAACATAACTTAGAAAATAATTTACAAAATTTATGCATAAAAGATTCTATAGAAAGTATAAATAGTATTCGCAGCGATTAAAAACTGGACGTCAAAGGCTGTCAGTAATCAACAAATAAATTCATTAAAAATATCTCTTTGTTTCGTTTTTGTTCAGCGCACACGTTAACTTTTCTTTTTCTTTAATTCAAATTTTTTCTGTTATTTTATTTCTACAACGAGATGACACAAGCAATAACAAAACAATCGTGAAACAGTAGACATTTTTCAACACTTTATTAGAACCCGGGAATCACAGAAGTTCAACATTTTATCTTGAAAGGTAAATATCATTTAAAATGAAAGTAAACATCAAACAAAACTAAAATAAATACCTATTAACGTTTTTATTAACTATTTGCCACACACATTTAACGCCGCTTTCTACAGAGCTCACATTCTTTGCAACTTAGCATACCAAAAACTGTAATTTCCTCGAGCCATAACAAAAAAACTTCCGCTTCCAAATCGAAATCCATCCCCAAGAAATAAACGAACAATTTGTTTGCTGAACATTTCACCATAAACAAATTGAAAAGCGACGACCTCCAAAAGCGCCAAGAAACCACTTACCAAACCTCTAAGTTGTCATTTAAAAAGCACTAAGTCCGACCAGAAGCATGGAAACATAGAACAACCAAAAATAAATAAATATATATAAATATACACCACAATTATTATAATATTTTTTCTCAAGGGGTCACTACCCGTAAGAACTTTTGCGTGCAGTTTATTATTTTTTTTTATCATATCATTTCTGTTCCCCCCTTAACACTGAATGGAGATGGATGCATGGGTCCAAAACGAGAAAGGGCCTCTATAATCAGCTGAGGGGGTTGTTCCACTGCAGGTGGCCCACCAAAAAACAGAGGGAGGATTTTGATCACCTCACGTAGAATAGGCGGGGCAGATTGCTATCGGACCCGTTCGTTTCACCATTGGGCAGTTGCGTGAAAAAAAAGATATAAAAACAGCAATAAAAAGAAGAAACTTGAAATCTGTTGGCTTCAAGACGTCTTCAAGGACGACAATGAGACTTGACGCAACATAGAAACTATCCATCCATTGTACCGTTTGGCGAGGGTGGGCCGGTGAGGGATAAATTATAACTTTCCGTTGTGGAGTTCTGAATGGTTGTCGGAGGGGGTAGGGTAAGGGGTGCATCAGAGGAGATACGGGCCTGTGGACAGCTCAATGGTATCAAAATCTTTTCGCTCGGAATATAGTTTTTTCTTTTCTTTCAGCCCGCTGCTATTTTTTTCTAAAACTGATATTAAACATTTACGCTACTGCATTTGTGACGCGATTTGTTAAGTTTTAATTGTCGTTCTGGTAGGGTTGTTATTAAAAATATTTTGTTTGCTTCGAATGTTTTTTTCCTCCTTCTCATTTGTGAGGTGAGGCTATTAAATATCCGAATAAATTATTTGCCTTGTTGAACATGTGATGCTGTCTAGGGACATTCAAATTATTGTGTGTGAAAGGATTATTATAGAGGCCAAGACGTGCTTATCTTGTTTTCTTCTTGTGTTTTATCGCTCTTGTGGGTCTAATTAATTATTTGTATTCGTTAAGTAGCGTTTTTGTTTTCAATGGTTCAGTGCTACTGTAACTTTCTGTTACAGAATGTATTTTCATAATGAGAATAAAAGAGGATAAGTCTTTCTTAATATCAATACAAATGGAGTTGGTATATCATATTAATAATTTAGGGTGAATAAAAGTGAATGGGAATAATAATGGGAATAAAAAGGACATAAGTCTTTTGTAATATCAATGAAAATGGTGATAGATATGATTAAATATTAATAATTTTAGATGAATAAAAAGGGATAAGACAATAATAAATGGTGATAGTTATGTCTAAATATTAATTATTTAAGGTGAATAAAAGAGAATGTGAATAATAATGGGAATAAAAGGGGATAAGTCTTTCGTAATATCAATACAAATGGTGATAGGTATATCATATTAGTAATTTAGGGTGAATAAAAGGGAATGCGAATAATAATGGGAATAAAAGGGGATAAGTCTTTCGTAATATCAATGCAAATGGTAATAGGTATGTCATATTAATAATTTAGGGTGAATAAAAGGGAATGTGAATAATAATAGGAATAAAAGGGAATAAGCCTTTCGTAATATCAATAAAAGTGGTGATAAGTATGTCATAATAATTCAGGAAACTTCGCATTACTGATAAATTCATTTAACTAAAATTTCAGTATTAAAGCCAATTAAAAAAATTCTTCATTATTCATGCTTTTGTATTTATCTTACATTCAGTTAATTAATGTAATATATGCATTTGAAATCTGAAAGCCGTTTCTAGGGTACAAAGCTTGCTTTTAAAACTTTAAACTGAATTAGGCGACACTTTAAGTTCGTAATTTGGTTGAGATTCATTTGTAAAATATTAAAAAAATTTCCTTACTTAATCAACAGTTTAAAAGAAGAAAATAATTAGAGGCATCTGAAAATGTCTTAATTTATCAATGCACTAAAACAAAGCATGTACATATAGCAAGATGATAAAATTTGAAAACTAATTAATGAAATCAAAACATTTATTAGAATTTGCAATGAAAGTTTCAGGATGATTCCTGCATAATTGAATCTTTCTATCTTCAGCTAAGAGTTAAAATTAAATAAATAAATAAATTTGGAATTACCTACTTGACTTAATAAAAATATATCTCAGATAAATCGAGATCGATGGCATGGTTTAATGAAAAAAAATTTTTGTTATGGCATCTCTTCTCACAAAAAAAAAAAAAAAAAAAAGCTTGTTGCAGTCTAATTTCAGCTTTCAACCACGGATTCTCAGCTGCGCAGTATTTTGCTATTTCTTGAAGGCTATAGAGTTGGTAGCAAACTATTTTTTTCAAAATATGTTAGCTTCTACATTCATACATTTGAATTGCCAAAATTATAAATTAAATTCATGCACTCAATTACTTTACCAAGTATAAAAGTTTAAACGATACATTAAGAACGCAAACGATTCTTTAAAATAAAGAAAAAACTATCAAAATATGATGAAATAATAAAAATATTAAATTTGCAATCGTTTTATTTGTTTTTGTCTTAACTGAATTTTTAATGTATGCCGTGAGATGGTTTAACTACAGAAGTTATGATAACTTAGAGAGAGAGGCGGAATTCTACATAATATTTTTCAGAGCTTTTAACAAAAATAACTTTTTAATTAAGTGAGATTTTTAAAAATTAATATACGCACAATAATTCGATTTTAATATATATAATACATATTTAATATATATAATATATATTTAATATATATATATATATATATATATATATATTATTTTTATTATATTATTTTTTAACAATTCTTTAGATAAAAATGCTTTATTTTGAGATCAGCAAGGCACATTTAAAAGTAAAGATCATTTTTCAATCTGAAAATAAAATTTGATGCTAGAGAAAATTCTGAAAGGACATCAAAAATTTATGTTTCGACAAAAGAATTTCAACTTATTTAATGAATAGAACTTTCCAAAACATCTGCAACATCTCCAAAACATTCTCAAACCGGAAATAATTTTATTCTCAGAATATTTGCAAAAAGTAAATTTTCTAATTACTTGTTCAGATTCTTATTCTAAGCTTTCATTTTTGTATGTTTTGTGGTTTTGAGCAGGTTTTTTTTAATTTCCTAATAAAAATTAAATGTGAAAAAATAGCATCGCGTTCTTTTCTTTAAAGTCGTTTGCTAGATTAATATTTTTATATATGTACGACCATCATCTATTTGTTCTCTTATGACGATGTTGCAAAAGAATATCCGGAACGGTTTTTCCTTGATATTGCTGTGATAAAAAGCTATTTTGTTAGTGAACAACTGCATGACATTTTCTTTAATAAAAGTTTTCGTATTACAAAGCAATCCGATGTTCTTTTACGTAAAACGATGAATTTCTCTGTACAAAATTCTTGCGATATCAACAAATAAAAAGTTGATAACATCAGAAAATAAAAAAACTATCATAAATGATGGAAAACTTTCCTGAAATAATTTTATTCTCTCACTTTTGGAAAAGTTAACAATTGTACAGAAGCAGAAAAGAGAGAGAGAGAGAGAGATTTTAAAAGATTTTTGTAGACGAACCGTATGGATTTGCGTATTATTTTTATTTAATATTTGTTTATAATTTTTATATTGTTTTGTTAAGTAGAAAGGGAAAATAAAACAAAAGAAAAGAAATGATTTTATATTTAGTGACAATTCAGTTGATTATAAAAAAGGTTTCAGCTGCGTATAATTTCCCTCAAATAAATAGTTTTCCCGAATTAAAAAGTAATCGAGGGTATTTGAACCGAATTTAATTCAAAATACTTAAATACTTTTGTAATTTAATCAATTCACTTCCATAATGCGAATTTCAAAATGATCTCCATTCATTAATTAAGTAATTGATATATTTAATCAAAACTAACTCTAATACACCATAACTATTTACCGTTACACACAAGTCAATTTTACGAAGTATTATAAGTCAATTTTATATATGACTATTTTTTTGAATGTGTATTATTATGGCCAAATATTTGCTCTGATTAATACAGAAAGACATGCAAATGCAGTAAAAAGCAATTAATTTATTTAGACAAGATTTAATTTCAAACTTAATAATAAATTATTTGTTATAAATCTTTATATTTAAAGTGAAAAATATTTAATATCAGGAAGTTCTGTCTACAGTCGTAGGGCAGGCAGGATTACTTAGTATTTCATTGAATGGTGAAATGACCGAGTGCAAATTTCGATATGTGTTGTTAATTAATGTAAAATTGGTATTCAAATGTTCTGTGACTCTTGAAAATAATACAGCTCTTCGGTAAAATCCCCCCCCCCCCCGAAAAGGTGAAAGCTTGTTCATTTATGTTAGATTTAAATTTAAAAGTAGGTAAATAGTTAATTTGTCTAACATTGCATTTTCGATGAATTTTAATCTTTATTTTTTAAATCATATACATCCGGATTTCTATCATTTTACCGACACATAGAGGCACACTCGAAATTTGAAATGTATTTTACATAAAAAAATAAATATACACAAGAATACTATTACTGAAAAATAAATATATTGTAACATTTTCTAAAATTAAATATTTGTGGATTTCGCACAAGCATTCAACTGAAAATATAAATAAATAATTCTCCTTCATATACTGAAGATATGAATAAAATGTTCTATTTCATATTTAATATTGTAAAATATCATTATATATATCATTATAATTTAGTCATCTGTTTACTGTAACATAAAAAAGCGTATTCCTGAAATCGAGTTTAATTAGAATTTATATTATTCTGTAAGGAAATGTAATATTAAAACTTTAAAATTATTATCCTAAATTCATTTAATAAATGCAATAACTTTCAGGATAATGTCATTTCTGTTCAACGACCCTCCCCCCCCCTCCCAAAAATATTTCAGAAAAACATTCCAAGTAAAGCAATAATAATAATAAAGAAAACCAGCGAAAATCAAGAAAAAAACTAAAGAAAAACAATCTAGACAGCTATATTTGTTTAAAATTTATATTATTTAATGATTATAATTTTATTATTTCCTCATCCACATAAATAAAAATAAATAATAAATTTATAAATTTAATAAATAATAATAAATTTCTGGAATGTCATGAATGAAAGCATGTCAGATTATGAACTATTAATACATGAAATTTTTTTTCAAAACTCCTCGCAGATTGTTTGTACTGGAAAAAGATATAATTTTTTTTCCCTAGCTTAAAAAAATATTCTTTATTGGCGATGCTAGGTATAACATCTTATTATTTAAATTTCGGAGAATTATTAATTTCCAATTCGATTAAATACGAATTTCCTTCTACGAAATGCGATTTCACATTCAATCGGTTAAAATTATTGATATCAGTTAAACCGCGAAGGCGTAAACATCCTTTCAAAACACACATGCAAATAAGAAAAAAGGGGGAAAAAGAAATGAAATACTACCACACCCTAAGTTATCTCAAGCCGATGAAAATTCCCCACCCTGCCATAAAAATCCCTTTCAGTTTTTTCCCCCATCCACATCATGATTGGTTAACCGATTTGGTCACGATCATTCTATTTTTTTTTCTTCGAAAAAACCCTCAACTGTTGTTCTAATAATAATGATGATGAGAAGGTCGAAGTCGACCCATCATTGGTTAGACGAGAAAGAATAATAAGCAGTTCATCTGTCTTGTCTTTCAGATGATGATCTCTAATTCGACATCAGAAGGGGGGGAACGTAGGTCCACTTCGTGTTCGATCCCGCGGCGTTTCATGAAATTAAAAGCACATAACTACCGAAAAAATTAACAAAAAAACATGTCCGTGCACACATTGGAGTCAGCTGGGAGAAATTAAACTGGTTGTAGAGTAGGACTCCTGTTTTTATTTTTTTAATATTTATTTTTTTATTTTTCAGATGTTTGTTATTTTTTATTTTGCTTCGTGGTGAAATGAAGTAGACGGCTATCGTGCAGCCAGACTTTCGCTATTATTATTTTCTTTATTAATGATGTTTTCATATAATGAGACGCTCCCGCTTGGGCTTCTGGGTAATTATTTAAAATTATAGCCGTTTTCACTGTTTTTCTTTAGTTTTTTTTTTTTTCTTCTTCTTGATTTTCGCTATTCTTCTTTATTATTATTATTATTAACATTTTATTATTATTACTTTACTTGGAACGTTTTTCTGAAGAAAAAAAAATCTGAGGAAATTGAGATTTTGTAAAGTGATAAAAGAGCGATAAAAAAGTGGCCTCTTCAAATCTGTAATTAAATACTTGTGATTTTTTTTTCTTCTATTTTTTTCCGCAGTTCTTGGAGAATTTATTTCATAAGTAAAGTGTGATGTGAAATGATATTCAAAGTGCACGGTTTCATTTTTATATTAAAATATTAGAAAGACATATGAAATATTAATAAATGTCGAAGACTTTGCAAATAACAGGTTTTTCACCCTTCTGATAAGTTTTAAAATGAGTATCAGAAGTGGCATTCAAATGATGTTATTAAAATAATTAAACTAATTTCTCTATGTTAAAACTGACGTTACTTGACTTTGATTTATTGCATGACAAGCACATAAATAGTTTTATGTTGCAGGTACTAATTGTTTCACTTTTTAAGTATATCATTGATGGCATGCAATTAATTGTTTTATGTAAATGATGGTAAAAAGTTTCATGTTTTAATCAAGCGCAATTAGTTGCCACCGCAATTATCGTTGGTAAATTAAGGGTAATTAAAAGTGATCAAGTCAAAAAGACAAAAATGAGTTAATTTGGTCTTATTGTTTTAAAATATTTTTCTTGTAGCAATATTATATATAGTACATGTCTAAAATTTGCTATTTATTGATTTTTGGGTACAATTCGGTTTTAATGGCGACCAAAAAACGCCAAGAAAAAATTTCGACAAATTATAAAAAACATACTCAAGTGTACATATTATATATATATATATATATATATATATATACACAAAAAAAAAACTTGCGAATCACATCACAACCACCGATAGACTGACTAAAGTGGCTGTGATAGCATCCTATATAGTTGGACGATTAAAATCGCCAAATTGGTGACATTGTTTCTTGGTGCTTTTTGATCGCCGTTACAACCAACAAGTAGAAAAAAAGATAAAAATGAATTAGTTTGTTCTTATTGTTTTAAAACATCTGCTCAAACATTTGCTGTAACAAAAACAGTACACATCGATATATGAGTAAAATTTGCTATTTTTTAATTTTTAATATCTTAGAGACGTCATTTCAAAATAAGAACAATTTGATTCATTTTTCGCTTTTTTATTTTTTAAATTTCTTTTAGCTCTACACCGACAATATATTTTATTTAAATGCAACCAATGAGTGAAAAAAAATGAGAAATTTTTTAAATTATATAAACTATTTCTAAAGATTTATTTCTGATTGTGCATGAGTTAATATTTGTGTTGAGAAAGAATTGATATGCTTTTCTTCATATATTTATTTTGAGATGTAAATGCAAAACATTTGAGGCCCATATTGCTGAGTATAATTTAAGGGGTCCTGTTTCTTTGAGCAAGTTAAAGACATTTTGCGTAATTTAATAACCATTTATTAAGGACCATTGCTTAACCATTTATTACCTTAGAAGTAATTTTTTTTCAATGCTTACTTTTATATTTATTGTAATAATTCTTCCTATAAAACATAATTAATTTTAACTTGCTTATCTAAAAATTCTTCCACAATTCAATACTATTTGATAAAAATCAAGGAATCTTTCATTTTTTTATTAAGAAATATGTAATTCCACTGATCTAGTTCATAAATGATGGAAAAAAATACTGTTGCTTCAAAAATAATTTTTAAAAAATGCAAAAAAAAATAAATAAATAAATAAAAAAATAAATAAAATAAAATAAATAAATAAATAAAAAAAATAAGTCATTTGTTTTTGATTTAATAAAATCAAAATTTTAATCCCAAATCCATGAAAGAAAATATCAGAAAAAAATGATGTCGCTTACCGCTTATTGATCAAAAGTAATTTAATATACAGGGTGTTTATAAAGTCCCGGACCCATTTTGATGGTCAATAACTCATAAAATAATGAAGATATAAACACACTTATGGCATTTATTGATGGAATAACTCATATATTTTCCTTTTCAGGTTTGAATATTTTTACTTTTGTAAATATCGTCTGCGCGTGTGGTTAATTTCAGATAATTTCATTTTCCAGTCTAAATATCTGTACTTTTCTAAATATCGTCTGCTTATTAATTGCATTTTTCTCTCTTTTGTTTTTGGCAACTATTGCAATGTTATGTTTACTTTTGATGTGTTTGTTCTATGTAGTACTTTTGTATGCGATATTTTATTCGAGCGGTTATTAAGGAGAATGCATACACCACAAGAGAAAGCACAGATTTTATGGTGGTTCATAGAAACGAAATCGATAGTGCAAGCACAGAGAAATTTCAGAATTTACCAAAAAGATCCTCCAACGTTTTCAGGAGGAGAGTGTTGAACATTGATGACCTAAAAGCCAGAATTACAACCGCAATAGGCTCTGTGGATGCCAACATGCTTTCCGCTACCTGGCGTGAAATTGACAATCGACTTGATATTCTCCGTGCGACGAAGGGGGCACACGTAGAAGTTCATTAACAAGGGTCATGAAATTTTTGGAGTCTATTTAACCGTTTATGTTATTAATTTTAATCTATCTTTATTATTTTATGAGTTATTAAACATGAAAATGGGTCCGCGACTAAATAAACACCCTGTATTTTTGTTTAAATAAAATTCAAGCTATAAGCTAAAGCTAAGAAAAAATATTAGTAATTATCTATAGGAAATGGATATAATTATCTATTTATAACATATTAAGAAAATACTGCCCGATTGGTTTTCTTCGTATAAGAATAGTTAGATTTAATAAATATTAAATAAATGCTATAAGAAAGAATATTTTCGTGGATATATCAATAGCTACCCTGAAGTAAGAAACTTTCGATGCATCTCTGAAAAAAATGAAGCTTTTTAATATCACATTAAGTTTACATGACATTTCTATAAACATGAAATTTCAGACAAGACGTTAGTCCTAAAAATTAAACACATTAACTATTATAATATTTTTTTATCTATTTAAAGAAGAATAATCTCTCATAAAAAACAATAATGCACTCTAATTTGAGTGCATTATTTAGTGCGATCATTATATTAAAGTTACTACTTTTGAAATAAATAATTAAGCGATCCTTCATTTTTAACCAGCATCAACAATTGACATTCTCGAAATTTCTTGCACCCCTTATGAGGACACATCTAATAGTTATCTTTATCGAGGGTTTCACATTCTTTTTTGAATTAGAGTGGTTTAGATTGACTTAAACAACTGCTAAATTATCAGATCTGGCTTCTAAATTATCAGATGTCCAATAAACAGACACAAACCACAGTCACCTGCGAGTGAATTACGGTAGCAAAAGGAATAAAAAGAAATGAAATTATTTGAATTTTAAATACAAAATTGGAGCTCTTAATAACCATAAAAGTTTACCTAAAATGAGACAACACAACGTTGAGCCGAAGTTGAAATTTTCACATAGTCTTCTTAGTAAAACTATTTCTTAGTAAAAATACTTTCGAAGAATATATTTCATTCAAACTTTGACAGAAATCTATAAATCTGGAGGAGAGATCATATATTAAATTTCATCCGTGTAGCTCTAAAGTTCAATCGTGTTCAGAAACAGGCAAAAAGATATGTTTAGAAAATGTGTTTTTCAAACTCGGTTTGAAATATACAGATTCGTTAAAATGTCAAATACGATTTTTTTTTTTACGATTACAATAATTTCTTTTTGCATCTTTCGTATTTGAGAAACTAAAAACTATCTTTTTAATACAATAATAAAATTGTGACCGTATGCATGGTTAAACTGAAATGGGTTTTGTGCCCATAACCGTAGTGAAACGAACTTTTAATAAATGAAAAGAGTATTTTTTTAAATACTTTATATTATATTATATATATATATATTTAAAGAATTTCATTTGTTGATCAGAGGGCGGTTTTGTTAGAAGTGTTATAACAGCTTGAAAATACATATATTTGCCTTGAAATTTGGTCTTTGTAGTATTAAGAAAAATTTCAAAGTTTTAGTTTTCAAAGTTTTTCAAAGTGTAGTAAAATTTCAAAGTTTCAATTTTAAAGTCAACATATTGTAGCGTGACATTGCTTTGTTTAATTTAGTATTATATAAATAATTACTCTGAATGATAGCAATAAAAATATACAAAATCATATTTTATGTTCTCAAAGTGCATAAATGCAGTTATTAAAATAATAAAAGTGTTGAGATAAATTGTAAAAAGTATTTTTAAGAATCATTAACATTAGAATTCCGTTCAAAAATATTACTGGTATCACTGAAAAAAATAATCTTTTAATGTTCAAAGTGATGTGGAAATATTTTTTGTGCAATAGTATGCTTTAAAATCTATAAAAGGAAAAAAAAACAATTTTTATATAAATATTTTTAAATAAAATTAATTTGTTTATCGATTCTTCGATTTTTAATATCAGCACCAGGCACTCAAGAAGGAACTACATTTCAAATCTGATAGCTTTAGCTATAACAGCCTGCTCTTATAGAGTTTTGAATGACTTTTACATCATACACTGTACATGACACTATTTATGATTAATATCTATTCTTTCAACCCTATCTTATTAATATTAGTGGATATATTTTACACTTTAATGCTACAATAGAAAACGAAAATATAGCAAGAGCTATATAACATTTACAATCCTTATACCACTAACCATCAATGCTTTTTTCCCCCATCATGCATGTAATCAATTAGCATTTTGTTAAAAAAATTTTGAAATCAATTAAATTAACAATTTTGGGAGTATAAATTATTTTAAAATTAGATGCTTTTAATTGGAGAATTCTTAAGTATATACTTTTCAAGTGTTCAAGTGAAAAGCTTATTTTTGAAGCAGTATTTTAAGAAAGAGGAAATAAAAAAACCTACTTTCGAAAACTGAATTTTTATTTTTTCTCATATTTCCAGATATTTACGCTCTCTTTTTTTATAAAATTATTTATCTTTGACATTAAAATATAATTTCAAAAAAAATTCCTCATTTTTAAAAAAACTTATAATTTTATTTTTTTTAAATAGGTGTATACATTTCTGAGAAAAAATAACTATCCATCTATTTACATATAGTTCTAAAACTGAGCTTAAAGAATTAATTTATTCATTCCGAAAAATATGCCTAGAAAAAATGACTTTTCACTTTTCTTTCGAAATTATAGTAAATCTATTCAAAAATCATAGCAATTATACACAACTACACAGAAGTGTGAAATATAATGAATTCAGTATGAAAAATGAGCAAAAGAAATGAGTGCAAAGCCGTGAAAAATATAAAAAAAAGCATTTAAATACAAGTTTCTCTAAGACTATTTATATTCAAGCATTAATGTAGTAATAATAAATACTTGCTAAGGTGAAAAACTTTTCTTTTCATGTCTGTATAGAAGTTGTCAAAGATCCAGCGCTCTTTACAATTTCATCTCTCAATAACATTTCCAAATCAGTTGAAACCATCCTAAATAGTTATAATTAATCATCAAAGGAGGAAACCGGCACTATTCAGAAAAACCGATTCAAAAGCTTTAAAGTTACAATTGCTCATAGTTTTTCAAAGCGAAAAGTTTATGAAAAAAAAAAATGTGAATTGCTTTCTTTCAGACGATTTTGAAAAAGATTTTTACTTTACAGCTTTAAAAAAATTTTGGAGCACGATTTTTTAGAGTGAGTTTCAGCAATATTCATTCTTTTATTTTTTCACCCTCAAACTGGGTTGGCGACTCTGCAAATTGAAAGCTCTATCTTCATAATTTGAATGTCTTTTTTGGTCTTCAACGAAAGTTCTTGATTCGAAGAATGGAGTTTTCCAGCTCAAAGAAATTTCACATCGATATACGATGTGTTTTTCTGTCGGCAACGTGAAAAGTTAGATCCGGAAAGACGTCCATGTAATTTATAATTTATCGTCACTTTTATTGTGGGTTTTTTTAAAACTTATTTTTCCCATCTGGATACAAATGAAAAGAGATTTAATATAAATACGGCATGGAAAAAATATTACTTAATTTTAAATATCATGTACGCTTCAAAAATGGCATAAAATTATTTTGTACATATTTTCTAATTAACTCAGTAATATTGGAATCATTCTGTGAAAAAATATCATTTATAGTTTCTATTTTATCATTGTAAAAATATATTTTTTGATTCCATTTTAAATTACTATCAGATAAAAAGACCAAACGATTTCTTAAAAAATATGCTTCCATTTCTTAATTAATTTTTAATGGGATTATTTGAAAGAATTACTTTTATGTTTAATATTTGTTTAATTGCAAAATTGCAGTGTTGTCTGTTAGAAAAAACAATTATATATTAATATCTCTTGGAGAATTTAACTGGTTTTCATAAATGAATAATATGAGATATTAATTAAAATAATCTTTTTTTTTAATTTAAGAAAGTGTTTGTCTTTATTAATGTTTTATGAAACACTAATGGGAATCTGTAAAATATTATAAATTTTTAAGTAAGGAAAAAAAATTTAAGCGCAAAAAGGAATTACGATAACAATTTAGAGAATTAATTGATGACTAATTCTTAATAATTTTGAACCTATTAAATTGTGATAATCAAATAAAGCTGTGATAAAATAATGGCGAATAAAATTTTAACTCAAGACAAATAAAATTACTGAATTACACATGGTTCTTGAGTTTAACTGTTTAATTTAACTAATTAATTTATATTTTTGAAATGACTATTTTTTTCTTTTAAAATTATAATTAAATTGCATTACAAATCAGTGCGCAGGTAAAATATATTAAATCTTCTGTTATAAAAGGTATTATTAGAGTATCTGCAAAAGTGATAAAAAAATAATGTGAATACAAATTTATAATTTTTGTATTTTCTATTCATTGTTTATTTTTCTGGAATTAGTTTTAGTGTTTTTTAGAAAAAAAAGCACCTTGTTTTCTAACTATTATTAAAAAAAATATACCCCATTTTTGGAACTAAAATTTTAAATTTAATTAGATGCAAAACAAAATTAAAAATAATTATTCTTGTTTTGCTATATTTTGATTCGAAACATATTATTGGAAGATAAAGATAGGTAGCTGTAATATATTTTTTTTCTTAAAAAATATCCCTTAAATGAAAAAAGATTATTTTCTAAAGAATTAGAATGAAATGAAACATTTTCATTTCGTTCACAACAAATAAAGATATCATGTTTCTTTGACTCCTTCTTTTGAAAATTACAATCCTCGAATTTCATCTTCAGGAGGAAATTATTACTATTTCTTTTCTTACAATTTGAAGACAGTTTGTCTGACAACTTGAAGGTATGCATAATATCATATAGTAAAAAGGACGTTTTTAAACAGAGAAGGTATATTAATTATTTTAAATAATCACAAAAGTTACATTCAGAGAAAATTATCTTGATAAATGTGAATGTACAAATATTATTCCTTTCGCCAAAGTTGAATTAATTTTTGCTAAAATATATAACAAAATTTGGTTAAACTGTAAAATCCAAATAGAGAGAAAAATTATCTTGTTGAAAGTGGAAAATCATTCATTTCATCAAAATGGAATTTCCATTTGTTAAAATTTGCAAAAAAAATTTAATTAAACTGCAAACTATAAAATTATTGAATGGAAAATGTGACCTGGAATTTTCATTTCTCGAATCACAACTTCATATGATTATAATTCGCATTAACTTTTTTAATCATTTAATGATTATCTTTCGGTATTTTTTTTAATGAAAAGGAAAACAATACACTAAAAATTGTATTCAGTCACATGTATTTCTAAACAAACGTTTTAAATCCTTGATATATAATAAATTAAGCATTTTTCTTAAATGATTCATCCTATTTAGCACTTTTATCACTACTTCAAATCTTACAAGTAAGACATGATTAATTCTTCTATGGGGCCCAAGGGCCTAAAAGCAAGTCAGAGAGATTCTTTTTACCCTTTCCAACTTTCAAGACGAAAACTTTGACAAACTAAAATAGCAAAATATTTGATTGCCGATTATTTCCCAAGAATAATTTCAGTATGTAATATATAAAAAAAATATTGAACTAAAATTTAAAAGTAATTTTAAATATATTATAAAGCACAATCATAAAACTTTTTTAACATAGTCTAAATAATATTTAACTGTAAAAACAAATTCTTTAAAAAATAATAAAATAGCATAATAGAGTTTTATGTAAATAATAATTAATCAAGTATGCTTTTAGAATAATATTCCAAAATAAACAATATTTGATTGTAATTTCAATAACTTGGACTTTAGATCTTTATAGTTAAATGAAATCATAAAATTAAATAACTTTGTAGATACGAAACAGAAATTTCAATCTTTCGGAGCCCACTAAATTTGTGTTACTCTCAGGAAATGGTTGAGGGCCGCGGTGGCCTGGTGGAAAGATCTCGGCCTCGGAACCGGAGGGTTTCAGGTTTGTGACCCGATTCCACCGAAGAACCGTCGTGTAAGTAGGTCTAGAACACGTTGAAACCATCCGGGCCAAACGTCCTCCCGCTGGTGTGGCAAGGTGTGGGGAAGGGGGTGCCAGCTCAAGTGTCGTTCTCGTCATCTGACCGCGGTTCAAAATCATGAGGTCCGTCCCAAAATAGCCCTAGTGTTGCTTTAAAACGGAACGTTGATATAACTAAACTTAACTAACTCAGGAAATGCTTATTTTTCCTATTCAATAATCCAAACCTGCATTTATGAACTTAAAGGGAACCTAAGATATTAAGTTTAGCACATTTTCTGTTTTAAATTCATCGATAGTTTGTTCTAATCTCAGATTTCAATATAAAAAAGTTCTATAATTGATTATAGAAGACACATACGTTGTTGTATGAAATAGGACAAATGTAATATCATCAGCACCGAATATTTATGAAACTAATTTGATTGAAATTATTTGATAAATAAAACTGATCTGATAAGTTAAAAAGAAACTAGCTTCTTACGATTACCAGAAAGGCCTAAAGGGAAAATATACTTAAAATATTGTATAATAAAATGTTATTAATTTCCTACTACTGGGGAAGAATATTCCAAAGCGACCGCACTATCTACTTAAGTCCACTGAATGCATAAAAAAAAAACCTTCATTGCGTGAATTCTTTAAAATTAAAGTAGTACTAACGAATATTTAAGTAGTACTAACGAATATACAACAAATTCTTAGTTACGGAGTTAAATATTGAAAATTCTGTGATTCAAGCGCATGAACCAGAAACATTATTACATTCAAAAGTTGTAAAAAATCTGAAAAGCTGTCATTTGGCAGCCTTTTTGTACTGCTATTTCATAAATCTGCTATTCTTATCTATACTGTGATTTCAAATAACTAATATGTTCATTCATTTGTACTTTAAGCAAAGATTAAAATAAAAATCCATCATTTAAGATTTTTATTTTACTCCCTGTTAGTTTCTCATATTATATATATATGTAATGATATTTTAAACTCTTAATTTCAATTTAATTAATTTCCAAGATTTTATCTTTATTTAGCCCATAGTAACTTCATTCTAAAATATTCTCTTATTTCGTGATCCAATTCCACTTTCTCTACTTAATTAATTGAAGAGAAGCTTTATAAAATTGCTTAGTCAGTTAAACGCCCATACTTTTCACACGCTCGGCGTGAAGGGGTAAAAATGTCCAGTAAGCACATTCTTTCTTAAAAGATCCCTGTGTTTTCCTTACATGTGATTGACATGCATCAGAAATCCCTATCAGAATCTTATTAATATATTAGTACTGTGAAGAAATATTTTCCCTATCAAAATCTAAGGTTATATAAGGCGAGGGATAATTTATTTCGGCCCTTTTTCCCCACTTCAGCTTATTGTACTGCTCTGCGGCGGACATCTTGTCCGCGTCTCTGCTTGTAAATAATTATGCTTTCCCAATGGATATTAAAAATGTTAAAAATATCTTCACTGTCTTCAAACTGCATCATGCTTCACAACAAATAATGTTACATATTATATATAAGCCAGTGGAAGTCATTGCCTCAAAGTTATCATGGATACTTCCTAATGAAGATGCAATGTCTTCTCCATCTATAATATAGAACTTGTAAAAGCCATGAAAGAGCACGAGTACTTAGATTTTCATTTTCATTCATAAACATAAACATTTTGTACTTCGTAATTTACTGAAGGAAATCGAGTATGCAGCTTGACAACAACTCTTACTCTTTTGTTATCGTGTGCAGCTTCTATTTTATTCGACACGAATGATTTAGATACAAAATTGCAATCTTAATAACAAAATATTATAGCAAATTCCATTTATCTATGTTGTTGAGGAGAAGCTCCAGTATGACGGTACGTCATCCTGGTGGGTACTTCCCACAGGAAGGGTTCTTCAGTGGCTAGTTATGGCAAACGCCTTAGCGGTGGTCCGGTCATTCAAATTTATCTGAATATCTTTTATTAGGTGGGGAGGAGTAGCTAGTATTGCTATCTACATTTTGTTTTGAGTTATCGTGCTGAAGAGCATTCAAACAAAAGTAGTTAAGCCTATTGACGAATTCGGCATAAAATTTTATATGCATTTATAAAAGTTATCCAAATGAAAAGTATGCGCCAGCTATAACACCATCACCGAACATGATATAAAGGGTGGTAGGAGGTGTGCACTACATACGGCCTTCAGCAATGAAAGCTGTTCGTGGTAGAGGAAATTGTAAGAGTAGAGTAATGTCATGCTCTACATGGATATGTTCGGATCGGAATGAGCGGTAGTATGGTATCCCATTCTTCAATTGCCGTGAATATTTCTTGATTGATTTCATTCCTCAAGGGAGAACTTCAGATTCAACACAATATTGCAGTACTTTGACAAAGCTACTGAAATTAATCAAAAGCAAATGGCCAGGTCTTCTTGCACAAGTGATCCTCTTCCATGACAATCTCTGCCCACTTGTCTCCCGTGAAACCCCAGACGATCTGAAAAAATTATTGAAGTGTTGGAACACCCGCTGGCTGTACAGTCTGAAGTTGTCACTCTATGATTCCCACATCTATGGGCCACTTAAGTGAGCATTACAGGGGACACGTTTCCATTCGGACGATGAAATGAATGAAGTCATGCAGGTGTCCCTCAAAAACCAACCACCATCTTTCTACAGCAAAGGCATAGACCTGCTAGCTAAATGCTGGGGCCTGTGTTACAACGCCCATGGCGATTTCTTTTGATTTCCAATAAAGATATTCTTTTCATTCAACTTTCCCACTTTTCATTTAGGCAACCCTTAAAAATTTTAGATACCATATTTGTGCACTAAATTTTAGCTACTTAGAAGATTATGCTATCATGTGAATTGATTACGTTCAAAATTTCTGAAACAAATTGCGAAAGACTACATACAAAACAACATTCAAAGAAATTTTGAATTATTGTGTTCAAGACAGATAAAATTAATTCCAAGAATAAGCTTTTCTAACACAAAGAGGTCTAAAATTATAAAAAGAATGTAACAACTTCGAGGTTGAATTTTTTGACTGTTATAATACTTTCTTGATTTACTTCATGTAAGAGAAAGTAAAAATCATTTTACAATGGATCATTAGACTATTATTGGCACTTCTATTATGTTATAAGATTATTATTATTATTATTATGGCACTATTACTACTAATACTTTTGCTCAATTTTTTGAAGAGAAAATCTTTTACGGGAAGATTAAAAAAAAAAAAAAAAAAAAAAAAAAAGACACTTCTGCGCTTCATCATTAAAATCCTGAACTATAAATTTCAGTGGCATCAGAACCCTTTCCAAAAAATCTACTAAGCGTAGCTACCTGACTTTTCTCTCCCCCCCCAAATCTTCTTTCCCCCTCCTCCACTTTACCATTATTATTCTTCTCCAGGAAGCTGCGACTCTTAACCGCAACAGACAGGAAAATGAACTGCTATTCTATCTTCTGACGTAGAAGAAATAGCACCCGTCCAAAACGCATCTCCTGTTTTTTTTTTAAAAGGAAGAATAAAAAAAAAATCCACTAAATAAAAGAGGAGGACGAACAAGAAGAATGATTTCGGGTATAAATCACGCGATATCCCACGTGACGCGTCACCCGCGAAAGAATGACTCTGATCAACACGTGGCCAGAAAAAGTCGATAAAAGCAAGCATCGTAGCACCCACCTCATCACCCCTGCAATCTGCATGCGAGGCTATTTTCCAGTTGGAGAAGGATTGGATGAGATGCGCTTGCTCTTGAGCCTCTGCATCCGTCATGCTCTTCCTCTTCGCTGTGACTTTGATCTCTTCTTGTTCTCTCTGGAGATAACACTGAAGCAAACTGAACTTTTTTAAAAAAAAAGTTTCTTTCTCGGATTGCTTCGTAGAAAATGATAGAAACAAAAATGTTTGGGTGGATTTTCCTTCTAAGAACAAAAATGGTTTCTAGGAAGAATTTCTTTCGTTGGATAATCGGAGAATGATTCATATAAAATTTTGTTTTTGAATTTGTATATTCTTTTTATAATTTTATACAGAATAAATATTTACGGAATTTCTCCAAATGACCTATTCTTAAAAAGTTCTTAAATAACATCCTTGTCGTTAACCTTGTCACCTAACGAATTCGTTGTCCTTCTTTCTTCAAAGGATTAACCCGTTGCACACGGAAAAGTAATTCAATGTCTAATTATTCACCTATACAAAGACTTGTTCATTGCTCCGAAAAATAAATATATATTATTGTTTTAAATTGAATTCTTCCGTTTACTTAATTTGCCTCTTTTAACTACTCTGCAGGCTATTTTTAACAATAAAAATTAAATAAAACGTCAAAATGATGCACCATTTTGAATGATGAATGAGAGTTACCATTGGAGTGCAAAGGGTTAATAATAACATGGTCTTTATAAATTAAACAAAATCGACATTAAAACCTGAAGATTTTCTTCATACTGTTACGTACAAAATTATGGAGAAAAAGAGGTTTTGTTAATTTCTGTGTGTTTAAAGGACAGGATGATTTAGTAAATAAATAAATGAAATAAATTCCTTTGCTTGGATAATCTGAGATTGACTGAAGCTATTATCATCTGTATGCTAACTTCTTAAAGGTGTCATTTGATTTTAGATTATAATGGAATAAAAATATCATGAGAAAAATCCACTCGGCGAATGTACCGTAAAAGTCTAACAAGATTGATAATAAATAATGTGTTTTATTTCACATGAAAACGCGAAATGCCGGTAGAAAAACCCTGCAGAAACTTGGATTATTTGCAGAAATAAACAACGCACAAACTAACTAGCCGACAATTCAACAGTAATACTGCCATCAGTACAAAATAACTGGAGAGCTCGCTCTTCGATCAATTATCCAAAAAGAGAATTCACTAAACTGACTAGGTGTGCGATTTCTTTTATATATTTCCCGTGACAAGATATGATAGTTTCAAGAAAAATCTCAAAACATTTTTTTCAAACCAATTTCTAAAGGCAACGTTTGAAAAGACTAACACAATTATAAAGAAAGAAATGACTCTTTATGTGTTTAACTTGGTAAGAATTCCGTATTTAACATATATAAGGCCTATTTTCAGCAGAAATTATAATTTTGAGTCAATTTTAGAAAAAGGTGCAAGATTGTAACTGTTGTGGAAGACACATGAGCATCAAGATATCTCTTCAAGCTAGAGGAAGTTATATCATCAAGATATCTCTTCAAAATAGAGGAAGTTTCACGCACAATCGTATATTTATATTGTACTAGAATCATATATACGCTGGATGTTCGATGGAATCCTCTTTCAGTTATCTGATTGAAATGACGTATGAGTTACAAGAGATTCTCCAAGCATCCACTATAACGCGAGGATTTTTTGACCTATATGATTCGTGTGTTTAGATTGCTCAAAAATTATATCGAACTTGTTTAAAAAAACTTAAAACATGCTAGAGATCATGACGTAATATTTTTATTATTTATGATAAAATCCAGAAGGACACTTTCTACATCATTTCACTCGAACTTAAAGCTGTAAACCGAGCACGATAGTGCTAATAAGATGGTATCTATAGATGAGCCCTTTTTTGCGATAGAAATAAACACCAAAATTAGTAGTTGTTTTTTCTTATTGCTTAATTTATCCAAATTAAAAATTGACCATATCATCAATATATACAAACTGGTAATTTTGATTAAAATTCAGACATCCAAGCGATTAAACAAAACCTTTTAGGAATTTTACTTTGTTTTATACCTGTGTGAATACGAAGACAGATGGATATTTAATTAGAATATATATTAAAGCCGGAATTAAAGTTATGTGTCAAATTTTAAACAGAATTTAGCATTGAGAAGTGTTTCGAGTTTTTCAATTTGTTGTTTACTATCACGATAAATCATGAGGGTGACGATCTAAAGATAATTTAGGAAGAACTAAGGTTTTTATAATTTTTTAAAAATCGTAAATAAAAAATATGCGCTTATTTTTATATATAAAAAAAGAATATTTGCTGAACTTTCATTGAAAAGGAGAAAGAATTTTAGGTTATTTCTGTGAAAAAGTAATTGAAAGGGAGGCGTTCTACGATCGAATAGGAAATCATTCTTAATTTTTGCCTAAGCGTTATTATAATTTAATTTTTACTGCTAAATTTATAAAGAGATGAATATTTTATGCTTGCAGAAGGGTAGTTTTAGCCTATTTGTTCCCTTTCAGAATCACTTTAGATTATTATTTTATTAGTATTCATAAATCGTGATACATTTTTAAGTAACTGCCACTATGCATAATGATTCTTTTTAAAGCAAATACACTAGATACCCTATTAAATATTTTATAAAATTGATGAAGTTATTTCCATATAGCCACTGTTAGAGAATGAACCTTTTCACATTAGAGAAAAGGTAAGAATTCAGCATATTTGTACACATTAGAAATTTATTCGTGACAATATTTTTACAATGAATTTATAACAAAAATTACAGTGTATTTATTTATTTAATCTCTAGTTTTATTTTATTTTTTCAGCTTGCCGCCTTTCATTAGTCGCCAATTGCTTGTTAGAATATTAGTTCCTCTTACTATAAATTATTAATATAAAAAAAAAATTTAAAATTATAATTTTTGATAAGATAGAAAAATATAAATTTAATGGAATCAGTCAATAAATTTAAATAATTAAACTTGTGGACTGCAATCTATTACATGAAAGAATTAAAAATTCCATATACAGCGAAACAAAATTGGAATTAATACCTATTCTTTAATCTTAATGTCTATTGTTATCTTCTTGGGAGTTAATGTCTATTGTTTAGTTTTACTTTCAAAGCATGCATGTAAAAGCATGTAATTGAATGGCTTTATAAAACAGTGAATATTAGTTTCACTGTTTTCATAATAAGGATAAAAATATTATTTTAGATTACATGTCAAATCAAATTTATAAAATTTATTAAATTTGGAAAAGAAAATATGTGGAAACGAAATTCGTGTCATTAGGAAGCAATATTTTAAATTATAAAAATAACTTTTTTTTTGAAATGGTATTTTTGGTACATGTAGTTGAAAAATACAAAAATCTTACTTAAGCTTCAATTAAATTGTATTTCAATCAACCTTTGGGTTTAAATAGGTTGACAATACCATTTATCTTAACTTCAGTTCCCAATTTCACCAAAATCAAACGCACGAATTGTAAGTTTGTATAAAAAGACACACAAGCAAGCATTACTCTTTTATCCATACGAAATAAAGCCCATTTTTCAAATCACATTAATATTAGAAGGAATATTTTGTATGATTTTATCATAAACATCGATTTTAGGACGGTAGTAACGATGAAAACATTTTCCCAAAAGATTTCGGTATTAAATTCTCTAAAAGAAGTCTTGTTTTTTTTATCGGTATTTAAATTCTTTTTGAGCACATAGATTTTTTTTTCTTTTGTATCTCGATATGCACAAATTTTGTTGGTTATATACAAACGGGGGAAAAATATTTCATTTTGAAAAAAAAAAAAAATGTATGACGTTACCATGACTTTTAGAATTTTTAAAGAACACCTTTATCTCATTTTTTACAATTAAAAATTCATTGGCTTTCTGTCTAGTACTACAGTTAAAACTCAACTTAATTGCTAGCGACAAGATTTTTTCTGACTTTTTGTATTAAATATGCAAGACACGTTTTGAAACCATGCTCTAACATGAGATAGTTTTGGATAAAAGGTCAGAAGTTTCTATAAAAATATTCTCGAATTCGATAGCTCAAAACTTCAATGCTAGTTCAAACTCAAATTGATTGCTAGCAATAAGATCCTTTGTACTTTTGTATTATACAAGAACTTATTTTTGAACCATATTCCAACATATGATATGGAATCGGAAACTTAGAGAAAAACATCTGTCAAATTTTATGATACTTTTCAGTAGTTAGAAAGAATTGATCTTTTTTTTCACTAGGTGTATGCTTAAAGTAAAAGAGAGTAATCTTTTTTTTTTTAAATTTCTAATTGGATTGACTTAACATTTCATTTTTAATTATTAATATTTTACTATTTTACAATATATACTCTATTTTTTTTATAGTTTCATTCAAATTTAATTTATTACATTTCTTTCCTTCTTGAACTTCGTATTCATTGATTTCATCCACATGTATTTTTTTAACTTTTTAAGGAATACCATTAAAATTTATAAAGCAAGAAATACTATATTTGCATCTTTATTGATACTTTTAACAAGCTTGCTCTTAAATGTGTAGAAATTTTAAAATTCTTCACATTTCAAATCGATATCTAAATTAGTTTTAGATATCGATTTTTACTTAACAATTTTATAAGAAGATTCATTTTACCATCGTTCGTCATTCTTTAAATATTTCCGTGATGATAAAATTGTATAAGATCTTATAAAAATCGAATTGTTGTTTAAAGTTTCCTGAAACTTATTCTATTCAGAAGGCGCAGCAATATTTCTGTATAAAATTTCTGCATAAAATACGTATAAAATTTCTGTATAAAATAAGTATTTATGAAAAGATAATATTTCCAATGCGTTCAGTTCGATCAATATGAATATGCTCACAAATGTATATCAATCTACGAAATTGATATTTTAATATGAATATGCTCACAAATGTATATCAATCTACGAAATTGATATTTTAATATGAATATGCTCACAAATGTATATCAATCTACGAAATTGATATTTTAATATGAATATGCTCACAAATGTATATCAATCTACGAAATTGATATTTTAATATGAATATGCTCACAAATGTATATCAATCTACGAAATTGATATTTTAATATGAATATGCTCACAAATGTATATCAATCTACGAAATTGATATTTTAATATGAATATGCTCACAAATGTATATCAATCTACGAAATTGATATTTTAAGAATAAGAAATGACAACATCTTAAAACATTTTTGAGTCACTTAAAACTTCGCGTGATTCACTGTCTTACGATCGTATATACTTTCTGATTTGATTATGTTACTGTGCATCGTTATTTCTATCTCTACATATAATAAGAGATAGTTTATGATACCTTACAGGACAACATGGAGATTCCAATAGATAATTTTCTGACCTATCAGCTCTATTTATTTTTGTTAAAATACAATATTTACCACTTTGTGATTTATAGCAAAGACGAAATGACCAGTGAAAAAGAAGTCAAATAATAATTTTACATTGCGATTTTTCATACTTTCGTTCTTGGTTATGAAACTGCATATCTTTATTTGTATCTAAACATATATTAAAAGGATAAGTTATGATGCTTTACAGCACTAACATACAGATCCCTATAGAGAATTTTTCTACCTATCTGCCCTATTTCTTTCTATTAAAATACAATATTTACCTCTTTCGTGATTTATAACAAAGACGAAAAGACTGATGAAAAAGAAAGCGAATACTTACTCGAAGTAATTTTACATTGCGATTTTTTTCCTACCTACTGATTTCATACTTAACTTATTTTTCAGATCAGAGAATTCGGGGAAGATTTAATTTTTGAGCTCTAAGTTCATGCAGCACGGCAAGAGAAAAAAGAAAGAAAATGAAAGACATGCAATTTTTCGGTCGATATTCTGTAGAAGATTGCTTTTGGGCTACGAAATTAAAATTCCGCGGGTAATTTTCTGAAAAAAAAAGTATACCCTAGAGGAGTTGGAAGATGGGTACAACCAGTTCTACTTTTATTAAGTTTCCCTTTCTTAACTAAAATTCCTTTAAAATATGCAGACTC
Source organism: Argiope bruennichi (assembly GCF_947563725.1). NCBI lineage: Eukaryota > Metazoa > Arthropoda > Arachnida > Araneae > Araneidae > Argiope > Argiope bruennichi. The sequence continues at coordinate 35,772,244 of NC_079159.1, read as the reverse complement.
GACACAGGTATTAGCATACAAATTAAACTTGATGATTAGATCATTTGCCTGGGTAGAGTCTGAAGTCAAGCGCTAGGCGAAATGACGCATATTTTGCCAACAGCATCTAAAGGAAGGCTAGAATGTGAACGGTAAAATCAAAATTCAATTAAAACTTTAAGAAAGATTCTTAATATTATCACTAGAGCGAGATTAGTAGCGTCAAGCTGAATTTTTGCACCAGAACTTCCAGGAAAGTCTTGCGTATCATTTTAGCGGTTACAGATAGGCAAATGTAATTAGTAATTATTATTGCTTTAGAAAGTTAATGCAAAATGAGTAATTCATTATTTTCTTTCATTTAGATATTCCTCAGTTTTAGGTTTAGCTCTCAAATTATGTATTTATCATTTTCTAATTTTCAACAATGATTAATTTTAAATAAATTTATTTTTTACTTTGGTAATTAATTATTTTCGTTATTAAGGTTTATAAGCACAATAAAGCAAAAACTTTTAATGACCAGAATTCTGTTTACTTTGTTATTTAAGGAGAATGAGATTGTAATTTACCACATTTTGAAACTGTTTAGAATTATTTATATAAAGAAATAAATGTAAAATTTAAATGCGCAGTAAGTTCTCTGATTTAGTTCTATGTAATGTCTGATTTAATAGCATCTAGTCGCTGTTAGGTCTCAGATTTATTTGTGTCTAGTCGCTGTTAGGTCTCAGATTTATTTGTGTCTAGTCGCTGTTAGATTTATTTGTGTCTAGTCGCTGTTAGATTTATTTGTGTCTAGTCGCTGTTAGATTTATTTGTGTCTAGTCGCTGTTAGGTCTCAGATTTATTTGTGTCTAGTCACTGTTAGGTCTCAGATTTATTTGTGTCTAGTCGCTGTTAGGTCTCAGATTTATTTGTGTATAGTCGCTGTTAGGTCTCAGATTTATTTGTGTATAGTCACTATTAGTTCTCAGATTTATTTGTGTATAGTCACTATTAGTTCTCAGATTTATTTGTGTATAGTCACTATTAGTTTTGAGATTTGTGTATAGTCACTATTAGTTCTCAGATTTATTTGTGTATAGTCACTATTAGTTTTGAGATTTGTGTATAGTCACTATTAGTTCTCAGATTTGTGTATAGTCACTATTAATTCTCAGATTTGTGTATAGTCACTATTAATTCTCAGATTTGTGTATAGTCACTATTAATTCTCAGATTTGTGTATAGTCACTTTCTCAGATTTATTTGTATATAGTCGCTATTAGTTCTCAGATTTATTTGTGTATAATCGTTGTTAGATTTCAGATTTTTTTGTGTATAGTCGCTGTAAGTTCTCATATTTAGTTGTGTATAGTCTCTGTAAGTTCTCATATTTAGTTGTGTATAGTCTCTGTAAATTCTCAGATTTAGTTGAGTATAATATAATAACGTGCAAAATTATCAAATCACATAAGCAATATCCAATATTTTGTAGATGAACAAATCTTCATTAGATATAGACACACATGTTTCAAAGATGAGTAAAAGATGCTTGAAAGATGAGTAAATTTTTATGTAAGATGAATAATTCATTGAAAATACTTTAAAAACCAATCAATGATTGAAAGAGAAAAATATATTTTAAGAATTAAATAAAATATTTTACGACTGCATTTTTTCATTTTTTTGTTCTCAGTTAAATCTTATGTGTTACTCAACATGCAAATATGTATCTTTCTTGTTGTTTATACTACAATTAAATTAGTTCACATCTATGATTCTTTCTTATATTCGAACAATCTGCATACACAAACGTTCAAACCTTGTTATACAAGATTCAATGAAAGGTCAAAGCATTTTATCTCATCAAATAGTCCCTGTGTGGGAGATCGCGCACGATAACAGGCGACTAGACTGTAGATGGCATTGCAAAATAAAATCACCATCATAGAAAAGTTGTGTTATAAATTGATAAAACTCTGAAGATTATTAGTGTACAAAAAAAAAAAAAATTAGCCGGCATCCAGCAAATTATCTATTTTTCAAATTTTAGAGCATTTTCAAAAATATGTTAGTTTTTGAAAAACAACTGTTTGTAGAAAATAGTACTTTAAAGACTTTAGTGCAATAGACAATAAAGAACTCTAGCACATATGAATACCTAAAATGACGCACTTTCTAAAGTTTAATGTATTTCGAGCAAGTTATTAATATATTATGCTATCCAATTCAGTAAACTTCCGACAATCGATTCGAAAGCTTCACAGAATCTTAAAATGCACCGCTACCAAAAGCCTTTTTGCTCTCAAAAGCAGCTGTACACAGGAAATAATAACTATCAGGCATTCAAACGACAGCAAGCAATAAGAAACAAAAATGCCATCGCATAACGACAGCTAATTTCTGGAAGACGAGCAAAACTTCCATTATTTAAATAAAGCTCTGTTATAAAATGACAAATGCGCTAAAAATCTTTTAATGTTCCATAAATCCCTTCCTCCCAGAGCAGACTTTTCCAGTGCGGAATTTCAAAAGGAAGAGAGGCAGCAGCCAACCCCTCGCGCCTCTTCAGAACATTTCCCGAGGCGATGCAAGAACACATGAAGAGGCAACCTCCCTTTTATAAATTAAGCACAAACCCTGGCGCGATGACATATTTAATGTTCGCTGCGTGTTGCCTCGCAGTGGTTATGGAGAATCCTCCTCCTCCGCAGCACTCAAGCTCGTTCTGATTATTTTTTAATTAGTCCTTCCAGTTTAGAACAGAACGCTTCATTAAGATTCTGCAAAGCTGCGGATCTCTGGAGATGTAATTGGGGAAAAAGAATCGCTCTGCACTCTATCACATTTTAGTTGGTGGGTTAATATTACCGACCAAACTCTTGCTTTTGTGAAGTTCCATGAGTCTGCACAGACACCTGCTGTAGAAATGGAGGGACAAGCACTCAAATTTCTACTACTGGTGCAGCAATTCCAGGTTGGGGAATTAGCATTTTGCAAGGCCAGAAACGACGTCAGGAAAAAGAACGCTCAGTCGCGTTTATCACATTTAAAATGTCGTGACTTTTAACGACCGTTTTGGGTCTACAGGGGCTGAGGCTTTTAAGAATGTTTCGGGCTTCAAGTTATGTATGTGTCTGATTTCGATGGTTTTAAATGGCATAATGGAAGATGTAGCTTAGAACCGATGGGAGCAAGGATTAAAAGTCGAGAAATTTGTAGATATGTTAAAATTTTGTCAAAGTATACGGATTTTGTTATTGATGAGGACTATTTTATGTGAACTTTTACCGTTAGAAGGTTGAATATTATAAAATGCATATTTATAGAAGCAGAAATATTCCGATATTTTTAGAAATGGATTCAACTGAATAGTTAAGCATTAATTTCGCACGAATATTTATTTCTGCTATACAAATAAATCAAAACATAAATGAAATGCCGAACTAGGAAAACTATTCAGCTATCTTTCTAAAACATGTGAGATTATACCTCTTTTAGGGGTAATTAGTTGCCTTGACGAGAATAATACAAATTCTTCATTTTTATTATTATTTTCAAAAATTCATTAATTAATTATAAAAAATTGTGTTTTTAAACTGAAAATATAGAAAATAACTTATAAAATTTCTTCAAATAATATAACTTATTGAATTGCTTCAAAATTTTGAAAGTCGTCAATAGATTTTATATGGCAATGAATGACAATAATAATGCAAATCCTTCATTTCCATATTCATTGAATGCTTATAGTTTTATAACATTTATAATTATTTATCAAAAATTGTGTAGTTCTTAACTGAAAAGTCAGGAAAATAAACTATATAATTTATTCAAATGGTATAATGTATTGTGCTGATAAAAGCTTTTGAGCCATCAGTGGTTTTCGTATGATAAGAAAGGTCGCTTCTTTGTTCAAAAGATAGAGATTTATGAAATTAATTCGCGTATGATATAAATTGTTCTCAAAAACTCTTTAAAGAGGGCATTATATATGAGAAAAATTTGAACTTTCTCAAAAAAATATGAGTAGAATTTAAATTTTTATGAACACTTTTATCTAGAAAATTTTTGCGGAAAGTTATCAATTCCATGAATTTGAGGAAATTTGAATATTCTTTTTCAAATGCTACGCAACCGGAAAATAATTCTTTGAACGAAATTTTCCTTTCGATAATCATGTTACAAATTAATTTTCTAGCAGGCAGTCATATGTAAGGGATATACCAGAGATGAATTTTATCACAGGCACGAAAGCAATGACTTCGGCTATTCTTGCAGATCATTTAGATGAACTTTTAGGCAAAATTTGGAATTCAAAGCATTAATAGAACTCTGCGAATCTGCTATTTGTATTTTAAAGAGCCACGCCATCGTTGAGATAAGTTTTTATTGTATCTTCCCTTTTTATTTGTTTTAAAAGCTCATACAATGAACAGCTATGTTATTCATTTGAAAAAAATAAAACCTTCTTAGAAGGAAATATCTACAATTTGGCAAACGCTCTTACAAAAGAATACGTAGAGGAAAGTGAGCCACCCATTTTAACAAAGCAAACTAAGACTAAAAGCATTGAAAAGGTAAGCGCAACTGAGTTTTGAAGAAATGAATGAAGTGTCATCAGGTAAAAAGGACTCAAACTTGTCAAAATGACAGGGATACCAGACTCACTAAGTTATAAACATACAAAATAAAAAGGAAAGCATTAATAGATTTAATAAAATAAGGATAGCAATAAATAATAATCAGATATGATAATGTCAAGCACTATAAACACTTATAATTTATATTAAATGTGCAAAGAACAGATATGTGAAAATATAACAATATCAAGGTTGCGATGTTCACTCCTAACTCATAGGTGTCGTTTGATAATCAGTAAAGCATGACAAAATCATATTGATCAATAGCACATAATTCAAATTAAGAATCAAAAATAGTTAAACTGATCTGATTTGATGTTTATTTGGTGATTTGGGCATCTTTCACAAAATGCGAAAGGATCCTGGGTAAAATGGGTGTAAACAATATGAAATCGATTTAGATCAAATCCACACATTGATTTACATCACCAAATGCAGAGGTTATTTCAATGTGTAGCCGTTCCCTTCTTTTAAGCTTAAAGAAGCCTTATCGTTGGCACAAGTCATCGTTCAGTGCAAAACATACTGGAATGATTGGAGGATGGGCAGAATACAACCAAAGATAAACATAAATTTTGCATTTTATACCCATTCCCTTCCTTGCAGTTTAAAGGAACCCTATCTGTAAGCTGCAACCCGCCGATATGTAACAATTCAGAAATTCTGTAATTAGTAACCGGCTTACAACTGCAGTTTCGACAACACAATCACCGAAATTCCATTTAAACGAGACATCATAATACTGTTCGGGATAGAATTTCACATGGCCATTGCCAGCACTCGGCTGTTTTGTAAGGATTATCTACAGGGAACAGAGTTTAATCCGAATTTGGTGCAGGTGGCGGCGCTACGGTGATAACAAATGTGCTATCCGTTGTATAAGAGAGATCACAACAGGTATCGACTACATACATGTATTAGTAAGTAGTGATAAATCGGTTTATACTTGTCCGGATGTATAGTAATATACTTTGAGGGTGGACATGATTTGAAATTTGTGTTTACATAGCAAACTAGTTAAGCTGACTGAGTGAAGAATATTTGGAAAATGTTGGTAAAGATCCAAAATTTCTAGAATGCTTAAATTTTGCATAGTTTAACACAAACATGACTTAGCCAGGCAACAAGTGTAGATTTTTGTAAAGGAAGTGCATCAGAAATGTGCGAAAAAGTTTAATTTACGCATATAAAATTACAATCATAAATAATCAGAAGCTTATGCTGATTAGAAATGTCAATTGCTTACAACAAGATATTGATTTAAAGAACAGTTATTCGAGATACTTTAAAAGACTCCCTTGAAGATTTAAACAAATTTCTACTCATTAATCTAGATGGGAGAAATATGCACCATAGTGCCACAAAAATCTAAGAAATGAAAAATAAAGAAATCTAAGAAATGAAATTTATTTCATCATTGCACTTTAAGAACTAGAATTTTGCAAAATGTAAGGCTGCTTGAGCTTGGTCATCTTTGGTAAGCTTCAAATTTGATTAAAATCTTAAATTAAATCATAAATAATCCAAATGCTTATGCTGAATATAAATGTAAACTGATTACAGTAGAGTATTGATTTAAAGATCCCAATGAACATTTAAATAAATTTTAGCTCATTAATCTAGATGGAAGAAATATGCAATATAGTACCACAAATATGTAAAATAAAGAAATCTAAGATATGGAATTTATTTCATTATTCCACTTTAAGAACTAGAAATTTACAAGATGTAAAGCTGCTTGAGTCTGGTTATCTTTGATAAAATAAAAAGATTACCAATTCAGTTCTCCAGTGGCGTAGCGATGTAGAGTCAGAAGAACATAGAAGTCCAATGTACTTGTCTTAGGGTGCGTCGTGAAGACAAGAAGTTAATGTGTCTATGCATTTTTTAAAAAATTGATATTACGAGAAGAAAAATAATACAGTGACTCGGGTACCCTTTATCTTTGGCAGACTAATCATGACAACTGAGGAAAACATAATCGCATAATGCTACTGGGTGCTACTTATCTCTACTATGGCGCTGCTCTTCGCAAGATCTGTTGAAAATTAAGTTTTTTTTTTATTTGAAGAAAACTGTAACCACAAGGAACTACAACTCCCTTCCGAGCCGTATGTTAGTGCTAGGGCTGTTTGAAAGACAGTCGCCTCGAAAATTAAACATGCACTGCGGTTAACCTATTATAGTCTTCATTATATTCCGTTCATGTATTGACCCATCACTTAGGAGGAAGACACGTCATGGCACAGGGAAAACAAGCCCTCACATCAACGAATGGTTTCCCCTCACTCCTAGAATAATACAAAGCCGGGAAGCCATTTTTTTTCTTTAGAGAAATTTTAGAAAGTTTAAATAGTCACATGCAGAAGATGCACATGATTCTCAAGATCGTATCTGTGACTGAAAATTCGTTTCAAGCAGTTCCTGCGAAGACTTCTGAATAAGGAAGATTACGTATTGTTTGAGTATGTTAATAATTATCTATTGTGATAATTTATCATCGAAAATATGATAACCTAGTGGTAATTCTTTAATTGCTTTGTGAAACCTTCTCTGTATATACGATAAGTTTATTGATAATATGTATCAGTCTACGACATATCCCAGTGAAATGAAGACAATAGAGATCTCTTCGAAAGATTTATACAACCATATGCAGAGCATACTTATATGGATATATCGAATGTCATCAATAGTTTCAAACACATTTCACAGACGCAAGCGTCAACTGAACGACAACATGAATTAACAAGTGAGATTTTCTTTACACTCCCTGGTTTGTCACAAGCACACTTAGCGTTAAGACATTGTTTACGGCGTAACCAAATGAAATCAGAACACAAAAAGTATTTTCAAAATATTTAGATAACCACATGCTAGTAAGTATGCTTTAATTGGTGAGCTAGAGGGAAATTGGTGTTCACACCAATATTGCTCTTATCACGAAGAGAAATCACTTGGAGCATGTTATGTACGTTAACAAACTTCGCACTTTTCTGGGAAGTGGTCAAATGTAATAATATAGCTAATTATAATTATTAAAACTATTAAAAAATCAGTACGCATTTAGTTGTAAAAATTGTGAACTTTCATAAGTATATAAATCAATTTAATGCAATCTTAAATTTAAAAATATTTAAATTTTATAAATGTCTAAATTAATTTTGTAATTTTGGAGAGTAAAATTTGAAATTTCATAACTATGTAAATTATCTGAATGCTATAGATTCATAAGGAGAATTCGGTTAAAATTTCAAAAAACCTTTGAAACCGGGTTTAGTGTTCTGCTTTATGTAAGTAATAAATTGATTAATTGAAAATGTATTACAAGTTTGAAATTAAGATTGAACCATTTTAACATATCGTTACCATCTATACTATGTTTATGTTTAGCAAGAAGTAAAATTTCTCAATTTCATTATTTTAAAATATTATGAAATCCTATTATCAAGTGATCATGGTCCAAAATTACGAGGTTAGTCCTGAAATAGACTTTATTTTGCACCGAATGGCTCGTAAATATAATTAAATTAAAATCTATGATATTACTGACATAATTTGTGAACAAAATTTATCATAAGGGGAAAGGAAATTGCGTATAAAATATTAAGCAATTTTCTCCAAATATACAACAGTTTTTCTTAAAATACCTTAAATATATAAAAAAGAACTTAAATTTAAGAAAAAAGTATATGTCACAATGATGAGCTTAATACAAATACAATAATTTTCAAACATACAAGTGAATTATTTGCCATTTAAATGTTCTAAATGTCATTTTGTGCTACACAATTTCTTAAAATTAAGCTGAGAAACGAGAATTAATTTGCAAGGATAGCGCAAGTCGTCCTTTAAAAAACGATACTTTCAACGGAAAAAATTTAAACATTTTGTATTTATCAGTAACAAATTAACTGTTCATATAAACTTGTAGATTTTTTATTTTTAATATTCTTTCCTTTTTTTTTCTGTTCCCATATTTTTGCAGTTTAAAATGTTAGAACATTACTACCATGTTTTATAGCTGCATATGAAATGATTTGCATTTGGAATTTAAAAATTATCCTACTTCATAACAAAAGAGAGCGAGAGATCTCAAAACAAACTTATTTAATTCGTTTAAAGATATATAATTATAAATTACGCAAATACAAACCACTACATGTTCCTATAAGCCACACAGTTCCATAGATATACAGCAAAACGCATAACATATTTGATAAACTTTTGCATTATAGTAAGTGTACGTAGTCGCATGCAAACGATAAGAGAATAATATATTCATATTTCTTTGCATTAAGATAATTTTAGCTGTAAAGCCATACCATTCACCAGTTAGAAATGGTAGTCTAGACTAAATGTAAATAATCAAAGTTAGGTTTATTTTTATATATACATGTTACCATTTCGGAATAATACCATGTGATTGCAGTTAAAATATCTCCCGATAAATGAATTTTAAAATCAATTACAAAGTTTTTGAAATAAACGTATATTTCAGAAATAAAGTTGAATAGTATTCAATTGTGTAACTGACTGTGTCAATATTAATTTTTAAAATAACAGAAATTTTGATGCAAAATAATAATACTAAATATTCATATATATTATTTAAATGCATCATGAATATGTCATTTAAAGGGATCAATTTTAAAGTTAAATGTAAATTGATAGGGATTGTTTGATTTTAAAGATTCAAAAATCCATTTCATTTCCAAGAGGAATTTTTGTCAATTTCCATTTACAATTCTAATAATACTTCATATTTTGGAGAGATATTAATTTTAATAAAAGCGGTGTACAAATAATTTAATTTTACGTGCAAAAGTTTTGCATTCTATAGTAAATACCAATTGCCTTTAACTATTTGCTGGTTCATCGAGAATATTGAATATATTTCATTTTAGTATATTTTAATAGTTAATAGAAGGAATATATTTCATTTAGTATATTCACATGAGTATATTTCAATAGTTATTGAATATATTCATTTTAGTTAGAAAATATAATTTCATGTCCATGATTTCTCCAAATCGTCAGACATCAAAGCTGTGTTATTTTAACTTTTTTGCACATGTTATGCTTATTCCCTTTTAATGGAGATAAATTCCATTCCATGACAGGAATAATAAAAACATGAATGCCCGTTTCATATATCTTCTAAAATTTTGCAGTATTATAAATTCATTTTTCATTCTTTGTGTAAATTACACATATATTCAATAGAATCAATTTATTTAATTTTTCGCAAATTGAAAAGATTCAGGCAATTAAATGAAATATTTGATGAAACAATGAAGATTGTTGAATTTAAGCAACAATGTAATCTACTATTAAAAATAGGTAAACTTTAAAAAAAATTGCTAAATTTCAAAAAAAATATTTGTACGATTAATTTTCCATAATTAAAAAGAAATATTTTAAATTCTGAAACGGTATAACATTTATTTTTTTTTTCAATAAAATTCCAGGAAATTATTGCGGGAAGAAGCGAAAATTTTGCTTAAATTTTTGTTAACTAAAATTCTAATTCAAATTTCAAAGAAAATCGCTCACAAGTGTATATTTCCACTCTTTAAGGTGTATATGTGCCAAATTTAGTATACGTGGATCAAATGGTCTGCCCTGGAGACCGGTAGTATTCACACACAAATTCTTTATTATTAGCATTGAATTATATTAATATTAAATATTTTCCAATAATAGTTGACTATTTTATCATAATTTTATGGATAAGCATAGCGAAGTTCATTCATTCAGATCATACGGATATGAATCATTTCTTTATATACAGGTATGAATCTATTGATGATATAGATATGACTCATTCCTTTATATACAGGTATGAATCTATTGATGATACAGATATGAATCATTCCTTTATATACAGGTATAAATCTATTGATGATACAGATATGAATCAATTTTTTGAAATCCGTCAAAGTCCGTTTTTTTAAAGTCAACGTGATAAAGATTTTATGAACTTTAACAAGAACAGCAAGGATTTCACGAAATCAAGTTACCATCTATTTTCCCAAACATCCTTATTACATCTAATCAAACACGGTTGGCAAACTGAGATAAATAATATAGCATGTTACATTTTCCATTACCAGAAGGAACTTTGATGAAGCAGGCTCAATCTTATGATCGCCCGCGTTTCTGAATTCGAAATTCAACCACTATGTTCAAGGGAAGATTATAGACTACGGGATTTAAATTTATAGCAGTGATATGTTTTAAGTCTTTCTTTGAGAAACACTTATAATTCATAATAGTCCGGTTAAAGTTGTAGAAGTACAGTTATAAAGTATACAAAAACTCGTTAAAGCATAAATATAAATTGGGCATTATAAGAGAGTAATATTTAAAACATAAATATATTCGAAAAAACCAAACGATAAATTAATAGAGCAAATTGAAGATATTAATTTATTAAAAGTAAGAAATCAAACGATAAATGAACAGCGAAATGAAAAAGAGACGTCATGTGAAAAAGACGTCATTTCAGAGAAACGCCGAACACATTAAGTTCTGTATTATAAAAAGACTACCGTATGGAAGGAATCATAGTAATGTATTTCTCTTTATTCCATACTGAAATTATAGCTTCATAATAATGCCATTTAAGTAAATCAAAATTCAGAAATATTTTTCTACTAAATTTTCATTATGGAAGTCCCTACCATTCTTTTTCTTCCATCTAAAATAGCTTTATCCATCCTTTAATTCTTTTTATGCGACTTCTCTATGAGTTATTTTTATACAGGAAACATAAGTGGTCACAGAGTTTTTGAAATAAAAGAATATTTATTTTTTCAAAACATCGTAGCACTTCAAAGAAATCTCACAAACTTCTATAAATTTTTTTAACCATAACGGAGGTATTTGATCATTTTTAATTTATTTTTAAAAATATGTCTGATCAATAGGTACATTACATAAGCCAAAATTCGAAAAAAAAAGATCCTATTAAATTCTGATATGAAAGTTATGTAGCAGATAGTTTTCGTTACAATTCTACATCAATTAAATTTACACCAGCAACATAGCCCCAAAAGGACTCAGAAACAAAAGAAGAAAAATTTGGATAGTTGCTGCAAGAATAATTCAAGTGAGAAATCGTGATCATCTGCAGCAACGTTTTCGCTTTCATTAACACTACAAACGAGCAGCGCTGCCTGAAGATAAAAAAAATAATAAAATAAAACGGAGGAGTCACAATTCTTATTCGATTTTAATCTCTTCTAGGAGAATTCCAGGGAAAGCTGGAATTGGAGGATAATAATTGCTGAATGCAAGAACGGTGTAATGATTAGATTTTTATGCCTCTCTCGGCCATCTTTTTCGTATCGCAATTTAGTCCAGGTAAAAGAGACTGAAGAAGATGAGATTGTTTTTAGCGGAAGTGCAGGAGTGAAGGGAAAAGGTAAAATCAATTTGATCTCCGGCTTGGGAAAGAAATATCATTTTCGTTGCTTTCGGTCATTGAGAAGTAATTATATTTTATACTTTCTTTTTCTTTTTCATCTTTGGGAAAACGCAATTATTAAGTGATTTGGGGATGAAGATACAACGACCGATACAATTGAAACGACCGATTTTCTGTTTGTAGTTCATATTTTGTATGTCTGGTAAGTTATGGAAAGATATTAATGTATTCGGGAAATGTTATATTAAAATTACTCTTGATATTTCAAATACCTTTTTTAACAATTAAGAAAGTTTTAAACTAAATATTAAATAAGCAAAAACAGTAATCTCCTTTTAAGAAGACATGAGTCTAAAAATAAAATTACTACCTCAGTATTGTTATATCTATACGATATACTTTATAATGTATAATAAGGGAAATATAATTATTCTTCCTAAGATATAGATTTACCACAATCTGGTAGAAATATTATACCTACTATGATACAAATTTTAAACTCCCTAAAACTTTCTCGCATATTCTCTAAATTACTAATGCCATAATACCATTTCTCTCCGCAGATTATGTTTATGTTTTCCTTTAAAAACCGAAACCACAAAGTAAAATAAATGTGTAGGAAACAACAGAACATTAGAATGTATTAGCACATCAAAAATACCTATATACATATTATTCAACTTGGATCAGCTTTAAACCGACAACTTTTGCGTGAAAAACAGAATCAAACTTGATTTATTTTGCTTTTGAGTTATCTTCTTCTTATAAGCAAGAGTTCATGCGGTAGGCAAGCATTCAAAACAATGTCAAGAAAAATTGCGATAGATATCGTAATTTCAGTTTTATTGTAAGGATCATATCCTACAGTTACCATATAAAGTTGTTACATTTTTTTCAGTTATTGGGAAAAATTTAAAAAAATGTAATTCCGGCACACGGCAAATGTTTGTTACTATTCCAACTGAAACATAATGGCAATAAAATAATGAGATATAGTTGCGAAGTTTTTAACAAATCAATTGAATAAACGAACCTATTGATGTTCAACTGCTGTATATGTGCTGATTTTAAAAGACCAGAAAGCATCTATCGACCAAATTTTTTATTTATGCATGTGTTGAGTCAAAAGGTAAAATTCTTCTTTGTAATATACCAAATTGCGAAAGAACTATAAAAATTATTCATAGTATTCCTTAGGAATTAATACAAATGCAAACGATTTGAAAAAGCCAGCTGCGTGACAACACAGCGCCATCTCAGACAAGAGTTATTACAAACATTAAATCACTGGATCAAGTTACGGGAAGCAAATATCTCAAAGTGACAAAAATTCATATGTACACATATACATATACAAAAAAAAAAAAAAGAAAGACGGATGGCAAAGTTGATAAGAGTTTATGTGATATATCGATCATTTTATCATCCGTTCGAGAATGACACCTCGGAGTAGAATAAATTTATAATTATCATTCATGCTCAGTTTCGCAAGTAGACATTAAAATATTGATCTATGCGATGTCATCTGTCACCATTTAGACGCTAAGTGATGCTATTTGATGACATCTTTATGATGAAAGCATTAATAATAGTAGTTGAGAGCTCAGGTCTCTCTAAATGTGGAACATTCTTTTTTTATGAAATCCTGCCAACCACTGAAAAATAAAGTTGTAAGACTAAATGGAGATATAATGGAAAATTGCAGGCTAGAAGACTTTTAATAAACATAATTTCTACTGGTATAATTGTAAAAGCATTTGATTTCAAAATTGCTTTTATAAGATGTCATTCATGTTTACTTTATACATTTTTACATTTATTTGCTGCAAAACTAGCGGCCAAATTGAAGAACTTTGCACTTTTGTTTGTTTATTACAGTGCCACAATAACCTACTGTATTGCACAGTTATTTAGAAATGTGTATGATTCATATGTCAGTGTGCTTACATTAATTACACTTTTATTTGTCCTGTAATTTAATTATTCATTGGCATTAATAAGATTGGCATGATAATTCTCATTCATTTTTATAGCATGCGTAAGTTGAATCATGGTTTTGTTTGGTTTTGTGTGTTTTACTGGCGCAAGAGCCATATTTGGCTATACTGCGCCAAGCTGAATCATGGGAACTAAGTGATACGACATTCAAGCTGAAAAAATTCAACCAAAATATTCTACAAAATGCTATACAATGCATTTTATTTGCTATTGGCATTTTATTTCTGGTTGTCAAGTTTGGCACATATGCCTGTTTATTATAATGCTTTAATATGTAGTAAAGTTATTTATGCTCTAATACATAGTAGAATTACTTAAAAATGCACCTGATTGGCATCATATACATCAATTACTGTATTTACATTGCTAACATATGCTTTTGTTTATTCTGTAAATTAATTATTACTATTATAATGCTAATTCGTTGGCATGGTATCTGTAATCACAACATGTGATGTTACGTGCATGCTAAAAAATCCATCAAAATGGCTTACAGAATATTCTACAAGCATTTTATTTATTAAAAATCTGGGTGCTTAGCTGAAAGTACCTTTGTTCATTTATTACAATAAGACAATTATCTAAATAATCGATTTCGCCAAAAATATACGCCAGAAAATAGAATATTTTCCTGCTAGCGTTCATTTGGCTGACATTTCGTAAAAGCATTATTTTAGATGCTATAATTCTTTAATCCTCTTTGTAGGCCTCTATGTAAAACAACTTCATGTTGAAGCATAACATTTAGTAGATTCAGTCTTTAAATTATCTGCAGCAATGATGATAGAAAAGAACAGATCTGTAGGATCTTTAGAGACCATGCCGGAGGAATAAGCGGATTTCCATCTCCTCCCCCCCCCCCGATGTCTGCTTGGGAAGCGTTCCGTATTTACTTTAAAAATATTATAGTATTTTAATTCCATTTTTCCCAGATATTTAATATCTTTTGCATACACCATCAAGTTGTTACATTATATTATGGACAGATTTTAAAACATCTACAATACTGAAAATGGTATTTCTAAATCAGTATTAAATATATTTTATAATATATAATGCGATCGGATATATTTTACAATCTTTCTTTCACACATTGCTGTAGATTTTGCGCTTTAGATTTTGCATGAAATAAATTTTATGGTAGATATAGTCACAATATTTAGTTAAAACCTACAAGATTCCATTTTGAAAGAGATACCGAGTATATTTCTCAATATTTTATGAAATTATTATATGTAAAAGATTTTTTCAGGAAGCCATTTAGGAATGAATAATAAAATTTTATGAAAAGAGAAACATCATGCTGAAAATGCAATAAACATAAATTTAGTAATAGTATAAATTTTAGCTATTTTATTAACCATTAATTTTATTCGATAATTGTACTTGATATTTTGAACGCCGGAAAATTTCGCTTTTTCTTTTAGGATTTACACCTTTTTTACACCTTTTTGTTAATAATGAATGCTACATTCTTTTCAGAAAAAATGAATTCGAAAAAGTAAGTTATTATAAAAAAAGTGTTAGCGTCCATGCTAATATGAAACATGCCAAATTAAAAAGAAAGTTATTAGATATTGCAGATATTTCACAATCCAGAATTATTTCCTCACAAATTTGTAAAAATTGTTACGGATGACTTTTTCTATTATAATTGCTAATTTCAAAACCTCAAGTACCTATTTTGATTGAAAAATTTAGGAAAGCCGTTGTAAGCAAATCGTAAGAAAGGATGCTTCAAATGTTTCATTCTTTCTTTTAGTAAGCGACTAAGATGAGCTTTAGACACATAGATGCATACTTTTTTTCGCCCTTTGGCAAGAATGACCTTCCTAATTTTTCGGGTGGACCCTAGCACAGTCCACCTCTTGGCGTCTTTTTGAATTCTCGCCAAACGAGTGGCGATAACGTCGCCAATGTGGCAGCTTAGACGGATTTTTTTTTATTTAATTTTATTTTTTGTTATATTTATTTTATTTTTATTATTTATTTATTTATTATTTTATTTTATTTTTATTATTTATTTATTTATTATTTTATTTTTATTATTTATTTATTTATTATTTTATTTTATTTATTTATTTATTATTTTTTATTATTTATTTATTTATTATTTTTTATTATTTATTTATTTATTATTTTTTATTATTTATTTATTTATTATTTTTTATTATTTATTTTTTTTATTATTTTTTTATTATTTATTTATTTATTATTTTTTAATATTTCTGGCCTTTAAGTATCGTTTTTTAGTTGAAAAATAATAATAATAATAAATATTCAATTAGTAGTCAACGTGGCGAGACTGTCACAATTGAGAGCAAACGAAGAGCCCGGCTCTTTGCCCGCATGCCACTGATGGCTAGGAGCGATCTTCCCCTCCCTTGAAAGTTCAGCAATAACTATGGATTGATGTATGATTTAACATTGAACAATTTTACATTTCTTTTTGATTTAACAAACGCTTAAAATGTCTAATTATCTAAGTGTCATATTCTTGTCTTCATCATAGACAACTGATATTCTTGACCAACAGGGCAAGTTATTTTTCTCTTATCGTTTGATGCTTCGGGCGTCGTCAATAATAATAATAAAAAAACCCAATATATCGGTATAATTTGATTCGATAGATAAAATAACAATTAACACGGCAATGATTTAGTGCCATTTTTGTTTTCAAGTTGTAGTCTTAAGGAATTCATATAAAGAGTTTTAGCAAAATTCCTAATAGAATCACTACCGCAAATCTGCATGAGGTTAATCAGAAATCATAAACTCAAATTTTTGAATTTATGTTAAAAAATCATTTAATATACAATACAACCAAGCGATAAATGCTTAAAAAATGCTAACATTTGTAAAAGAGGATTCAGAAAATTAATGCAGCATAATTCTAGAATAAACTACGCAAAAATACCATATATATATACTATACTGCAAGACTTGAAATTTGCTTATCATATTAGATTTGTTCAGGAGGCTTTTAGGATGGCTCTAAATTTAGAAAAGAAAGGAAATGGAAATCCATCTCTGCTAAAATATTGCTTTTATTTTGGTGACGATGCTTGATCGTGACTCGGAAAGACAAACATCACACGTGCACTGTTAGGAGTTCTTATAGAACATAGTCAAATCTTGTCCCTCTAGAATTTAATTTAATCTAACACCAAAAGATCCCTTTCCTCCTATTCATGCACAGAAATATGCATATAAATCAGGTGGAAACTGACAACACTACGAGAAAAGGAGATGGAAGTGGAAAGGAGGTACACATGAGGACGCATAAAAATTTTACGACAAAAATCCGATTCTGGAGCACATAAACATCTTTTGCCGACACATACGTTATAGAACATTGCATCATCTAAGTCCATATTATTTCAAAGATACCATCAGAGCATCCAAATGTTGAGCTTTTATTTTTATGGAGATTTGTCTTTTACTCGGTGCACTAAGTCTAGTTGATTGTTGAAAGTGAATGAGCTTTTTTTTATTCATATAAAGGCGTAAGCATCATAATAAAGAAAATGGAATCGAATTTATAATTTGATAGTTTCGCGTTATAATAGTAAATAATTTTAAATCGCAATAAAATTTTGAAACGCTAAATGTCTTGTATTGAAATCAAATACACTTAAAAAAATTCATTGTGGCAAGCTGGGAGGCAAAAGTAAATGCTAGTAAGTTAATAGTAGATACTGAAAAGCAAAAGTAGTAGTTAAGTTACTATTGTCAAACTCCTTTAAATCCTGAGACACATCAGAAGGGGAAAAACTATCAAAATTAGGGCTTGAAAATCACATTTTAGTCAATAACTTCTAAAATATTCAATTTTCGAAATACTTTAAATACAAAAGTTGTTTGTCTCAATGAGGCGTTCATTTGGCTAATTGGATTTACTTTTCTATCTTCAATATTAAGAAAATTAAAGCGAAATGGAAATTTGAACCCTCTTCCCACCATTTCCACTTCCTTTGAACTAAATGGACCATTTACGAATTCATCAGAATTTTCATTTCTATTAACATAATCCAAGGCAGTAAAAATATGTATATATGTAAAAATATGTATACAAGGCAGTTTATATGTATATAAACTTTTGAACAAAGGATGGATTTAGTTCTAGGAACTATGATGGTGGAGAACTGAAGAAATTTTCCCTACGTCGTGCCATGAGAACAATTGCAATAAGTATTCTTCCTATAGGAATCTACCTAAAAGAATGGTATAAATAACGCGCATATGCCATATTGAAAAAACGGCTTGTGTACTGTTCTCAACCTTTATCACGCAATAAAAATATAATTGATTCTGGCTTAATCAAATAGATTTGCTTCAATTTGCAAAGTAATAAATCTGATTGTGGAGGCATTATTAAATTCCGCCTTTCGAAGTCTGGGTAATGTGAGTTACGCAATTTCCGACCACAAATCTTTTATCTAGTTCGTAAGTAGCAATAATATCTTTTGATCCAAAAATTGTGTCTCCTATATAATGAATGGTACAATATGTTAAATGAGTGAAAGGAAGTCTTAATTATCTGTGATTTCTTAACTAAGAATTATTTTTCAGTTGACCTTAATCCATCAGTTCCTACCAATAAAAAGTAGAAGTAATTTTTCTCAGATATTTACAAGTAATGATTGTACTTCTGTATTAGCCATTTGGCAGGATATCTTTTGAGCATTTAAAAGAATAGTATTAGTATGAATACTTCTTTAACATGTGTTGACAGGACTTCATACTGAATAACATTTCATTTAATAAAGCAGCTTAAAAATAGTTTTTCTTGGTGTTTAATTTGATTATGTGATACTGCATTTAATTTTCAAATGTTAATCTATACTTATATAAAGCTCAATGTGTGTGTGTGTGTGTGTGTGTGTGTGTGTGTGTTGGCGCTCTACAGAAAAGACCATTTGACCTACAGCTACCAAATTTGGTACGTGTATACCTTGGAGGTCGGGAGTGTGCACCTGGGGTCCCTTTTTTGGAAATTTTAATTATTAATTAAAAAACTTTCCCGCCAAAAAAATCTTTATTTCCCCACCGCCAAATAAGTAAGGCTTCATCATTTTTTCCCCACGCTAATGAAGCTTAGGCTTAACATTTTTCGGCCGATTATTTCAAACGATTCTATTTATTTTCTTAATGTTTGATGCATTTAAAATTAAACATTGTTAATGAATCGATCTTTCAGATTCATTCTGAAGTACTTTTGTATTAAAATGAAACAGAATAAAGGAAATTAAAAATGTCTAATCTGCATAGCATTACCCCAACTGGCTTTGAAAAATTCACGCATTTGCGTTACCGTAACTGGCGTTGAAAATTCACGCATGCGCATTGTGTTCTGATTGTTTACATCTATTTTCAATGGAAGCAGAATTCATTTAAATTATCTTTAGATTAGTTGTATGCTTTTGTAATTAAATTGTATTTATGTTAGTTTAAGTTCATCGTTTTTTAAGTAATTTTTTTTTAACCTGTTTTCAACCTGTTTTTATTTTAAACGATTCTGTTTAGTTTCTTAGTGTTTGATGCCTTTATAATTAAACATTGTTAATTAATAGACCTGCGCATGATGAATCTGAAAAAATTTTGTTGACAAATTCCTTAAGATGTTATATTAAATTAAGAAAGATATTCTTTAGTGCCCATAAGGTTTAAATGCTCAGTGACTCTGTTTTCAGTAATCATATTACAAAAAAATGCTTTGTTTCAGTAAAAAAATATTATATTAATTGCAGATTAATCATTTCCACTTTCCTTTAAAGCATAAATTCTACGGGAGCTAACAGAAAATGAGAGAGATACATATGACGTTATGACTGAAGGCCTGTATAATATTATGAGTGAATTATATGACTATCAAAATGTGAAGTTCTGAAATATTTTAATGAAGAAACTATTAAAGTAGGAATTACATAAAATATTTAATTATTAAAATTTAAACGAGCATTAAGATTGGCGAACTGGAAGGTCGCCAAAGGTGGCTAGTAATATAAATAAAAATCATAATTATGGATGTACATATTTTCAGTATCTCCTAAACAATTCTGTAAAATTAAACTATATTTTTCGTATTTATTATATAAAACATGAAAAGAATGGTGCTAACTTTTCAGAGTGAAAACATTAATTAACTGTTCTAATTAATCAGAAATGAACAAAGACGTTGCCTTTTTTTTGTATTTTGTGTCACTCTATTTCCATCTTTTATTTTAACACGCCTTTTCAGAATGTTTTTTTAGTTTTAAATTAGTGCTTTTAGCATGTTTTAAAATAAGCAGAAGTTAATTACTTATACGAAGACAGCTATTCATGCATTTCAGATTTTGCGAACCTGTACTAATATAATGAATATATAACACTTAAGTGAAAATTAACTATCGATAGTTTTTGAGAAACGTCTGTTTTAATTAATATTTAAAATCTAATTAAAAATTCTTTTGACGATAAAAGAATTTTATGTATAATTTTTTATTCAAAAGAAGTTTTACATTAAAAATACTAGAGAAGAAAGGATTTTAATCCCAAGCAATCCTGGGTACATTAACTAATATTTTAATAAAAGGTACAAACTAATATTCCCAAAGATTATCTATATCCTGAATTCTTTAATAAATAAGTGGCATATCATTTTACTGGATAATTACAGGTTATAATTTTAATAAAATATTACAGATTTTTAAGAAGATTAATATTAATTCTTTGCAGGAACAAGCAAATTTAGTATAAGGAAATTTCTTAGGATACATAGTCATGAGAGTGCTAGTTTTTTTTCTTTTTCTTTTTACAGCCTTGTTATTTTGTGAAGTGCTTTGTTTCTCAGTAACTCTCTTCTGATTATCATATGTATGGCAGTGAGACCGAAAATGATACTGTAGTTCTAGTGGCGTGATTTAATGTACTAAAGTTTTGAAATTTCTTTCAATAATGACTGCGTATATGAAGAGAAATCTATACCCCCCTTCAGAACCAGCCCGTGGAGAACGAAGCGCTATCACAGGCCCAAACGTTCTGAAGTGGAGCGTCACCACGTTGGAGTGGAGCGTTTTGTTTCTCAGTAACTCTCTTCTGATTATCATATGTATGGCAGTGAGACCGAAAATGATACTGTAGTTCTAGTGGCGTGATTTAATGTACTAAAGTTTTGAAATTTCTTTCAATAATGACTGCGTATATGAAGAGAAATCTATACCCCCCTTCAGAACCAGCCCGTGGAGAACGAAGCGCTATCACAGGCCCAAACGTTCTGAAGTGGAGCGTCACCACGTTGGAGTGGAGCGTTTTGTTTCTCAGTAACTCTCTTCTGATTATCATATGTATGGCAGTGAGACCGAAAATGATACTGTAGTTCTAGTGGCGTGATTTAATGTACTAAAGTTTTGAAATTTCTTTCAATAATGACTGCGTATATGAAGAGAAATCTATACCCCCCTTCAGAACCAGCCCGTGGAGAACGAAGCGCTATCACAGGCCCAAACGTTCTGAAGTGGAGCGTCACCACGTTGGAGTGGAGCGTTTTGTTTCTCAGTAACTCTCTTCTGATTATCATATGTATGGCAGTGAGACCGAAAATGATACTGTAGTTCTAGTGGCGTGATTTAATGTACTAAAGTTTTGAAATTTCTTTCAATAATGACTGCGTATATGAAGAGAAATCTATACCCCCCTTCAGAACCAGCCCGTGGAGAACGAAGCGCTATCACAGGCCCAAACGTTCTGAAGTGGAGCGTCACCACGTTGGAGTGGAGCGTTTTGTTTCTCAGTAACTCTCTTCTGATTATCATATGTATGGCAGTGAGACCGAAAATGATACTGTAGTTCTAGCGACGTTATTTAATGTACTAAAGTTTTGAAATTTCTTTCAATAATGACTGCGTATATGAAGAGAAATCTATAACCCCCCTTCAGAACCAGCCCGTGGAGAACGAAGCGCTATCACAGGCCCAAACGTTCTGAAGTGGAGCGTCACCACGGGCCAACGCAGTTTTCGCAGTTAAGCCTACTTTTACAAAAAAATTCATGTAAAATCATTATTTTAATATAATTACTTAAATTTGGCAAGTAGTAGTTGTAATATACTACTACTTAATATGCAATAATATAAAGATTATAACATTAATAAAAATGAATGAAATAAACAAAACACTCCAGTTTTAACAATACCCATGGAAACAAATATTATATACATGAAAACAAAGTTATAAATATAAAAATTCTGCAATATTTCATTCTCACCTGCAGTAACAGTTATCTGAACACATTTTCCAATGTTCTCTTAACGAAAAATAAATAAAAATAAAAACCCAAAGCGATCAACAAGAACGCCGGAGTCTTGCGCACACGCTTACTTTTTTGTTTTATCAAAAAATTGTTTGTTTATGTCAATAAATCTATCAAATCTAGAAACGCATAATGTAAACCAGTGCCTTTTCACAAATGATGGTCAAATGCCGTAGAATTAGATTGTTAAGAGTTTCACTTTTTTCGTAATGGGAAAACAAAATAGAACTGATCAAAAACATAGAAAATACCATGTAGCTATCCCAAAACTGTAAACGACAAACATATTCCTGCTGCATAAACCATTAAACATTCCATCCTTTCCCCAAAATTCAGTCAAAATATAAACAAAAACTCAGAGCAAAATAAATCATGGTCCTTTAAATGCCCAATCTCTCGAAAGAACCAAACGCGTGCAATTACTTACATGTTTAAGTAACTCGGATCAAGTAAAAAATAAAAATAAAAGCTTAGAACCGAAAGCGTATATTGAAGGTCAATGCTCTGAGATATTTTTCAAAATTATAATGGACTTCAACCGCCATCTGGTGCCATTTAGAATTTAAATAAAACGTTCCAAATTGAAATCCCGTATACCTGATCGTGGGCTCCTAGAGTGGCAACGGCTCGTCACATATACGATACTGTGGACCTTGAAGGGAGACTCGTGTCATCACGTATAAATGGTCATAGTTATGAATGGGATAATGAAGTGGTTAATATCACTGTGTGAAATAGAAGCGATAAAACAAGTACCGTTTTGCCTCTCATTCCACCGAACAAACTCATTGTGCAGTAAGCAAATTTTTGTCGGCAGATGTTGTAAATGGAACTAAATTTTTAATATCCTACCTTCAGTCAACCTTCATACCACTAACTGGATCAGTGAGGATATTATTTTCTTCTCAGAACACGGCCCTTTTCCTGTCTACCTCAAAAGGTTCAATCTGTCTGAGAGTGACCAGTGCAGTTGTGGTGGGATAGGCACCGCACTTCATTATGCTACGGAATGCATCCTTACAATCTCCTGGCATATGAAAAAACCATCACCAAGCCATGAACAGGAATGGCTGAAAAGAGTCGCCAACAACTTCCTTTCCAGGCGAAAAATCCACAGTATAATTAAATTTATAAGTGGAAATAGAGACCTATTCTCGCCTCCATAGCACTCAACATCAAGTCTCATACCAAAAAAGACTAAGGGAAAAAACAAGCACTGCGGTCTCCTGTCACACATTTCAATCAAACAGAGATTGTCTTCATTTCAATTTCTCAAATCATTTTCCATCTGATTTTTTTTAACTGCATCCTGATCTACTATAACATAAAAAATGTGAACACAGATTATATGTATATTTTTACAAATTTTATCTCTCAATCTGCAATATATTTCTAAGTTAATTACTACAAATTATATTTCTAAGTTGAAAAATTATGTAAACGGTCTCATCATAATATAATTTCTTATATAATTGTAAATTTTGTAAATAGTTATTTTTGTTTCGTTTTCCTACTGTAAATGTTTTGTTAATTAAATAAAATTCCCGTAACATGCCTACCAAACCGTTCAGTGACCAGAATGGTCACGGATACGGGGGTATGAGATGGCTTTCTGTTCTGTTACAAATTCTATTCATCTAGCTCTGTTCGTTTTGTAGTTGCGTTTTCGTATATTCGGGTAGCCAGACTTCCTCTCAATTTATTTCGATCAAAGTTTGATTAAAAGCTGCAAATTTGGCGCAAAGGCAATATGCCAAATTTAATACGCTTGACTCAAAGCATTTTTAAGTTACAGTTCTCAGAGAGATCTAATTCCAAGAGATTAAGTTATAGAAAGAGAGAGATCTAATTTCGAAATTGTGTTTTTCGGACTCAGGTCCGAATCTAGAAATTGTCATAATCTCTAAGTCTGACCAATTTCTCTTTGTACATCTTGTGTATGAAGAAGTAAAAAACAAAGCATCATAGCATGTTCTTGATGTACAATCCATCCCAAACATACACGACAGTAAATATAACTTCCAATATCACTTTCTGCGTGTTGCATGCTGATCGTGTCTTATGGGACTCATGACACGGCATTGCTTTATTGTTATTTCTGTCTCAAGAATAACTACTTCGTAAGTATCCATTCCATGTCATGACAAGCGCAATTATCTTCAAGAAAAAATTCAAGCATGGAGAATAATATCTCAATAATCTCAGTCTCTTTCATTTTGATATGTCATGAATACATGCATACCGTACTGAGTGCATGTATGGTACATTTTCGATGACTAATGCACAAATAATTAAAGGAAATGAATAATACAGAATTACTGCATTATAAATAAAAGGTAACTTAATTTATTTTTTATTTTACAAATGTATTTAACTATCTAAAATTTAGATACTATTCTGAATGACTTTTTGCCTCTTAAGATGATGATAGAAGCCATTCTTGGCCATTTTTTCATTCGTGTATACTATGAATATAATTCTCACTTAGTGTCGTTTCTATATTGCAAAAAGGGTGGCTTGTACGTACACACTAGAAGATTTTTTTTAAAATTTTAACTTTAAAAATCCAGATTTTTCGCAGTAGGTCATTAATATATGTTTAAACTCATTTCAGTGAGAAAAAAACATATTACACTAATTATTAATTAATTAAATAATATTTAATGAGCTAATTAGCATATGTTTTGAAACATGATATCTTAAATTCTAATTTGTACAGACACACAATTCTAGTTGGAAATTATGCCTAATATTAGTCTTCATGTTGTCTGTCTCAATCAAGTTATAAAAATATATAGTTTTTTTAACAATTTTTTTATCAACGATGAATAGAAAAAGCGAGATTTTTTCTGTAATTTTTACTTTTAAATAGCTATTAAAAATTTCTATGAATATAACTGATCGAGACACAATACATCCGCTATTTCATACTGATTATTTTGATATATAAATAATTGTATTTAGTTAATTTCTTGTTGAGTTATGATGGTTTGAATGAAGCAACATAGTGGAAAAATATCATTATTCATAAAATGAGTTTTAAAAAAATCGTAACTTGAGTTTTCAATGAAAGCACCTCAAGAAAAATAATTATAACTAGAGAAATATTTCGAATATTGACAACATCTTGGCATCGTTTGAAAGCTAAAAGATCAGAGAACATTATTAAGCAATAAAAAAATATTCGATATTTTGAACGATTTTCGAAGTTTCAAGTGTCTACATACACCTTTAGCAAATTAAATCTGAATCTAAATTTCGTGATAAAATAGATGGCTTATGTGAGTATATAGTATTTTCCTCAACAAAGATAACCAGAGTATTTTATTTATGATAAATCAAAGCGTATACTCATGTTGAGATTAGCACTTTTCGACTCCTGCACTTCGCTAAAAGGGGTTACGCAGAAAGATGAGAGGTTATCATGTCTTCTAGTTCCGTTAATAATCTGAGCTCACCGTATTGCTAACTATAAATATCTCCTCCTTTAAAATTTCCTTTCCTCCCTTTTTTGACGAAATGAACACATCCTGACGCATGTGCAAAAGCATGGAGGGTCTCAGAATCCTAGAATGATTAATATAAAATATTATGTCCTTTGTGTTAATTTAATGGGAGAGTTTGAAAAATGCTTAACACCTGACAATTTGGATCCGTAAACGGAATTATTCTCAAGGCCCGACTACAATGATCATTAATTACATATATATTCCACAGCTATATAGAAGCCCTGGAGTATTATTTCGTCACCAGTGATTATTGGCAACCAAGCATTATACGGATTATTCCGCATACTGGCCTTAATGATAATTTTTTTTATCAACCGATTTGAAGCTGATGAAGCTACCTTTGATAGTTAAAGTGTGCACGTGTGTATACAGTACTTCCCCAACAAAGATAACTAGGACCTTTTTATTTACGATAAATCAAAGCATATGTAAAACATTGTGTGTTAATGTTAATGTGTTAATTTGGTGGTAAAGTTTCAAGAATGGGTAGCAGCTTACAGTTGGCGAAATAATTGTAATAATTGTTGTAAGCGGAATTATCCACAAACCCTTACAGCCAAATATCATCAACTGCATATATATTTCACAGCTACATACAAGCCCTGGCGTATTATTTCGTCACCAGTGATTATTAACAACCAAGCATTATACGGATTATTCCGCATACTGGCCTTAATGATAATTTTTTTTATCAACCGATTTGAAGCTGATGAAGCTACCTTTGATAGTTAAAGTGTGCACGTGTGTATACAGTACTTCCCCAACAAAGATAACTAAGACCTTTTTATTTACGATAAATCAAAGCATATGTAAAACATTGTGTGTTAATGTTAATGTGTTAATTTGGTGGTAAAGTTTCAAGAATGGGTAGCAGCTTACAGTTGGCGAAATAATTGTAATAATTGTTGTAAGCGGAATTATCCACAAACCCTTACAGCCAAATATCATCAACTGCATATATATTTCACAGCTACATACAAGCCCTGGCGTATTATTTCGTCACCAGTGATTATTAACAACCGAATGTTGTATGGATTATTCCGTTTGCCGATCGGAATGAAGATTTTAATCGACTGCTATTAAGCTGATGAAACTATCTTTGATAATTAAAGTTAATTCTAAAACAGAGAGTTAAATTATTACCAGATATGTTGATATAAAAGTGTATATATTTTTGATATTTAATCTTATAATTTCACAATTCTTCTTTATGAGTGAAGTCAAAACATAAGAAATTTAGAATCTTCATTATAGGATTAAAATTTGCTTTTAAAAACAATTGGACTGCTATATCTAATAAAAAAGCAAATCTAATTTATTCTAAACGACATGAAGGTAAACATGTTTTCATATGTTCAAAACAATTTGAATGATAAGAGGATTATTCCCTATATGGAAATTTAAATAAATAATTTAACTCCCAACTTATTATTAAAATTAAACGAGTTCACTGAATTTTTTGTAGTTTATAAGAAAAACTATTCCAATGAAAGCCTTTTAAGCTTCTGGATAAAATTAATTGATTAAATAATAAAAATTTCTTGCTTATAATAAAAACAAATCACAGGAGAAAAAATTACCTGCATGTTGATGGATAAATTTAAATGATAATATCGTAGTTGAATATTATAATGTCAAAAACATTGGAATTCCGAAAACTATATTTTGATATCCCTCGAATTTTTCTCGATAGCGAAAGCTGCAGGGCTTTTTTTATTATTCGGCTATTTATGATTTGTTTTCATATTGGGATGAATAATCAAATGGAACGAGTATTAAATTGCCATTTGAAATCAGCTTATGGATGAAAATATTCTTTGCAAATATATTTGGAAAGTTAATAGAATTCTTTAAATTATTAAAATTGGAAAAACAACATCAATGTCTGGAAGGCTGAATATTTGAGAAAAGGAATTAGTGTTTGGGACATAGCAGAAAAGTAGACATAGTTTATTGGTTAAATTCTTTTTATCCGTAGTTTTTATAGCAGGAAGACAAAAAATTTATATCCCGAAATGCCATTTATTCTAGAAATTTCTAATAACTGAAGGAATTCCTTTTAAAATATTGTATGAAAGAAAGATGGAATTTTTTTTTGCTAGATTGATTGGTTAGCGTAGCAATTTAAAATTCCGAATAACTTATTTGAGGATAGGACTTAACTGGACTTTTTTGTTTAAACTTTCTTCATATTTGTAAAAATGATGTTTTCTGATCGGTTTTCCATTCCTAATCAACTAGAGTTTCGAAATTTTCTGTAGTTGTTTGTTCTAGACGAAAATACACTATTTCAACTACATAAAAATCATGCCAGATGGTAATGAGTTTAAGATAGCTTGGTTTCAAGATTCCATATTTATAATGTTAAATTATTAATAAAGGATAAAAAAGTAGGAAATAGTTAAACTATAGATTAAACTATAATTTGAGCACACTAATAAAAATGTGTTTTTTAAAATTATTTTAAATCAGTTTATTTTAAACGTAGTCCGATGATAAAATTGCCACCAAATCCGACTTTCTTTCCCAGAAGGAGAACTTCAGGCTCCAATATTTATAAAGAATAAGCACATATTAGATAATTGGCTTTACTGTACATAAGACTCGATAATTAGCTTTAGTATCGCGCTGTTATGCCGAGGCTTAATTTTCAGGCCATTACGGGATCTTTGAAGCATAGAAGAGAATTTTTTTATATAACTTTTCTAGATTAAATTATTTGCCCAACATCACTATTTTCTTTCAAAACAACTCTTATAAGCACTAATTTCACATGATTACAATGAAATCAATTATTATTTCTAATGTAATGGATTAAATTCTTATTTCACGCTGCAAGAGGGATAATTTGATTACATATCGTAATTTCGAATCCCTTGGCAGATGGCGAGAAAAATGTTGAAACTGACTCTCGCCAAAACCTAAAGCAGTGCCAAAGAATGTAGTTTGATCTATGGCAGCCTCTTTGATGGAATCAGGATTTCAGCTTGAGAATTTCAATACGAAAACATAAACATTAGGTTTTTGCGACACCTGTCTTCATTCTAATTATTATCTGCTAGTTTATCGTTTGTCAAAATGTCATTATTATCTGCTGCGAAAAAATCGTTTGTTTCAGATTTACTTTTCAAGATTGATTTTTGAACCGGCTGCTTGTGAAATGTAATAAAATATTTAACAGTCAAACTTTTGCTTTCAGAAATTGATTGAGAACAAGTGCCATTTGATTGAAATGACAGAATTTTCACAAGAAAAATCTATACAATTATAAAACAAAGGATTATTTTCTGGCTATTCCGCGATGTAATATGCACGACAGAAATTACTCAACTAATGTAGAGCTTTCGTGGAAAATGAAACATTGTCCTATAATTGGAGTAGTTATCTAAATTAATCGTGTTTAACTATCATTAGTTCAAGTGACTTTGGTCAAGGACAGAAATTCATCATTTCATGGCAGGCTTCAATTTCCTATGTGTCAGACTGATAATGATAATGATAACAGCAGCACGTCTTTGCTTTCTAGTATATGAAGTATAGATTAATTATTGTAACATTAAAAAAATTCGGATTCCAGATTTTGACGAATTTCCACTTCTTAGATCTAACTAAATTCGAAAAACCTATTTTCAGCATTATGTTTGTTGGTCTATATGTGATGAAGATAACACAAAAATACTTTGAAATAAATGAATGAAATTTAGTACATGGTCTTCAAGATTAGATTTCTATCAGATTTTGAATGGTAATCATTCAAAAGAAATCCAGCTGTTCAAATACAAGTAAACTCCAGAATTAAAGATGTAGGTAAGTAAAATTTTTTACTCAAGTTTTGGCTCAGGCTAATTTTTATTTTCTTTTATACGAAGTCTAGAGAAATTATTGAAATCTTTAAAAAAAAAAAAAATGCTAATTCGAGGTTTTGACGATTCTCTATATTTCAGTCAACAAAGTTCGAAAAACATATTTTTGGCATTATGTTTGTCTGTTTGTATGTCATCAAGATAATACCAAAATACTTTGAGATAGACAAATTAAATTTGGTGTATGGACTTAAGAATAAAGTTTTAGATTTCAAGTCAAATTTTGAACGATATTCAGTCAAAAGAAAACTTGCTGTTCAAATACAAGGAATTCCGATAACTTCAAAATGTGTTGTTTTTGTTTCTTATGGCACTTGCCATGGACAAGTTCGCTGTTACGAAGACAGCGATTTTAAGCCTGTGGGGGGGCGTCTCTTGTTTTTATAGTAGCGCCATCTACGGCCAGAGAACGACTTAGCTACACAGACGTCACAATTCTTTTTACTGGGTGGACTTCATTCACGCATCTCATTCACTCATCCACAGATCGTAATTTAGACCTGAATGAGAACGATCACCCCTGATTCAGTATCCCCAGTGGGATAACTCTCGACATGGAGGACTTTGTGACCACGACAGATTTATACGAACGTCAGCCATCAAGCATGCGGGGAATCTTCGGCCGAAGGGGTTCGAACTCGCAGTCTAAGGGACGCGAATCCAACTCTCTACAGGCTATCCCGGCCCCACTTCAAAATATAAAAAGGTTGATAAATAAAAATTGGTATACAGGTCCTGCATGTAAACTATAGATTCTTAATCAAATTTCAAACCAAATGCATTAAAGGATTGGTTATCTATTCAGTCTGCACTTTTGCATGCAAGTGAATGTCATAGCCCATTACTGCAATAATTTAAATCATCGACATTTGATATGTAATTTTTCGACTTGAATCGTAGCTTCATGTTAAATGTGGTTACAATTGATTGGAAAAAAGGTGTACAAAATTGTATATTTTCAAGATAGATTCAGTAAAAATGCTATATATAAACCAAAATTCTAAATTTCAATAACTATTGTTCGCTAAAGTCATGCAAGGATTTCATGGTCTTATCGAGGATCCTTAATTTTATGGGACTGCTGGGATAACACCATTATTGGAAAGTACGTGAGAAAGTTTCGAAGAGATAACTCCTGCTTTTCGGATAATGCAGTAACAGCATTTATCTGTCTAAAGTTGTTGCTGGCTTTCTTTTCTTAACGCAGTCTCAGAAAAAGATGTAAATATTGATGCACGTTATAAAAAGTTATATCAAAACAATTCAATACTATTTCAACTGATTACTTCTTATTCAATTTTCGAATAACTATTCTTCCAACTTTTTTGCTGTACTAACATTTTTCGCAGCTTGGTTTCATCTCTGCGAAAATTAAAACTTTTCTTATATAAAAATTAATTAATGATTTAATTCTTTCGTTCCACTGAAATAAATTGCTGGTGACCATTGAAAATGAAATGGCAATTCGAAAACTATTCTGTATTTAGAAACCGGCAATGGAGCCAATTCAAAATTAGACACAGATCAGCAAATTACTGCAAAGATCATATTTTGTTTAGGTTGTTGGGTTAAATTATCAAGCAAAGATAAGACGAATAGATCGATCTACAAATAATCAATTCTTTATTAAATTTGTTCCACCATTTGATATTTATCTACAGTTATGGAACATAAATCGTATTCCAAGTTACAGCTTTCTATCTTGTTGGATTTTTCAGTTTTTGTTTTCAAATACATGCGTGTTGATAAACTAACTGATCTCTCATTGACAGATTAATTAACGAAATTAAAAATTTCAAGCTCTTTGCACCTTTTAATGAATGTTTTAATGAGGCTCACCTTTTAATGAGGCTAACAAATCGATCTTCCTTTACTGGATTTCCTCTCGAATTTGACTTGGCAAATGGATGAAATACATTATCTACTAAAACTTCAAGCATAACTTTATTCGTTTATCTTATTAACATCTATGTGTTCATGTATACAGATAAACCATTCGATCTACAGGTGACAAGAAGGCATAAATCTAACGATATATTCGGCTGACTGAATTATGGAGATCCATAAAAATATATATGAAAACCGAATTGATTTAAAAAGTATATTTTTATCAATATTATTTTTATTTTTTATCAATATTTAATTTTTCTTTGTATATTTTTTAGGAGGTAATATAAAAGAACCTCTTCTAGATAAAGTCATGGAATGATTGCGATAAAAATAAAGATACAAATATTAACTCACTAAACCGTAACTTAACTGATAAATCGCAGAAGTTATTTAAAATCAAAGTTAAGTCAAATTTCTAAATGATGCATTTCAACAGACGTGTAAATGTCCTTTAAAAAGAACATTTTAGGGAAAACTTCGTGTACAGATACGATTAGATTGTAATAAAAATTAAATTGTAGATAGAAGCACATATCTGAGCAATAAATAATATAATATAAAAGAAAAAAAAAAGATAATGTATGAATAAAGTTTTGGAATGACTGCGTTAAAAATGAAGTTACAAATGTTAACCGTAATTTAATCAAATAATCAAAGAAGTCACTTTAAAAGAACAGATGAGGACTTCATGAAAAGTCATTGAAATACTTCCAAAAGTGAACTTTCTAAATGATTCATTGCAATAGACCTCTTAATGTCCTTTTAAAAGAATTTATGAAAACTTGCGTGTAAAGATACGAATGGATTTCAATAAATATAAGTTGAAGATTGAAACACATGTCTAAGTAATAAGTAATATAATATAAAAAAACCTTTTCTAGATAAAAAGCGTATAAAGCTATGGAATGGCGGCGATAAAAATGAAAATACAAATACAAACGTAATTGAACCAAATAATCATAGAAGTCACTTTAAAAGAAAGCATCATGAAAAAATCATTGAAATACTTCCAAAAGTCAACTTTCTAGATGATTCATTGCACCAGACATTTCATTGTCCTTTAAAAATAATTTTTTTGAAACGCTGCGTGTAAAAAAATGGATAAATTGCGATAAAAATTAAGTTGAAGATAGAGCCACGTATCTAAGCAAAAAATAATATAATATAAAAGAATACTTTCTAGATAAAGTGTACATAAAGGTTTGGAATGACTGCGATTAAAATGAAGTTACAAATATAAACTTTAACTTAAGCAGGTCACTTTAAAAGAATACATGAGGACATCTCGAAAAGTCATCGAAAAACTTCCGAAAATCAAATTAACAAATGATTCATTGCAACAGACAATTTAATGCCTTTTAAAAAGAACTTTTTTTGAAAAACTGCTAGTAAAAGTACAGACGTATTGCGATAGGAATTAAGTTCCAGATAGAAACACATATCTAAGCAATAAATCACCAACCTTATAAGCCAATCAAAAATAATAAATATCTCTAAATGAAAGCCTCATGAAAAGTCGTTAAAATGCTTCCAAAAGTCCAATTTCTAGATAACTAATTGAAAAATTTTTTTTAATATCCTTTAAAGAGAACTTTTTATGAAAAATTGCATGTAAAAATACGGATAGATTGTGATGAAAATTAAGTTGTAGAATTAAGTTGTAGTTGTAGAAATGTTGTTATAAACATGTCTAAGCAATAAATCATCAAACTTAGAAGTCAATGAAAAAGAATAAATTTCTTTAGATGAAAACGTCATGAAAAGTCACTAAAATACTTCCAAAAGTCAAATTCCTAGATGATTAATTGCAGCAAACATTTTAAGAGCCTTTAGAAAGAATTTTTGGAAAACTACTTGTAAAAATACGGATATATTGCGTTAAAAATTAAATTGAAGACAGAAATACATGACTAAGAAATAAATATACAACTTTAGAAGCCAATAATAAAAAAAAGAACAAATTTCTTTAGATGAAAGTGTCATGAAAAGTCCTCGAAATACTTCCAAAAGTCAAATTTCTAAATAATTCAACAGACGTGCTTTAATGTCCTTTAAAAAGAACTGTTTTTGGAAAACTGCGTGTAAAGATATCGTGTAAAGAAAGTAAAGAAGCCAATCAAAAAGAATAAATATCGTTAGATGAAAGCATCGTGAAAAGCACTTGAAATACTTTTACAAGTCAAATTTCCTACAGATACATTGCAACAGACGTTTTCACGATTCCAAACGATTCCGCTCATTGTTGCCTAGTAACGCTGCGTCGCCTAATTATTCCACCCCTCAAACGAATTGGTGTTCAGTTCCGTGGCCTTACTTCCAATGTTTCCCCCTTAATTATTCCTTAGCAAATTTCACTGTTCTAATTGTTAAAAATTAACGCCGACGTGTGGGTATGACGTTCGACGTTCCTAACGTCAATCCTCGAGTCTCGGCGGACATGGCGAGCACGTCATTATTCCGGTAGAATTTGAAATTTTCTGTAAGAATCGTTTCAGTATTTCGAACTGGGGAGTGTAAATGTGATGAGTTCAAATTGGAATTCGTAAATGAAGAATATGAAATGAGTTCCGAGACAAGAGCATTTGCGATAAGAAATTTATTCTGATCTTTATGTTATTTGAAATAAATTGTATGTTTCATTGAAAAGTGTTGAAATACTAGTGGATTTCTTAATTTAAATCACTGCTATCGAAAAATCAGTAATCAAATTTTGTTTTTCAAGTTCGAAACTACTTAAAATTATATGTTTTGTTGTTAGTTTTTAAAGAATACAACTTTGATTGACAGATGATTGATTGTAGAGTTAAAGATTTTAATTCGATGATTTTTATAGGCCGTTGAACAATTTGTAAATTACACCATGTGACATGTTTGAGGAAAATATTTACTTTAACTTAAAAATAATTTATTAATTGGTTCTTTAATACACAAAAATGTGTTATATTTCCATTCGCGTATATTTCAAAATATATACGCATTGCTATAACACCGAATGCGGGAATGGGAATATGAAATTCGGAATGCATTTTCAGTTAATAGCGTTACTTGCGTGTGTGATGCCATTTTTTCGAGTGAAAATATTTTTTTTTTGAATGGAATATATTATACTTATAATTGAAAGCGAACATGGAAAAAATCCGGTTTATATCAAATCAAAATTAATTATCGTGTCCTTTTTTAAATTTTGAGGCTACTCAGAAGTCATTTTATTGGTAAATATGCATTCCAAATTTATTACCAAAAGAAATCTAAATTATGAAATCATAAAATAAAAAAGGCAAATCATTAGAGAAAACATTACATTCTATGCTACTAGATGATTTTGGAATATTGTTTTGCATAAAACCGAAACAAATTATTTTTAAATATAGATTATAATTTAAGATTCTTTATGAAGATACGGGGCTTTAAGAAATAGATTTGTTATATTTAAAGAGTATACTGAAATAAATTTCAATTATGATAAATAATTATTAACCTTTTTTTCATAAAATTTCTCTAGCTTCCGTAAATATTTCCAAATGTATTTTTTTTTTTTTTTTGCGTTTAAAATAAAAAGAAACGTCTTATAAATACCATTTTTTATATAATGAAGTCTTGAAAAGAGTCAATAATAATGCAGACTCTTACTGAACAATTTTTAATGCCACTTCTTATTCTTGGAGTGCTAAAATCTTTAATGTTTTCAGAAGTTCGAACCAATTTAACAGTAGCTTCAATTTAATATCAACATTAATAGCATTAATTCGCTGTTAATGTTTCTAAATGAATAGAGGTAACTAAGAAATGATAATAGGGAAAATTTATTGTAATTTTCAATAAATCAGATATTTTATTGAAAGCACAGAAATATTAATCAGATTTTTTTATGTAAAAAAACATTAGTGTTTAATTCTCAATGGATTTAAACTTAACTAATTTAATAAAATACAACGAAATAGAATATATCTCTATACTTTTAAGTTAAAAGCAAACTTGTCAATTAAAGAACGATTTCATAAGAAGCCATAATGTGTCGATTTCAAAATTATAATCCCTTTATGAAATCTTCTTTTGCTTACAAAAAGAACAAAAAATACTTGCATAACGTTCGGTATTTTTTTAAAAGCAGGCAATTTGTATAAAAAATAAATTTTCTGATTATCAGTCTAGGAAATAATTTTAAAGATCGTCATACATTTTGATTGATTTTAAAATCGTTTTATGATAATTAAACATTCAATATTAGTTATGCTAAATTCAATAAAAGGAAACTTTCGACAAATTAAAAAGAACAATTATAAGCAATTTTTTAAGAAATAATTAACTGATTTTTTCTTTCGTTGATAATTTCGTTTACGCAACCAAGCAAAATATCAATGATTTTTAAATACTTTATGCAGTATTTAATTACAACAAACGGCCGAATTTTATGCTTATTAACAGAGCCATTTCATTTCAAATTTCATTTGTGTCATAAACAATAAATAAGTCTTTAACTTCAATGCATTTAACACTCCCAAAGGTATCATAAAACTTTAAACAATAGCATAGGGATTAACTGAACAGAGTTTTGACTTTTAGGAATTAGAAATTTATCTCTTAAAAAAAATTCTTGTTTAAACTATTTTAAACGACGGAATAAGACAAATTTAATCGTTTAATGCATCAAAATAAATGCAAACAAAATGGGAGAAATACTATTTGATTTATTTTCATTTCCAATTAGTTCAGTTAATCGCATTATATATTTAATTGCAGAATGTACGTCCTTCAATGCTATAAAAGCTTTAAAATGAGAAAATTATTCATTTTTTTTTACTTATCATAAATTATTACCTATAACTATTCCATTAAATTTTTCTTATCGGATTAAAGAAGTAATTATATTATTATATAATTCCGCGAACTGAATATCATATTTTGCTTTCATGAGGTATTTTTTTAATTATTTTCTCTCATCCCAAATATAAAGATAAGATAGAAAAAGTATGTAAGCCTCAAAAAGCCATTTTCGTTGTTTGCAAGCAGTAAAATGGATTTTCTGAAAATTCATAATGAATTGTTTTTAATTGGATTTATTTTTTGTTTATTAATAAATGAAACATTTTTCTTTTCAACTTATGGGAAGAAGTATTTTAATTTGAAATCCAAATGAAGTTGCAAAATTTATCTACCAGAAACAAAAGTTGGCAGAAGAAATAGCTCAGGTTTAGAGATGTCTTAAAAATTGGAGAATCGTATTTTAATTTTGTATAATTATTATAATTTAAAGTTTTAAACTTTTAGAACAGATTTTTGCGAAAGATAGATAACTAATTGAGAAAAAATAACATACATAAAAAAATTTTCCAAATTATAAAATGCAGCATAGAAACTATAAATTACTATTTTCAGCGAAAATATGAAATACAAGACAATTAACTTTTTTACTAATTGTTATCTTGAAATGTTATTATTGTTCAGAAGAAAAAATTATAAGATAAATGCTTTCATCAATCATACTAAAATCTTAAAACATTTAAATATTTCTTATTTCATTAAATATTTTTCCTAAAATGAGATGAATAATTCACAATCATATTTTTCATATTTATTATCTTTCCAGTTTATCAACAGTTTCAAGAAAAACATTCGAACACAATATGCGACAATACTATTTTCATGCAATATAAGCAGTACGAAATTAATTATTTTGGATTCTCTTCCATATTAAACATTAAACGAGACAAACATAAACATTCCTTTTTTTAAACGAGTACTCCTCCATTCGTAAAAACCCTTCGTGTATATATAAAAAAAGACAATGTTCCTTATAATTATTTGTTCTACCTTTTTCAGAATATATAACATCTTAATAGAATTTCAAAACAATCAGCGAAAGTTTTACTAAGAAAATAATTTAATTCTTTGTGTTCTGAATTATCTTAAGAGGAAAATATTAATTAACATCTCTGCAGTTTTGTTTTATTTTTTAATTTGTTTTACAAGAAAGAATATAAGTTCATTTCATCAAACGAGATTTAAAAAATATTTCTTAAGAAAATTTTTCATTGTCTCCGTAAAACCGAAGCGAACAATGAAGCAAAAAAATATCGTTTTCGACGTTGCTTGTCTCTCGGAATATTTTCTCCAAAATGAAAAACAGTTTTTAATGAAATTTCTTTTTGAAATCTTATATTAGATTCAGCTCTTGGTTATGAATAACATTCTAAAAGGCAGACTAAAAAAATATGCTTCGTTTAGACCAATTTTGTAAATACATTCAACAAATAATTTATTGAATTCTTGTCTAAACGAAAATTTTTCAAACCAATAAGGAAATAAAAGTTAGTCGAAAGTAAACATTTAAAATCGATTGACTGCATTTTGCAATCTTTGAAGAAAATAAATTTTGTGATGAGATACTTGGAAAGTGATTTAGGAATGACTAAAGCGCCATTCTTAGTAATGACTATTTAAATGGTTTCTGTAATATAGTTCTTTAAGAATTAATCTAAGGACCTAAGTCTCTTTGATTTTAATCAAAATAAATGATATAAGGTAAAGGGAAATTAGAGAATGATTTTGGGACTCGTTTATAGTCGTATGGAACAATAATGAGTAGCTATGGTGAAAAAATAGCTTTAAGTTCCTCGATATATTTAAATAAAAAAGTAATCAAAATCGTTTTATAACAATTTTAAATTGAATTTCTATTATTATTCTATTTCTATTATCTATTCTATTATAAATTATATTTCTATTTCTATTATTATTTCTATTTTCATCATTACTTAGTACTTCTTTCTCTTTTCTTGCTCCCTTTCTATTTTTGGCCCTATTTTTTAGACAAAAATGGTGAATGAATTTTTCATCTTGGAAATCCACGAATAGAAAATTATCAATCAGGAATGTTCTGAAATATTGCAAAAATTGTTTCCTGCATTTTCGTCTCAATAAAATATAGATTTAGTATATTTAAATAATAATTTATACAAGTTTCTTTTAAAGAACAATTTAAATTTAATTACATTAAAATTATTAAGCATTCAAAAAATTAACAATTTTTTTTCATATGATTTTTAAATAAAATAACAATAAATTGGAAGATGCGCAAAAAATGTATTTCACGTTTTAAAAACCAATTCAAATGGTGATTATTTAAGTATCTTAGATGTTTAAAACCAATAAATTAAAAAGTTTCTTTTTCTAAAAGTCATATGTATCTAATTAACTTTTTTCAGTGATAAATTTTTAAATAGTCCAGACAAATAACTAAAATAACTAATTCATCCAAAAGAGTTAAAAAGTTTCTAAAGTCAGTTATGTGAACTATTTCAGTACAAAATATAACCAAATTAAAACAGCATTTCTATAAAATGTCATGATAGGTTTTAGTAAGGTTTAAAAGACACGGTTTAACAAACTTGAGAATTAGTTATAAGAATTATTTTGCCAATCGTTTTCTGATTAAAATTATCAATTTCTTAACTATAAAGCTCTGTTTTCTCTAATTTGATAGCTCTATCTTTTTGAGATAGTTCTGGATTAGATAAGAATTCAAGGAGTTCTTGATCTGGTTATAAAATGCATTGCATTTTATTCGAATTCTAATGTATATAAAGGATTTAATTTTATCTTCTTTTTTGGAAAATGTGTTTATTCTAGGTTTTTTAAATTGTTAATTGGAGCATCACAGTTAAATGATAAATTAATCTTATTACAATTTCATAAAAAGGCCGTCACGAATTAGGTATTTTTATGAGAGATAACATAATAATAATAAAAAAAAGGTTGTTAGTATTTGATATAAAATAATTCATTTTTCTGGCATCCCAAGAAATTTTTGCTGGTATCATATTACATGGTTATTCGACTAAAAATATATAAAATAAAGAAATTTGCCCGAAAAATCAATGCTTTATGGAAATAAATTCTCAGAATTGAATCAAATATCATATTCTTGAATTTCCATAAAAACCCTTAGAAGAAGAGTTTTCCGTACTGTAATATAAGTAGTTTAGAGCTCTTCCTCAGTTATATGAAAAATAAACTTTTCGGCAAGTTTTACATTTGTATGAATAAAAATTCCTTTTATATCACTGGAATTCACCAATATTATTCGCTTGCTTATGTTTCTTCAGTGCAGTGAATAAAATCAAATATACAGTTTTGAGCCTTTTTCTGATTGAGTCAAAATTTCCATATATACTTAGAATCAAAATATACAATAGTTACAAGCACGGGATTCGAGGTGGTGTTCTATAAGTCTAGAATTCTTTCGTCGAAACGGAGTTAAACAAATCCATCCATCTTAACTTGTTATATTTCTAATTTATCATCTTTTCACTCACAAGCATAAACAGAACCATAAATAATTCACACGTTGAAATAATTGATCCAAAATTTGATAAATATTTAACTGGTAGAAGCAAGCGAAAATTCTTTAATTATCATATTCTTATACTCATAGGAAATTTGACATATTTTCAAATATAACATTTTCTGAATCATGCAAAGACTTATTGAAATCTCTTAGATGAAATTTTCTACAATAATAACAGTTTCCATTTGTATAATTGGCATACGAAAAAAATGCTATATTTAAAAATAAAAATAAAATAAAAAATGCTATAATTTTTGGCAAATTAACATAATACGAACTAAAATAAAATATTAGTATATTATATAGCTTAAATTGATTGGTGCTGAATTTCTCGAGATTTGTGGAAAAAAACCTTAGCAAATTATTTAATAGAATTTCATATTGCTTAATCATAATTAAATTAGTATTGCCAAGTTGAACGTTCTATTTTATGCATTTCCAGTTCTAATTTACATAATTTTCGAATCTAAATTCTTCCAGTTAACTATTAGTTTAAGAAGTAGTTATGATGAAATTAGTAAATAGAGATTAATTGTAAATGTTTGTAAATGTCAATTAGTATATGTTTGAGTATATTAACTATATCGTTATAATTTTAGATTAGAATTTGCTATTTATACAGTATTCTTGTATAAATAAAAATATAATTAAATCTTATCTAATAACTTAAAACTTATCTAATCTTATCTAATAAATCTTATCTCTAACTTCTGGTCTAGTTATGATTATATACTCAATTCAAATAAAACTAAATGACGGAAATTTTGTACTGCGAAACAAACGTTAATCAAGATTACTACATTTTAAAACAAAAATGATATAGCAAATGTGCAACTGATGGCGGTGTACATCGAAATCTATTCATTCAAAGTATCGAAATTTAACAAGAGAAACTAAAAACACCAGAAAAATAAAGGGTTAAAAATTGATATACT
The DNA here is from genome assembly GCF_947563725.1 of Argiope bruennichi. NCBI lineage: Eukaryota > Metazoa > Arthropoda > Arachnida > Araneae > Araneidae > Argiope > Argiope bruennichi. The sequence continues at coordinate 35,731,371 of NC_079159.1, read as the reverse complement.
GCTTCCTTTATTCAAATCTATTTGTATCTGAAGTTCTTTTTTTCTTCTCCCGGCTAAATAGTTTATCAAAATTTATCGTTCCCAGGTATCTCTCCAAATCTTTGACTTCAATAAATAAAGACGCATCATTTATTTATCTGATGGAAAATTCTAAACAATTTATCTTTCCCGCAAATCTCTGTTCAATGAAAGCAGAGCCGCATCGTTTATTTATCTTACGGAGAAATCCGAAACGATAACAAAAGCAAAAGACTTTTTACCATTGCCATTAACGACAGCTAAATAAATTCAACGAATTCAGGAACATCTGGTAATTTGTCAAATTTATTTCAATTTGTTACCATCAACGAAATTGAAGTTATTTTGCTGTAACAGATATTAATAATAGCATCTGACGAGCGCCTTTCACGTATAAATTCTATCGCAATGTTCTCCTATTTCTCATTTCTGATTTTTAGATGTAAATTTCAAATTGAAACACAAGCAGAAGATGTTTTAATTATGCAAAATATGAATCTCATATATTTCCCCTATGGCATATACTTCCACATAAAATTGTAATTTGGAATTTTAAATTAAAACTAATTTATTTTTGTTTCATATGGAACGGAACTTTCTAGTTTAGTATCCATAAGAGAGTTCTAAATATATCTAAATCACCATAGCAACAGTCTGCATTTGCTAGCTTTTATTAAGTAAGTTCGATGATTTAGATTAATAATTTTGCTACGTATTATTGAAAAACTTTTCTCGTGACATCTAAAGTATCTAATTCGACTGTAATAATTATTTCTAGTTTTTCTTTGTTTAGAATAATATTTAAACTTACGTAAAAAGAATTTTAAGACCATCATAATATGTTTCTAGTAAGAAAACTTTAAGTACGAGAGAGTAAAAAGTGTATTAATTAATGGAAAAACAAAAGTACCAAATCGTGGAAAAATCTGAAAATTTGTCACGTATCTTACTTTATCGTCATTAATGAAATTTAAACTATTTGGCAAGGAGAATAAACTGCAAATGTTATATGTTCTGTTTTTACTAATTCTTAATACAAAAATGTTTTCATTTATAGCTGATTTTTGCCTTTGTAAATATCTTTCAATCAAACTCAAACTACTCTTTTTTAAAAAGGAATAATCGCTAAACAAACATCATTATGTGCTGAATAAAAGAATATTTAATAATAACAAAAATGATTAAAAGTACTGATAAAAGCATGAAATAATTTGAAATATATGTTATTTTGCAAAAAAACTCCACAAGAAAACTATAGAATGTTATTTAAATAAAATTATATTACCCTTAAACTTATTTTCTCATAAAAAAATCAAAAAGCAATTGGAGGATATTTACTTAAATAAACAGGAAATACAAGCATTCATTAATCGATGAATAAAATACACGAATCGAGAAACATCTGGAAATTTCTCATGAAATCATTATTTTATTGTCAACGAGACATGGAATCTTTTGGTAAAAAAAACCCCACAAATTGCTGAATGATGCTTGATCTCCAGTTTTTATGCAACATCCTATTAACTAGTTTTGCTTTTTTGATAAATGTACCACCTGTTTATGAAATCATTCACAAAAATATATATAAAAAATTGTTTACAATCAATTCTTTATATGCTTTCCTATGTTCTAGCATTTTATATATAAAATTACATTTGCCCATTTTCAAAATAAAACTAGTAATACGACGATGTACATGTAAAGTACTCAAGGATTATTTTTCAAAATGCTATAAAATAATTAAAAACAATCTTTTAAATTACTTGTTTCTTATTATTAAATAATAAAGTTAAACGAAAGCAATAAAATCGCTCCCCTAATAAAACTGTTTCCAGAATGCACCATAGGTGCAAAATAATCAAACGATATGTTGTTGGGTAGTAAAAAAAAATAAGCTAAAACGAAATGATTTAACGCCGTCATAAACGACAGCTGTATTATTAGAATGAATTCGGAACATCTGGAATTTCGACTTATTTATTTTTCCGATGGCAATCACTAACTTGGTGGCAACACGCATATGGTTGAACAATACACGAAGTGTGACGTTATTCTAAAAATACCTTTAAATAATTATACTCTCTTGATTATAATTTATTTCCATAAAGGGTCAACTCGAATTCATAACAAAACCTACCATCAGTTCTTCACCACGTGTTGTTACCTTCCCAGAAAAAACTTTAGTTCCCAAAATATCTTTTAACACAAGAATAAAATTTGACTTTTAAATGTCTTTGTTTACGATTCAACTCAGATGGGACAGTACCAAACGATATTTGCTAGCTTCTAAGTGAAGGAATGGATGGAAAAACTCACCTGAGAGAAACCCTGGCTTTCGGAGCAGATAGAGAACGATACTGGATGAGGGGTTCTGCACCGGGAGTTAAGAGACCGAGTCGCCTGCAGCGATCGGCGGCATTCTGTGACATACAAAGACTGCAAGGAAAGGCATTGGTAGCATCTCCGCCACCCGTGGCGCCCTCCTGCGGTGGTGAAAGGTGACTTTTATGAGTTGATTATTTTTTTAGTGCTCGCCGCGAGAGACCAGTGGACGCGTGCGAGCGATTTGTCTTGTTCTATAGTGTGGGAATGGAGGGTGGTGGGGTTTTCGAATGAACTTCGGGTAAAAGAGGACCTTTTTCGGTAAATTTAGTAGCAGATTTTCTTGTTTGTTTTAATACCGAATAATTTACTTAAATAAATGAAATTGCCGACTTAGAATGATTAGATTGCAAATTTTTATGAACTATTCATATTAGGTATGTAATTTTTTAAGCAAATGGATTAAATTAGAAAGCAAATTTTTTATAGTTTTTACCCACGTCATCTGTTTGATATGAAATATCTTCTTCACTCATTCAATAACAAAGGATTCTCATAAACAAATGGATTCACATGTTCTTGATAGCACTGATTAATTGCATCTTTCAGGAATTTATTATCATTAGTAATGTAACTTTGTTTGTAAAACAATCTTGCTCTGTTGGTACTGACAAGAATTAAAAGCCAGATTCAAACTAATAAAGTGCATGATAAGTTTTGCTTTATATTCTGAAAATCAGATATACGTTTTGAGTGAAGAATTTTAAAGTCAGATACAGAAGAAAATTAAGAAAAAAAAAAAAAAAAGAAAAAGAAAAAAAGAAAAAAAAATCGTCTCGTAAAAATTCTTACCATTATTATTTAGAATAAGTCTAATTTAATTTTGAGAACTACGGAGCTGGTTTCCTTTCATATTTACAAAGGTAATATTAATTTAGTATGGTTATGATGCGCTCATTCATTTAAAAAACAATGTGTATTATTTATTACATTCGATAAATTTAGTATGTTATTGATTATTATGAAATTACAGATTTTTAAAGGAATATAGAAAAGAGTACAACTAACTTTATATGAAGATTATTCGATGAAGTTGAAAGAATTTGCCGCTCTTTGATACGGTATTTTTTAATATCAGATTTCATACGTCTCTTTAACCTCAGAAATAATTGGATCAGTACTCTTTAATATGGACTTTCTAGATCAGTAAGTAGATTTTTTTTAAGTAAAAATTATTCAGTATTTCATTTTCAATACCGCTTTTTTAAGAATTCTTTAAAAAGACACACACCCAGGAATTTGAAAATTTGTTTAATTTTTGAATTATTTGTATATATTTTTTAATCAGATTTTTGTGTTTTGTCATGCATACATAGACAAATTCCTGAATTGAATACATTTTTTAAAACTCAGTTCTGAATTATTCGCATTGTTATTTTTAGATTTTATTTGGGATATATGAAAAATAATAGGTAAAATATGATATTGTAAATAAGGTTGATAAAAGTTTCCATTTTTGTTATCACGAAATATCATAAAATAATAGATTAAGTTATGAAGTGATAATTTAACGTAAATTAAGGCGAAAAAATAAATTAGAATTTCTTTAGAAGTAAATTAAAAGGTAAAATTGGTAAAAGTGAATCCAGATAACCATATACTAAATTGAATTTTGATTGACAATTAACCTCTTAGCTGTCCTGTTTTCTTTGCTATCTAATAAGATGACACCTTCTATTTTGGGGGATATTTTCTTATTTTGATTCAAATAGAAATCCATTGAATACTTGACTAATCTATGTATTCGAATTAATTTTAATATTGAATTATAATCGTTATGAATGGTTTATTTTTTGCTTAAAATTATCAAAATTCGATCGATGCACGCATGGCGATCGGACAAAAGTATGAAAGTATGAGTACGAGTATGAGTAAAAGTTTTGAGTATGAAATTTAGTAATATTGTATAACAAACAAATAGAAAAAATCTCCGAAAGTGTCATTTTTGGACTGTTATTAATCTGAAATTCGGGAATTAAAATATTAGTTTTATGTTAAATTCTAACGTTAATTTCCTTTTCCTTTTCTTTATGTTTTTATATACATCAAAAAGAATGCAGATATATATACTAATAATAAAAGCGAACTGAATGCATAAATCTTATGATGGAATTATACAGAATAAACCATTAAAACTGAAGCTGGTATTGTTTTAAATGTGAAAGATACATTTTTTGGAATTTTAATTATTTAGAAACTAAGGAAGATTTTAGAATTTCTCGGTAAATGTTTCAAAAATACTATCGCATACAACGCAACATTATCACACGATTGCATGGTGTAAAATTTTATATTTTAGAATTAAAACAGTATGTTTTAAGTAATAGAAATTCAGTATTTATTCAATTGTTTCCTTAAATTTTGATAGTTCTTAAAAATATTTTTGATCTTACGTTATAACAATGATTTTTTATAATCGTCATGAAATTCAATTATATTTGTATAGATATTTAACTCACCTTTGTTAAAAACTTAGGAATGAACATGGTGTTTATATTTTAACGTATTTGTCAATCTCTTTACGAATTTTGCATTTTAAAAAATTTTTCATTTGTTTAAATTCCTTATGGACTCTCTAAACTGAGCTAAAATATTGAGTTATTTAAGATAAATATACTTAAAATTTATTTTTGTTTTCTAAGTTTAAATGACCTATTTCTGATAAATTTAATTGCTCACTAATTATGCTTTATGATACTGTTATTGGGAAGTATTATGTAGGTACTACTGGCAATGTTATTTTCTTCCACTTTCATACCTCTTCTACATTTTCTTTTTACTGCTGCTTTGTATTTTTTTTCGCTCTGTCTTCAGCTTTCTCTGCATCAAACACATATACTTATGAAAGATTTTTTGAATGTTGAGTCCTTTTAAAAGTTATTTAAATTTTATTTTTAAATGTTTTTAATTATGAGCTCTTTACCAATGTGCTGTCACTTTTGGCACACGCATAATCATCATTAGATTAAATCATATACCTAAATTATATTGAATGATTGTACCTGTTATTTGTGCTGCACTGTTTCAATATAATTGACGTGCTATTAAAATAATTCAATTTTAATTACTTATGCTTTTGTTATTTAAATTCAAATCTTCTTTGAATGCAATAGAATATTCACTTTCTTTTTGAAGATTAAAAGTTACGTTTTAAAGAATAAAAATACGCCTTCGTAAAAATTAAGATACGTGTTTATTAATTCAAATAACGTTTTTATGAACAAATTATGAACTAAAGTAACCATATAGAGGAAGTTATGCATAGATTTCATTGAAATAGAAACCAACGTGTTCAATGAATATTTGATAAAACGCAAGTCGAATGTGTGTCTGTAAATATCAAAATATTTTATTATTTTTTTTACTAACTGATTACTAATGACATTAACAGCGTCGTTAATAGACTTTTTTGGCGCATGTATAAACCCATCTCCTCTAACATAAATTTATGAAACATATTTCGTATTTGAATTTATTATATCGTTTTCAGAAACAAATTGACATACGATAATAATCTGATGTGTTTACTGAATTTCACATCATTCTTCCAAAATACTACAGTTTAAATGTATACTAAAGTTTAACTTAAAAGCCAGTTTAAAGAATAAAACAAGCAAAAAAGAACCAGAAGGCGTTTAACGGATACAAAATATGTATTTTCATAAAAATGCTGATTGTTAGCTTAAAAAAAAGAACTAAGATCACCATGTAAATCCTTCATATAAAAGTATCATATAAAAGACTGATTAAAAAAACTTTACTAAGAAAACAGGAAGTTTTTTTTATTCTTTATTTTCCGCAGGAAAATAATTTTAGGCACATTCCCTTCTTCAATCTGTTAATTGCTTAAGGAACTTTTAAAAAGAAGAGCGACATATGAGCTAAAGTTACAATGGTGTAAGTCATATTTTCTTTATTTTCCAAGAATTAATATTTTTTAAAAGGTACTGAGTTATTGGGGCATAAAAATATTGTAATGCTAATATTTTATGGGTGTTTTAGATCGACAGTTACTATGAAGAAAGAAATAGATATCATTTGTGCTTTGGTTACAATTTTAACACGTTGGTTGACACGTGATTCATCTGTGATTCGCATATAATTTATAATTAGATGTTCTTTATTATACTAAAAAAGAACATCTAATTATAAATTATACTAATGGTTAAAAATATTTATATTTAGTTATGGTTAAAATATATATAATGGTTAAAATATATATAATGGTTAAAATATATATAATTAGTTATACTAATAACTAATTATAAATTATATACTTATGGTTTAAAAAGAAACGAGATATCTAATTATATAGATAGTCCACAATATAGGTTCCAGTGGCAGACAACAAATTAAATTAAACTTTTTAAAAGAAAATCTTTTACCACTATCATTTTAACCTGTTCATTTAATAATTGAAAAGGGCAAATTTTACTGAATGAAATGTTGATCGTCAAAGTCGGCTAGTGTTTTTATAAATTAATTTTGATATGGGTTAAAGAGATTGCAGATTACTGATTTTACTTTTGTATTGTGTATATAAAATGCTAACGGATGTTGAACAGAAATCGCTCTTATTACTTTGTAAAAGAATGACAACAGACAAATATAAACAAATCATCATACAAATTTCAGCAGCTGTAAAGCAGCTGCTTCAGTGAACGTTTTTACAGCTGTTTTGAATTCAACGCTTCGAATAGAGCTGCAAAATAATATTAGAAATGTTTTGCAGAGTTTTTACCGTGTCGCTAAAACGTCAATAATGTCAAAAGAATAAGATACAAAAGAAACCAAGAAGAGGCCCCAAACAGAATCTAGCGAAAAAATTGGCTTGACCATCGCCAGATGAGTAAATATTGATGATTGTGTCTTTCAAGACATTGTCTTACAAAAATAGTTTTTTTATTATCTTAAAATTCAAAGAAATATATTCTAATGGTATCAATTCCAAAACAATAATATTCTACAAAATTTTCCTTAATTCCAATAATATTTTTAATTCAGTTTGATATACTATTTGTAACAATGTTTTTCAATGATCAGATGAAATTGAGTCTCATTCATCAAAGCATCAATCGCATGCTTTTGCCAATCATTAAGTTTAATAAATTTTTAGAAACTAGTCACCTTCGGCCACTAGTTTATAAGGATTTTCATTTCTGCTTTTATTTCGTAATAATCATAACTTTTTAATTTGTAGTAAACTATTTCAAATGAATCCATCTTTTAAAGGACATCAAATAACAGGACGGATTTTTTTTTAGAAAATGCAATTTATATTAATCATTTAACAGTCTAAATTTCAATAATCTAGGTGAGCAAACTAGTCGCTAAAAGTGACTAATTTCTTAATATTTATTACGATAAATGCAAGAACAGATAACAATAATTATGGCGCTATTAGCAGTAGAATCCCCTTAAACTATTTCTGGATAAATTTTCTGTAACTTTACATGAATAAAACATGTTCGACATAAAAAGAGAAAAAGCCACTTCAAAATCAATATCTGGAATTCAATATCTCAATTCAATAAAAGAAATCAAAAGATTTTGAAAAAAAATCGTTATTTGATAATAAGAAAAATTTAGCATACATCGATTGATTTTTTTTCAGTAATAAAACTAGTTCTGGAGGGGCAGAAAAATAAATTCCATCGATTTTAAATTAATCAAAAAGTACTTCTCTTTTTGCTGATCATGAATATTTTACAAACTCGGGCGCTTATCATCATATGTCAGAACAGGTTTCTCCCCCCCCCCCCTCCTTTTTTTTTTCTTAGCAGACTGAACTCGAAAATAACACATTTCGTTTTTCTAGTAGATTTAAACGTGAAAATGGCGTGAAAGATAAAAACACCCATGAGAATCTTTTAATCCAATAAATCATTCTTTAATTCAAGGTCACCTTTCTGTCTAAATGATTTTTTTTCCTTGTAAACGTTCATCGATAAGAGATATGCGAATGTTAAAAATTAAGAAATAAAGTGAATAGAATAGTACCGATGAAAAACGAGTATTTAAATTAAATCTATTTATTGTATTGATAGAATATTCAAATTCAATAACAGCCCGATTTTATTCATTTGAGATTTTTAAAAAAAGTAATTCATGGTAATTCGTGAGAGTAATAATCGCTGTCAAACCACTCACCATAGTAAGTTAATAATTGATAGCATGTTGTTTACTAAGTGCATAACAAACACGGATAACAATAGAATATTCAAATTCAATAACAGCCCGATTTTATTCATTTGAGATTTTTTTAAAAAGTAATTCATGGTAATTCGAGAGAGTAATAAGCGCTGTCAAACCACTCACCATAGTAAGTTAATAATTGATAGCATGTTGTTTACTAAGTGCATAACAAACACGGATAGCAAATTATTCTTTTGTTGTTGCATATAAAAGCGTTGAAAAATGGTTGTTTTTTCTTTCAAGAACTGAAGAAACAACATTTTAGGTTGGGAAGTTCAGATCCATAACTCAAAATGGTTTACTTATTTCTCTTACAAACTTAGAAGGACAATTTTTCCTTCAATCCATTTGTAGAGTTTTCCCAAATTATAATATGTAAAATTCTAGTAAGATTTATGACAAATTTTATCAGACTTTGATTCATTATGCACTTCTACATATATATGCACACATAAATTCAAATTTGTGCTTATAACGTCCATGTAATAGCTGCAAACGACTTTAGTATAACTCTTTTTTTCTTCATTTCTGTGTTCCCTTACAGAGAGATACAAATTCAATAAAAACAGTTTCTTTAAAAATATTGGTGCTCAAGAAAAAAAAAAAGAGAATTTAGTCTAATTTTTATTAATTTCCATTATTTGGATTTTAATTTATATTGCCTTATTATAAATAATATGGTATCAAATTGTTCTTATATTTTTTTGGGAATAGGTGATTTAGCGGGTAGGTACTTAATTGTATCAATCGATTAACTAATGATTAATATCTGCAAATATTAAAATATAAAATTATCACGGAGGAAACCCAAGTACTCTAAATTTCAAAACTTAGCAAAACAAGAAGCGAGTGAAAAATCAGTTATGTTATTTCACATTTAAAAACGCGAAACAAATGAAATTTAAAAAAAAGTATACGATAGAAATGTGTTTTTATCAGATTTAAAGGGTTTAAAAAAACCAGGATTCATTTGAATCTCGTAATCTAATTTTTTAACAATTACTCATAACAATAATGCAAGTTCTGGGATCGTTATTATTATTAGTAGAATTCCATGGGCGATTTTTTTTATTTAGATATGTTATTAAGTATCTTAATTAATGAATATTAATGTATAATAAAATAAAATAATAACGAACACAGAGATAAACTTGAATATTAAAAAGTTCTTATTTAATTTTATAAATGTATTTTACAAAACAAACAACTCATTTACCAAAACAAATAACTAATTCTTATTTGGAAGATTGTATGTAGGAATATGCAAATAAAAACAATATGAAAAAAAATTTAAATTTCGAACAAAAAAATCAATTTAACGACTAATGTAGCCACATTTATTTATAGTTCAAATGTATATCATCTAATTTTATCGATGGTCACTTTGGTAGCCAAAAGTTGATATACTTTTACCTACCTTTTTTGTCATTCATATTTAATAAATTCCCATTTTTCAAATTTTACATCTATAAAAAAATTGAAGAAAAAAATGGTTGAATTTTATTGGCTCCCTTTGAAATTTAACATGAAATTTTCAATAGTTTTATCATCTATAGTGTAGATTGTTATTAAAATCGCAACCAAATCCGCCATGGGATTGAACATCTGGCGGTCTGTACTTTTGCATGAGAGTAGCCGCTATAATTCAAAAGTTTGGTAACTTTGGTAAATGAAATTCGGTATGTGGTCTTGTGACAAAAATTGGGGTTTTGTGTGAAATTTTGTTTTCAGTTGATCAGAAAAAAGGTGTTCAAATTAGATATTTCATTTTTTCATCACTCTTTTTCCAGTACGTTTTAATTGCATACCGTGATTAATTGCCAATCGCATATCATAGAAAGATCGCAAACTGGTTCAATAAAAATGCTAAATTCACAGCAAAAATCTATATTGCGTAACTAATTTTCGTCATGTCAAATGATTCGCAGCGTTACCCAAAGTCTATAATTTTGAGTAGGGGAGGGAAATAACAGTATACGAAAAAGTTTTAGAAAGACCGCTTTCGCTAGTTTTAATACTGTTACAGTATTTTCTTTTAGAACTTTTCACAAAGGAAAAAAAGTAAAAAGATCAAATTTGTTTTTTTAGACTCATTGATCCAGCTTTTATCCCAGTTCATCGAATTTAGTATTAATTTTTTTTTGTCGTTGAAATTATCTACCGATTGATTAAAAGCGTTTGACAAGGCATTTTGCAAGAAATGTTCGTATTAGATGAGGTAAGAGGTAAGGAGGAATTCTTCATCTGAAACAGTAGAGTCTGTTAAGATATTTTCTTTAATAACAAATTTTAACCGAACCAATTATAATTAAAACAATCAAATATATATTTTTGTAATAAAAATATTTTACGCATTATCGCTAAAGCCACAATATTTTCATATTCCTTTTAAAGACAAAAATTAAAGAGGTCGAAATGTAAATTAACTCCATTTCCTATAATTTTTGTACTGAAATTATTCTGAATAGGTTAATTTAATTTAATTTAAAATTAACTGATTTGACGACCAACTGGTTTAAGGAATGTTAGAATATTTCCTGGCTATTAATCTAATAATATGGAATGGATGCATTTATTTCAGATTTGATATGACTTGTTATTTGAAAATTAAATATTTTATTGTATTATTTTAGTGTCTAGATATTACTGCGAGTGTGAATTAGAAAGTGCGTACATTACAAAATAAACACGAAAATGAGAATCCTATTTCGAAGTTGATGTTCATAGAAAACGATCCTTAAACTAAATTTTAACGCAAACAGAAAAAGAAAGACATGCGAAGGGTTTGACTGATCAGTGATAGTAGATTAAATTTCATCATAACAGCAAAAAAGATTGTCGCATATTGTGTAACGAATTAAATTAAAATATTTTCAAACTTTGAAAAAAATGTACCGAACGGTAAATAGTACCATTAAAAATAATTATTTTGCTGCGATGATTCAAAAATCATTTTCGCAAAATAATATTTACAATAATGATTTATTTAATTTCTAATAAAAATATATTTTAATTAACTTTTGGTCTTTTGAAATTTTGACAGAGAACTTTCTCTTACGAACAGCATTTGTAGGAGATGTTTTTCATGATCGAACTGAACTGTATAATGTATATAATAACGTATAATAATATATGTAATTTATATTTATAGTGTGTATAATAATAATGTACACAATAAAATATAATAATATGTATAGTCTGTATAATAACTTATTAACAAAGATTCATCTTTAAATACAGAGAGGAAATTCGTGTTTTATGGAATTGTAAAGCAAATTCTATCGATATCTTAAACTTACTAGATATCTGTCGATATTTTAATGTCTACTATATATATCTTTGGCGATTTTTATGGATTAGAGTTTTATGTTTCGACGTCATTGTGAATTTTCTGGAAATATGGCTTAAATTTTAAAAAAAAAATACATGTTTCAGTAGAATTTTCCTAAATTAAAATCAATACTACTTTTAATTATTTTAGCTACAACTTTGACTTGAATATAATATGAAGCAAATGATATCCATTCAATGAAAATTTTACGAAATCTGTGATACAGTACTTACTAGCAAATAAGTATTTTATATAGACTTATTTATCGCGTGTTAGATAGTTTATTCGTCTTATCTAATGTACAATTGTATAAATAATTTATTTTAATTCTTTATTCAACAAGTTTTCAAAATTTTTTTTCTTTCGTATTTTTTTTAATATCTTACACATATATTTGAATCCTTTCTTTATTATTTTCTTTATCCAGTAACAACAATTGTTCATATATCATTTTCTTTTAACTCGATTTTAATGATATGGAATCCATACATTAGAATCTTATTAGAATTTTCTTAGATGCGACAACATTTTCGTATTTTTATTTTGTATTTCATTTGACAAACATTTATTAATTTTTTTAGTGCGTTTTTACTAAATAAAACTGTTTAAGCTATTTATTATTATTACTTTTTTATTTTTATTATTGCATCACGTTACCATTTATCTTCTTTATCTAAATTAGCTATTTTCTAGGTTATTTATTATATATTTTGTTTTAATATTTCATCGAAATTGATTTATTATAATTTGTATTACATTGCATGAACATATTCGATCTTATTTTGTGCTTTTCTTACATACTATTATTAATATTACTTGGTATTCTTTGTTCTATTATTTTTATTACTACTTGATGTTAACATTTATCTTCTTAAAACTAAATTTGTTACTTTCTACGTTATTTATAATAAATTTTGTTTTGGAATTTCTTCTAAACCTGTTGTCTCCTAATTTGTCTTACATATGAGGAATTCACACATGCAATTTCTTCCGAGAAACGCTGTTATTTGGAATTTTCTTTTTTCTTTCTTTTTTAGAATAAGGATAATATCAGAAACTATGTATGTTTCCTGCTTTAAACATTGAATATGAGTGCAAATAAGGATTGAATGTTATAAATTATTATATTTATGTTATGTATGTAAATTTATGTAATATTATCTTATATGTAAGGTGTGTGAATTTTAATCTATAATTATAATAAAAATATTAGGTTTTTATTTATTATTGAACCGACTGTTGAAAATAATATTCAATTATCGATTGAAGTCGACAGAAATTTCGGTCATGACTTTTTAGTTTTTTTTAACAAGGATATTTCCTTTCGGTCAAAAGTGTGAAACATAGCATGATTCAAGGTAGTAAATCGCTATGAGAGTTTTAATATATTATTTTCTATGTAAAGTGAAGCAATCATTTTATCTTTAAATTTCGCGAAATCATCTAATTGATTTGAATCATTCATTATTTCAATTGTAAAAAAGATTTTATTAGTGTTGTAAAATTATTTATTTGATTAGAGTCTTAAAATTATAATACTTTAATTTTTAATAATTGATAGTCACATAATAAATATACCAATTACATGACCAGTATTATCAATATATCACCAGCATGTCATTAACATTACCAATATATCAAAAGCATGTTATTAAAGATTTAACTTCAAGTTATATTATAACATGCTTTGATGACAAATATATGATTTTTATCTTTTCATATAGGAAACTGATATGATGTTTGCATACAAAAAGAAAGGGTTACAATTGTCAAAATACTCGACCTCCAGATTTTGATGAATATGCCCGTTTCAGACCTCTTTGAGTGCGAAAAACACATTATTAAAATTATCTATCTATATATCTATATCTGTCTGTAAATAGGGTAATTCAAAAAAGGCATTGAATTAGAAAAATGAATTTTGATATGTGAATCTACCACCAAATTTGTTGATTTTTATCCAATTTTGGACAAAATCCAATTAATTGTTATCTCAATTGAGTGCATCCGAATTCGGTTAGTGAAAAACAAAGGAAGAGAGCGGATAAAATCTTCTACACAGAATTTTTTAAATAGTTCAGTTGTATATTAAATTTTGGATGAAATTTGTCTAGGTGTTATTATCTGTTGGTATACATATTCACGCATATAGAAATGCAATAATAAAAAACACAAAAATTTACTTAAAACGCATTATTTGTGACTTTTTTCTAAGGAATCGGATGATTTTGGCAGCTCTAAGAAGTTTTTTACCGTGATCTTTGTGGATTTAGTGTTTCTCTTCCCACTCTTCGCGATTCGTTTAGGGGATGCAGAATCTTTTCAGAACATGAAAATAAATGTTCTTATTTGCTTAAATATATCAGAAAGACAAATGAAGAATCGGAACTCAGACTGCCTCTTTATGAAAAATACACCATGATTTCAAACATTGAATTGGTGTGCTATATTTAACGTGTGAAGCATGAGTATTAATTTCTAAGAGATAAAATTTATTATAATTAATTACATTCAAATTACAAATTGAAATCACAATATTTAAATGTTGACGTGAGAAAAAAACCCGAACACTATCGCATAATATCAGACTTTGATCGTAAATGCTTGTAAAAGTAATAGCCGATTCGTTGCAAACATTTTATAAATAAAATATTTAAATATGGATAATTAAATAAATCTTAATGTAGATATAGACTAAAAAATAAATCTTATATAATATTTTGAAAAATAGCAAAAGTGTGCTTCACGACGAATAGCGAATTTTATGTGTTTTTATATATAAGTTACGGTAAACGTAATAAAGTGGTGATTAGGCATTATTACCTGTCATGATTATTTGTAATAAACAATAAGTTAAGTGGTGATTAAAAAATAATCATCGGTAATTATATATATTGTCGAGTTAATTTCATTTATCCGTAAGATATATATATGAGCAAGAAAAAAACACCTCATATAACTAAGAAAATACGTTCGATTTGCCTACACATCAATCCAAAACATCATTTTGGTGATAGGTAAGTATGTAATTTTATAATTTTTATGCATTTTTTGTAATAATGCAATTTTTGTAATATTTTTAAGTAATATATATAATTTTATATACATACATATGAAATTTTACATATATATATATATATATCATTTTTACATTAAATATGATGTAATTTTTGTACTAATAAAAATGAAATCTTATACGCTTTATTAGAATTTTTTTCAAAATTTACTATGCAATCATCTGTATTTTTTTTTTCGATTGGAAAAAAATATATTGTATATTGTATATAATCGATATTTGAATTTAAAAATAGGAACTTGAGGATGAATTAATTTTTTTTTTCCCGATTGAAAATGTTTCGCATTGGAAAAAGTTAAAGAAGTTCTTTTCTAAAAAATTCTAAATAAAAAAAAAATGGTTTAGATGAAAATCGAAATCAGGTTATACGTTCAAAATGGTCACTGATTGCGACGGATATTTGAAGTTAGTTCGCATCTTCTAGCGCTGAATGAACGGTGAAGAATTCGATGTCCTTTGAATTCAAGAGAAGGCTACGCGCTATTTTAGTACTTGACTATTCTAAATCAAATTGACTTCAATCACTAAGTATTTTATTCCTCCAGTTTTAAATTAGAATGAATGCAGATGCGCACATACTAAATGATAAATCTTTCAATCTTGTATCATTTTTTTCCTTGAAATCCAATTTCCAATATAGTCTCAACATTTTTCCAATAACGTTCAATTTTGTTCGAAATAGAATTTCCATCCAAATTCTGTGCCGAAAATTCAATTTTCGTTGATTGTGAGAAATTCTTTAAGTTAGTTGAAATCTCTTAGTACAATGTAACACTATGACGTGAAACACTTCTTTATAAAATGGACTATTCATCGGAAATAAATTTATTTGCGGCTTAGAATTTTTTTTTAACTTGGTGTAAATTTCTAATTCTATTTATCTTTGAACTTCTATACGGTATTGAAATATACAAATTTTATTACATCCTCACGATTTGCAACTATGTCGGCTTTTGTTCGATAACGGATTTACATCAAATTCTATGCCGAGAATTCAATATTCGTGGATTGCGATCGATTCTTGAAGTTAGTTGAAATCTCTTAATATAGTATAACGTTAAGATTTGAAACACTTCTTTATAAAAGGGATTATTTATCGCTATAATATTTTGCGGCTTATAGTGTTTTTTACTTGGAATGAATTTCATTTCTCTTTGGACTTCTATACGGTATTGAAATATCCAATTCTTATTATAGTTTCATGATTTTCATTAGGTCGGCTTTGTTCAATAAATGATTTACATCAAGTCCTATGTCGAGAATTCAATATTCGTAAATTGCGATCGATTCTTGAAGTTAGTTGAAATCTCTTAATATAGTATAACGTTAAGATTTGAAACACTTTTTTATAAAAGCAATTATTTATCGACAATAATTTTTCCGAATGAGTATTAATTACTTCGAATAAAAATCAAAATTCATATCCCTTTGGACTTTTATATAGTGTTGAAATATAGATGAATATTTTCTGAAATGAAATTTTTGAATTTCTAAAATGAATAGTTTTTGCTGCTTAGAATTTTTGTACTTGGAATAAATTTGAAATTTCATTTCTCTTTCAACTTTAAAATGTTGAAATACAGATGAATATTTTCTGAAATTAAGTAAGAGAATTAATTTTAATAATTACAAAAATTTCAGTTTATAGCTAGATCCTATAGTATTTTAGAAGAAAGTTTTCTAAAAATTACAATCATAGCAAAATAACTATAAGACTTGATATAAAACGTAGTAAAAAAAGCAGCGACTCGAAGATAATTTAATGTGAAATTAATTAGTTAATATTTAGACATTAATTTTTAAAATCAAGAACCAAATTTTGAAAAATATATATTCTTAAAATAATTATAAGATTTTTTTTTAACAAACAATCATATTTTTATCAAAAACTTTGCGTAGGATGCAAGCGACAGAAAATAAAATATTTTCTAATTAAACTAGAAACTGATTGGGAATAATACAGAAAGTAACATTATCATTTAAAATTTTTTTTGCTAATTACTTTCCAGAGCTTACTTTTCTTTGGTCACTGTTATTTAATATTTCTTGAAGACTAAATTAAATATGAAAAAAAAATTAAGGTTTCTACACATCAAAATAATTTTTTACTCAACAATTCATTTTAGATAATTATTTGTTTTTTACTTTAATTAATTAAATTAATTAAAAATGTTTTTAACTCAAGATTCTGGAAACCAATATTCATATATTCTATTAGTATAGCTTACTTAAAAACAAAATACTTCCCTAATTATATCGTTAAATTATGGAAGATTTATATTTTGTATATAATGAGTTCTCTTTGACGCGACATGTAAAATTTTTTTTATTAATTATGAAATTTAATCTTTGATCGTAAAAAAATGAGTTTTGAGTCACTGTGCCCAATTGATTTTTCTCTTCAAAACTGATTTATTAAAATATTTTAAACAATTTTTCCTTTATTTAAAGCGATTTATTTCTTTATTAAGTTTATTTAAATTTGAACGAAATTTATTATGACATCCCATGCCATTCTCCGCTTATAATAAAAATAAAGGCATTCTTAATTATGTAATTAATTAAATTATTCTAAATTTAAATCTTTTGTCATTTTTTAATTAAGTCACTCATATTATGATTAACTGAGTTATCTAGTTTGTAAAAAGCTGCTGGGAATAGAAGTTGTTTAAAATGAAAAATTATTGTATAAATTTATATGAAACATGAATAAAGACTTCAAGTTAGCATTAAAAAATGGAAAATTGTCCTTTTTATTATCAACCGCTTTTGGAGACCATCTGATTGTTTTTGATTTTAATTAAATCTCTTATGCAACTTGATATTCAAGATTCGCTAAAGAAAAACGTTTTAAGTATAAAATTGACTTAAAAATTAAAGAAATGTTATTTAAATAGTTGGTGTTTAAATAGTGTGGTGTTGCAACTAATATATTTATTATATAAATAAACCATCTGAATGATGTGAAATCCATGACATCATAGTTGTATTAAAAATGCCACCATCCGTTTCACTCTATCTTCGAACTTTCGAGGAATTGTTATAATTTTTTTATTCGTCTCGCAGTCTAATTACACCGATACTGGACAGAATTCCCTTTAGTTTTCAGCAATGATAGAAAATTAGGCCATAAAATATTTGATGGAACAATGAAGAAAATTTTTAATATCGGTGAAACAAGGAAATTTATTGATGAAAATTATACAAAGATATTTAAAAAAAATGCCCAAAATTCAGAAAATGCTTACACGTTAATTAAATTGGTATCGTTAAAAAGATGTACAAAACTTTAAGATATCATAAAAATCAATTTTGAACTGCAATAATTTCGGAAATTTTCTCGACAAACGCACACAATTTTGCGTAGTCTTCAGTTAATTAAAATTCCAAGAAATTACTTCTCAGTAAATGTTTTTACCATATATGTATAGCAAATTTGGTGCTATAAATCAAAAGATCGGTCTTATAGATTGCGCGCATGCAGAAGAAAATTCTTTGTTTTTCCTCTATTCCTTCTTTCCTTTATTATATAATATTTTCTAAAGGTAAATACATATGCATTTTTCTGACACAAACTATATGTATAATTGTTTTTAATATATGTTTCCAACTTTCTTTTATGTCAAATAAAGAACAATATCATATTTGAGTAAGAACTGCAGTAGCCTTTACATGGCTGTACGTTCTAATCAGGAGCACTTTTCTATAAGACGAGATTTTATCTAAATATTCATAAAAACCCGTATTTTTTCCCCTGACAAGTTATTCTTACAAATAAATGTTCACTTTGTAAGTTTCTTTATGGTAGGGTATCTAAAGTAAATTGCGCATTAAAAACAATTTTTTTGTTCCCTTTTTTGTCATTCTAATACATTAAAATTTAAAATACTCCCCTCTCCCGAAAAAAAAAAAATGAACCTAATGTCTTTATCCTTCCCCGAAGTTTATGTCTTGGGGCATCTGAAGCGAACCACTCTATACATCATGGCTTTAACAACAACTCATTCTTAAATTTTAGGGTTTATTTTTTTTTGAATAATAAAGCTGCAAAATATACTTTCTGATATAAAATATACTTTTAAATTTAGCTGGATGTAAAAGACAACAAAAGAAATTATCAAATGGTTTATTTAGATTAAAATTAATTTGTCCTCAATTTCAATTGCTGGAATTAGTATTCATTTTATGTATTTACTTCACATAAAGTAGCCGGAATATTTTTCCATATTGAACTAATTTGTTATTTCCTTGTATGCTTTTCTAATTGCATATATTATCTCACATGTAAATATTGCATATATTATCTCACATGTAAATATTGCATATATTATCTCACATGTAAATATTGCATATATTATCTCACATGTAAATATTGCATACATTATCGTATAACAAATTCATATATTGTTAAACATAATTTACAAATTAATCTAGTTTATTACCTATTTTCATTCATGATAAAAAAAATATTACGGATACAAAAAAAATAACATATTAAACACGATAATCACTTTCAAAAGAAACTGAGCATACTTATAAGCCAAACGATATTGATGCGAAAAATTTAATATACATAATCCATTGAATTTTTATAAAAAGCTACGATTGGCAGCAGGTGTTATAATTTTCATCATGGACAGAAAAATGTTGATCGTTTTAATCTTATTATATGTCGGATTAAATCATGAATGTTTTCAGGAAAAATAAATCTATAAAACTTTGATGACAATGACATCTTTTTGTCAATAAAAACTGAATTACTTTGAAAAGAAAAGTTAGATGCATTATTTAAGGATAAAACAGCTTTTCGCGAATTTTCTTTAGTAGATGGCATATTTTCTGATGTTTCAACGTCAACGATGGTTTCAATTTTCTTTTAATGCTGCCAATATATATTTCGTAAAAGTGATTTTTCACAATAGTTGATATTTTTTTTTATAGTTTAGTTAAAAATAAATAAGCAGACTTCAGATTAAATAAAAATTTAATAATTAAATTGTAATAAATTTAATAATCTAATGATAATAAATTTAATAATCTAATGATAATAAATTTAATAATGATGGAAGAGATTGTTGATCGCAATGTATTTCTTTAATTTGTGAAGATTAATTGGACTCGCCTATCTTTTTTGTCCAAACTGTAGTTTTAATTAAAAAAGATATTAAAAGGGGTAAAAATTTTCCTCTTAAAAACTATCCATTTTGCAGTCCGTGTTTTCAAGAATTCAGGATCATTTAATGGGAACTCTGCAAAAGTTTTCGTCGTAATCGTTTTTATTTTTAATCACGGAAGCCATTAGAAAGCTAGTAGCAGTTTTTTTTCTATGAATGATATTTAACCAGGTTATAAAAAGTAATCAATATAGATTATAATGCTTAAGATTTTTATGAGTTCTTCTAATTTAAGAACTTATTTAATCATTTGATTTCTACATGCAAGTTTTGAAATATTTCATCTATTTTAAAAGTAAATATGCCAATTAATTAATACAGGATTTTTCTGTTTAAAACAAATATTAACGCATGAAATACCTAAATGTAGCTAAACTTAAACGCAATACATATAAGACACCAAATAACTTAAGTAGTATTTTCAAATTCATTTCTATTCAACATTCTTTCGAAACTTTTGATTTATTTTATCAAATGATTAATGATTATGTGATAAAATTTCTATTTCGTTAAATGAATTTTTTTAATTAAAATATTAAATTAAAATAACATATACTTAATATTAATAAAAAGACAAGAAAATAAAGTTTTATGGAAATATTTATAGAAATTTTCACCGAAAAATTAGTTGTAATTTTAGGGGGAAAAAACGCATTTTGAAGTTGAAAACGGGTTTATTTTTTCATTGAATTACGAAAATTGTAAGAGTTTAAAATAAAATTAAATCTTTTCGAGATGTTTTCATTGAATCTCAACAAGTAATTTATAAACATTCAAGTATTCTATGAATTCTCAATTGAAACAAGACAGCAGCTATTTCCATATTTTCCAAAACAGATGATGACATTTAATTATATAACAGAGAAATACAATACAGTAATTATTTTCCCATTTATTTTACTGAAATAATACTGCGTCAACTTAATTGGACGCTTATTGAAAAAAAATTCAATATCTTCTACATAAAGAAAGTATAAATGATTAAATCATCACATACATTTCTAGAAAATTGTCCAGGAACCAAAAATTACTCTCTAGAATAACACACCAAAAAGAAACATGTCACAATAGAATCAGAAAACGTCTGTAAAAATGAAAAAATTATGTATTGTTGAACATACCGAAAAGAAAGACACAGAAAAATCCAAAAATGGCATCGCAAATAACAGATTTAATGGCTGTCTTAGTAATCTCTCTCTTTGGTTAATGGCTGTCTCAGGTAGCATTAGTCTGCTGCTAATACATATTTTGTCTCTTAATTGTCCATGTCCAAACAGATTATTTTCATATGTAACCACAGTCACATGAAAAACAATTGCACATATTACTAAATATAAACATAACATGAAAATTTTATAGCCTGTTGAGTTCTTCAACTTTCTTCCTTTTCCCATGAAAAATGGACAAATATGAAAAAAAAAAGATTTATTTCAACAATGCTTATAACTAGAGAAACATAAAAACATAATGGGATGATTTAAGACACAGATTCGTTTTAAAAACAGCTAAAAATTAAATTAAAAAAAAACAATAGCTAGCCAATAGCAATAGTTTAAAACATCATAAAATCTCGTTAAAATATGCAATTATTAAATATTTCGAGGAATTAAAAGGAACTTTTACATTATTCAATAATTAAACTGCAATCGATTTTTGAAAAAGGTTTAAATGACGTCAATAATGACGCACTTTTAAAAATTATTCTTTTTTTTTTCTTCAACATTTTCTGCACTTGCTGTGTTGAAAAATTGATTCTCGGCAGTTTCTACGAATCGTTCTTAAAATAGATATAAAAAGAATGTCTTATGCGTTTCCAAGAATTTTGTTTTTCTGTTAATACTTTATGAATATTTATTATTTTTAAGACTAATATTTCCAAAATTAATGGATAACATTACTTACAACAAAATTCATAACAGTCATTAGTAAATCTTTCAACCATATTAAAACCTCATAGTACATTTTATATTTAGCTTTGTTACATCGTACAATTATTATCCGAATTAAGGAATTTGACTACATTCGGGATGAATTTTTTGAAAAACATTCGAAAATCGGTAAATTTTTGAATGTCTCCATAAAAAAGATAGAAATAATTCTATGAAACGAAAACATACCAGTTAAGTGCCAAAAGTTTTTAAAAATTGTAAAAAAAAAATCTTTTGGCTAAAAAAAGGTATAAAGCAAAAATCTTCGAGTTTAGAAGTTTATCAAATGATTTGCTTAAAAGTTTAGTTTGCAGATATTTTCAGAAGCATATTATCTAGTTCCAGTACCAAAAAATAAGCCGTATTTCATTCCAGTTTTTAAATATTGGCGTTCAGCTTATAAGTAACACGGAATTTTCAATTTTTTTCCACATTCTGGAGTACTAAAAAACTATAAAATATTTCTGAATGAATAGATCGCTTATTCTCTAGTTCAAGAACTGCAGGATACATTGAGTAATTATTTTACCGAATTTGAACAAAAAATATGCATTAGATTTTAATTGATGAATCTTTTCGTAAGAAAATTCTATCGTATTTTGTATTTTAGGAAACAGCATCTTAAGATGTAAAATAGCATCAAAACGTCTGTAAATGCAAATATAAAAATGAGTATAATTTCCCGAAAAATAGACTTAGAAACAAAATTATAATGGTTCTATAAAGAGACCTGTTCAAACATTAAGTATATTAAAAAAAACAATCGACAGTTTCGAAAACAACCGATTTTTCAATGAATTCACCTACCTTAAATGGAAACAAATACTATTCGGCTGATTTGATAATAGATGTAATCAAAATTATTTTTTTAGAAAAAAAACTAATAATTTAATGACTAAAAAAATATTGTCTACATTTTGTAGAAAAACATAATAAGAAGGAAAAAAATTTATGCGATGAATAAACGGTGACTCTCTTTTCTCTATATGAAATAGCGAAAGCACAGTGGCAAATGCAACCAAAGCGTACACAAGAACAGTACTTTCAGTAAACAACAGTAAATCTTTATTTAACAGCAGCAGTGACACAAAGCATTCAGTGAAAACTCGCTGAGCATCAGCATTTTAAAAAGTGCCTTTGCACAGCTATTACTCTCGACTCGCCTGTTTACTCCTGCATTTATAACTTCCGAGTAATCTAGAACAAAATTCGAAACTCGAATCCTTATGGAGAATAGCTAAGATTCGGGAATATTCACTTTTGTCGCCAAATGGTCGCTAAGGCTGAGACTTATTTATCTAGCATCCATTTAGCAGCTATTATAATCCCTATAAAATTCTCTTCCTTAACAGAAGACTTACTGAGAAGGGAAGAAATATTGCAATATGCAATAATAGTGTATTAAAATCACTATTGAACTATTTGAACAACAGTGATTCAGTTGAAATCCGTTGATAAACCGATTCATTTTATTTGGGAAATCTTTTGATATATATATCATTTTAGTTTTGGAAGTTGGCGTACGGAATATCAGAGTTCTGCAGTATAATAAAAGTAATCGAATGTACTTTTAACTTGCACAATACAGAGAGTTTTGTGTTCAGCTTGGTAGTTTAGAGGAAATACTTGAGAATAAATTTTAGACGGAGAGAACAGGACAAAAATTTTGTAGTCGAAAGTATTTAACAGTTTTCATTTATCATTTTAATCACATTATTGAATTTTTTTAGTAATCGTTTTCAAAAATACTATAGAGGAAAAGCAAACTAAAAGATAAATGTTAACGGATTTAATTAAAAAAATGCAAATTTATAATTTTGTAGTGAGTATTATATATGTAAATTCACCTATCTAGGATTAATTCTTGAGTCATTCGACTTACACACGAATTGATTAATGGGTCAATGATCAACACGTTGATGGATTTATTCTATTGTTGAATAGAAATGCACAATTTCAGTTATGAAATCATACATAAATCTCACCGATCTAGTTTAATGCATTTTTTGACATCGTTAGAACCTATTAAAAAGCTTCTAATGATTCAAAATTTTATAGAATTTAACTTTATGATATAAAATTCGCCTATTAAATTTTACCGTCAGTTTTGTTGTGGTGTCGATCTATGTTATTCAAAGACAATCAAAATTGTCAGGTGTGTAATTAAAGATGTTCTCATCTGTGGGTTTTATTCAGGGGCGACAAAATATAAAAGACTCATTAAAATCTTCACGTAAAATTTCTTGGCCAGTGCAATGCTGTTCTTTGGCATTCTTGGTATAAGGTCAAGTAATAACCTTATCAGTACAGAAAAGCCCCAAACGTCCATTTAATCAAACTTGGGTAAGAGACCGCTACTAACACTGTGAAATTTTACTTTTCTTAAATATGATTGATTGAATACTGGAGATGCGCGAGTTAATTGCGATTGATTGAATACACGAAATGATTTTAGGGGATAAAAAGGTTTTTCTGTCCCCTATAACATTAAAAAGACGCCCAAGGATACAATTAGTTAATGGCTATTAGTTAAATGGAATCCTTTTATTTCAATCCCTTAAGCATAAGGTCTGTCATTGCAGTATCTGAAGGTGGGCGATAGTTTCTTATTTTTGATACAGAAACTCGTCCGTTACAATATTATCAGGTACCTGAATTCAAGTAATTTCAGAAATGAGACGGTGGAGAAATATAAATTTGGTGTTTTGATTCTTTTAAACTATCTATTTATGAATAAATTGAAATTTTCAATCAACCCTTAACTGGAGACAGAAGACAAAATTGCTCAGCTTTGTTCATTAACTCTGGTTACCCCGTGGTATTTAGTCCTTGAATACAATGATATCAGTATCTTTGAGTTGTTCTTACAGTAATATGTTGGCAAAAGTCTAAGTATGAACACGTGTGTATAACCGAGTTATCCTTTTTCAAGGTTTTTTTTTTTAATTATTTATGGAGTCATTGATTCCATATCTCTAAATCTGCTTTTAATTTGAATAATACAAAAAGAATAAAGAAATATTCTTAAAATAATATTTTAAAATATTTTATTCTTTATTTTTTTGCTAAATTCTAACATTAGCATTAGTGTAATTCCGTAATACCCGTTAAAATATTGTTTAGATTTTCTTTAAAACATTAAATGTTGGAGAAATGTTATAACATTTAACATTTTTGGTAACTACATGATTTCCAAAACAAATTCCAATGCCAACAAAACACAAAAAAGAAAAATAACAATGGTGTCATTTTGACTTCATGTTTCTGACCACGTGAGGAAACATGTCTCCAGTCACGGTTTAAATCAAACACCATTAAATTTTCACAGATATTTTCACTTTTTATCAAAATAGATCACACCCCCAAGATTCATTCAAAAGAGCTGTAATGCCACAGCCACAAATTATAATAGTTAAAAGAAACATTCCATTGAATTCCGCTGAGATCTCAACACGATAATTATAGTTAGCTAAACTATAATCCGTATAATCAACAATATCAAGAGAAGCACGTAGCGAAATTAAAGCATACTGAACTCAACTCATCTTAGCTCTTCTCGGCAGTTTAAAACGCAAAAGGACTTTCTAAGATGCATTTAAATAGGAACAACTCTCAATTAATCTCTTTTGAGGCTGCAGTCTCCTTTCCGCCAAGTTGAAGCCTGAAATGTGAAACTTTATTCCAAATAATGAAGCATTGCTTAAGAGAAATTCAGTTTTCTTTTTTAAAAGATGCGTTTCGTGGAGCTTTTAAGAGGTTTAATGTAGTTCCTTTCGATGATGACTGCCTTTGTAGTCGCCGCAGAATAATGACTAATTATCCATATTTATTGAAAAATAAGTAAGAAAGGATTCGTATTTACAGAGAAATTGGGACTGCTTTATTAAAATATGTTATTCATCGTTGGTATGATTCTGAATTTAATTGCGAAACCTTATATTGATTACTTTCTAGAAATTATCTCTGAGTGAGTGAGTATAACTGAGTTATTCGTTTGGAATGTGGAGTTATTTAATTAATTAAATCCCTAAGAAATTTAATTAATTTACCTTTCTAAATAGGAAATGGTATCCATATTGTTTAGTTATTAGGAATTAATAGTTTTCTAATTAGAAGCTACAATGTTTGGAATTGTTATTATTTAAATGTTATATCTGAATGTTGTTAAAATTTTTTAAGAGGAATCATTATAGTATTTTGGATAGAAATTAATAAAATTACCTGTTTCATAATTTGTAATTAATGTACTTTTGAATTGTATCGAATATTATATCTGGAAAAGAGATTCACATGCGATTTTCAAGTTAAGAGCTTCTGAGTTCATTAATTCAAGCAAGTAACTATCTGTTAATAATTACTTTAATGAAAAGTAAATGAAGCGAAAGTATTATAATTGTAAGAAAATTCCCCGGTGAACTTTTGATTAATTTTTATGTTTTAACCCTAATACAATCAGAAAAAAGGATGTTATGAAGTGTGTTTGTATGCGATTGCTTTAGCTCAGAATATAGGTGTGAAAATAACAAGGAAGTTTCAAAATTAAACTGGTGAATATTTTTACACACTTAGAATTAAGGCCATTTGAATATTGTAATTATTGAGATTTCAATCGCGATGTTAGCCCAGAAAGAAACAAAAATTGAAAAATAATCTTAATATCAAAAATTTATATCTGCAAATTTTAAACGAAATTCACCAAAGGGAAGTCTATTTATCTATCTGTTCATTCATAAGTGCATAAACCTATAATAGTTAAAAATGATGCGGGTTAGATTAATATACTATGTCTCTTCAAAATGTTAGTGAAAAATGCCACATTTTTTCATTTTTAGATACCTTACTGATAAATTCAGTAAGTTCTCAAGCTCTTAATAAAGGGATAAAAATTTTAATGCTTACAACATTCTTTTTAAAGATACCTAAAATTCCATTTCCTATGGCACTTATTTACTAGATTTATCAAAGAAATCCCTATTAAAATCTCATAGTAAAATGATCGAAAAGGAAAATTTGTCTCTTTGGCTTTTGCATTGTGATGTAAACGGACGTCAGTTTCATCATCGTTTCTTGTACATAAAATCCTCCCGGATTAAATAAATCAAAGTTCTAAAATTTCAAAAGTTTCTTCTATTCGGCCACGAAAATACTAATATACATATTGATATATCAAAAGACGACGGAATAACTCAAAAGTGTGAAGATTCTCTAAATGTCTTAATTTTTTTACTATTATATTAATGGTATTTGTTATTTTTTTATATAAGAATTATTTTAAGAATACATACTATTTTATTTCTCTCACTCTTTTAATTGAAAAAAAAACAAAATAATCTGCAACTAATTTCTAATACCAATGTCGTAATTTACAGACCAAAATTGTCTTTTATATTTTCTTAACTGAACATCGAATCTAAAATCCTCGAAAGAAATAAGGATAAATAGGAAATTTGAGTCTTTAGTTCAAAAAATCGTAGTATGACAATTTTTTTAAAATTTTATTCACTTATATTTATTTTATTTTACAGTTAAAATTGGCTCTGAATTGCATAGCATCGATATCAAGTACATACACATAAACACAAATATGTATTTAACGTCGCCACATCGTTAACATAAATCCATAATAAATCCATGGGCGATAACATAACGGATTTATGTTATCGCCCATGCGTTAACATAAATCCAATAAACAAAAGAATGAAAAATATCATTAAAAATTTATAAAATTTTAAAATGAATACACGAATAAAAAAAATTGATATAATTGAAAGTCTTTTTTTTTTAATTTTTAAAATGACATGAAAATAGTTTTATATGCAATAACCTGTTTTAAAATTATGAAATTAAATCTTTAAAATTTTGATTAATTTCTAATTACAAATTAAATTAAAATCTTTAAAAATCCTAAGCGAGCATTTGATGTCCAAAAAGTAACTGTAAGCCAAAATGATTATTCTAAGACAAAATCTGTACCTTGAGTGCTTTGAAATGCATTTTTCATCATATACCTTAAAATACACATGTCGTAATTTACAGACAATATATCAGAGCATAAATTTTGTTATCACAAAAATTAAATGGCGTTCATTAAAACCGAACGGAAGCACATTTGTTTATGCTTTATAAACTAGCTTACTATAATCGTAGTTTTTTTTAAATTCTGCTTTCTGCTTTTAGAGAAAAATTTAACGTAAAACGTTTTTCTTTAAAAATTGTTCTAAAATTATTAAATAAAAACGTTGAAATTTTGATTAATTTCTAATTAAAAAAATAATTAAAATTTTTGCATAGCGACAATCTTTACTTAATTTCAGTACATTTGGCATCCATAAAGTAACTGTAAGCCACATTTGTTATTCTAAGACAAAATTTGTACCTTGTGAGTGTTTTGAAATACATTATCCATCATATACCTTATATTGCACATGTCGTAATTTACAGGCAATAGCTAGCACGTAAATGTTATGACAATTAAATGGCGTTCATTAGAAGTTAATGGACACATATTTGTTTATATTTGATAAAGTAGATGACTTTAATCGCAGTGTTTAGTACTCAAAAAGTAATTGCAAGGACAATAGTTTAATGTAAAGGAAAATCTGTACCTTGGGGAGTATTTCAAAATATATTTTCATCATACACTTTTCAATACACGTCGTAATTTACAGATAATATGACAGCATATAAATATTACTATGACAGAAACTAAATGACGTTCATTAAAACCGAACAGACACACATTTGTTTATGCTTTATAAAACAGCTTACTGTAATCACTGTGTTTTTAAAATACCATTTTCTTCTTTAGAGAATCTAGGCTTCCTGCCAAATTTCAACTGTTTTTAGGTGGGTCGCATCAATTCATTCCTTTCCATTTATTTATTTTGCCTTTCTGAGAGTAGCCCAGAAAGAGCTTTTGGAAGGCATCTAAAACTGCATCATTACCTTTATTTTCTCACTTTTTGTAGAATATTCTTTCGTTGTTAAAAGAGCTTTACATGAAAAAAGATCGAAATCTATCCATTTCATTAACTCTTGCAAAGAACGATTATATAAAATGGCAAAACAAATACATTTAAGAATAATTTCGGTGGATTTTTGGAACAAAATATTTGCTCAGATTTAAAAGAAATAATAAGAGAAGATACTCTGTATACATGTATTTCGTTAAATAAAATTATATGTTCTAGCTTAACCAAATTAGAAGTAAATGTTAAGTTTAAATGCAAAAAATGGAACGAAAATAGAAAGAAGAAATTATGAATCCCGCTTGAAGACTTTTTCAAAGGTCGACCGCAAGTAGGGATTCAAACTTGGGTTTTCTTTTTCTGTGAGGAATCTGACTATCCTCCAAATATTGACCCTTCGTGACCCGAAAGTCCCAAGAAATTGAAGTTTTTGAAGATAAGATTTAATATCATAAAATCAAAGACAATAAAATACACCATAATAAGCAAAATTCAAATCTAAATAAGACCACAGCAAAACTCAATCCCATTCAACTGTAATAAGACCATAAAATCATGAAAAAAAAAAAGAACACCAATAAAATAAAAGCAAAGAACATACCAGTTGAAAGTAAAATCTTCAAAAACTATTATGAAGAAAATAAACCTATCATTAAACTAAATTCAACTTCCCCACGTTTAAAGCTGAATACGTCTATAACGATTGGTTCAAATGCCTCGTCATCATAACAAATAAATTAAATGACCTAGGCGCCATCTATTGAGTTAAAAAAAACAAAGAGAATAAACTAGAAAGCATAACTTTAGTTGTGAAAAAAAAAAATAAACATTCTCTTATTAAAGCTTCTATATTGAAAAGTTTTGGGGAAAATCATTAGAAGTTAAATTTTCAATGAGATTATTTATTACTTCAATGTAAAAAATTTCGCTATAACACACAATTACAATTAGTATAATTTTTTTTAATCCTGTTAAATCGTGAGAAAATCAAAGTTTTGCAAACTTTTGATTTTAAATTAGAATTGTAATTACTAAGTTTGATTATTTTGAAGTTAAATCCATCCTATTTATCGTAAATAATATTAAAATTTTTCCTTTAAAATTTTCTATAGTTCCAGAGAGGTAGTAGCTTAGTGTTGACTTTCGTTTGTTCCAGTTAAACTTAAATCTTTTGGATAAAAATCAATAACAACATTAGCATTACCTATATTTAACAAAAGTAAATCATCAATATATCTCCAATCATTTATTAAATTATGTATAATTAGATTTTTCTTAAGGTATTGCTGAAAAATATTGGTTAAAGCATTTGAAAAAGCTGTTCCCATTGGAATTTTCTTTATTTGTTTGTGAAAATTAATCTTGTTAAAGCATAATTTTCGGCAATATTAAATTTGCATTATTCAAGCCAATTACTTTTTGTAATAAAATCTCTATTTAAATATTTGGATTGTGAGGTTTAATGGCGCAAAAGCCAAACCTGACCATACTACGCCAGACATACGGTTAAACTATTTAAATATTTATTATATATAAAAATACAAACAAAACAAAACATTTACAAACTTTATTTTTCATTTTTCATTTGTTCTTTGCCAGCAAGTCGGCAAATTTTGCATTTTTTTTTAAAGCAGACTTGGTTTTTCTTCTTTTTTTTGTGTTTTTATAATTTTTTGAAAAAAAAAAAAAAACATGCGGAAGTAATTTTTTATCTGTAAATGCCCCAAGAACAAGCTATCTACAGTGTCACATTCTTATTTTTTATTATTTTTATATATTCTTATTTCTTTCTTTTTTATCTACATTCTTGTTTTTTTCTTAGGCTAATATATGTCTGTACTTTTATATATAACGAATATTTAAATAAAGATTTTATTACAAAAAGTAACTGGATTTAATTATGTAAATTTCATATTTCGGAAAATTATGTTTTTAATGGGATTAATTTTTACAAACAAGAAAAGGGAATTCCAATATGAACAACTTTCTCAATTGCTTTAGCCAATATTTTTCTACATAACTATGAGAAAAAAATTAAACATAATTTAATGAATGGTTGGAGATATATTGATGATTTACTTTTGTTAAACATAGATTATGTTGATATTGATTGTTATCCAAAAGATTTAAGTTTAATTGAAACAAAAACGAAAGTCAACACAGAACTACCTTTCTGGATTTAAAAATAGGAAATTCTATTCAAAAAACTTTAATAGGTATTTACGATAAAAGGAATGAATTTAACTTTAAAATAAATAAACATTGTAATTTCCCTTCTAATTTAAACTCAAAAGTTTTCAAAAATTTGATTTTCTCTCAATTTAACAGGATTAAAAAAAATTGTAATGACAAAATTTCTTATATTGAAACAACAAACAATCTCATTAAAAATTAAACTTCTAATGATTTTTCCAAAAACTTTTGCATTATAAAAGTTTTAATAAGAGAAGATTTATCTATTTTCTAACTTATATTCTATCTTTTCACAATAAAAGTTATGCTTTCTAGTTTATTTTGACGCAGCATTAGGATCAAGCGTTATAGGCGTATTCAGCTTTAAACGCGGAAAAGTAGAATTTAGTTTAGTGATAGATTTTTTTTCCTTCATAAAAGTTTTTGGAGTTTTTACTTTCAACTGGTATGTATTGATGTCTTTATTTTATTGATGTTTTTTGATTTTATAATTTAAGGGTCTTATTGTAGTCTGGTATGATTCAATTTTACTGTGATCTTGTTAAGACTTGAATTTTGCTTATTTTTGGGCAATTTATTGTCTTTGATTTTGTGATATTAAAACTTACATTCAAAAATTTCAATTTCTTGGGACTTTCGGGTCAATATTAGGACGAAAGTCGGGCCATTCTCAGAAAAAAAGCCAGATTTGAATCCCTGCCTCCGGCTGAACCTTGAAAATGTTTTCAAGCCAGATTCATCATTTCTTTCTTTTCTCTTTTTTTGTTCCATTTTTGCATTTAAACTTAACATCTATTTTTAATTTGGTTATTTTAGTTAAATTTATTAATACTAAAAAATCACCAAAATTTGGTACCATTTGAATCAAAATTATATAAAAAAAAAACTGTTTATGTATCTTTTGAAGGAACTAATGCAAAATAACGGATAAATAAAACAATAAAATAATTTTTATCAAAATTTTAGTAAAAATTTTTGATTATTATAAATTTTTGTAATAATCAGTTATTACTGATTGATAAAATTGGAAACATTAATTTGCAATTAAAATTTTTCTTTCAAATAGGGAAGATAACAATTTTATTGCATATCTTGAGTATTAATTATAAATTTTTTGATATACGTGCGTATAGCGTTTATCAAAAAATATTTAACCGTCTTTTGACTTGTGGATTGCTTACGAATATTTTGTATATTATGAATCGAATTGAGTTTCATTGACTGCTTTTTACTTCTTCGTATAGAAAGCATTATAATCGTCAAAAAATTAGAACTTGAGATTTCGACAAATCTTCTTATTTCAAATTCTTGAATCTGAAAAATGCATTTATGGAAATGTGCTTTTTTGTTATTTTTCAGTTGATAAGAATTCTAATAATATTAATATAATATAAAACTTGCGTTGTGGTGCATATTACCATCCCCCAAAGTATACATTTGCCAGTTTTGGTAGCTCTCAACGGTCTTGCCTGTAGAGCGCCAGACACACAGACACAATTTCATCTTTATTATTAATAAGGATGGAGATAAGCACTGTATTTAATGAGTTCGCAAGTAAATAAATTCTTCATAATGAAATGAGGTTCCATCTTTTTATGATAATTATATCTTTGCTAGCATATCATCAATCTGTATGTTGTTAAATTATTCTGAAATCCATTTTTTGAGTCGAGCTGTTTTGACTTTTATATCGGGGAACTAAATCAAATTCTGAACCAAAACTATATCGGTGGTGGTCTGGCGGTAAGGTCCCAGCTTCGAAACCAGAGGTTTCAGGCAAGACCCGATTCCAACGAAGAACCGTCATATAAGTGGGTTTGGTGCATGTTAAATCCGTTGGGCCAAATGTCCACCCGCTGGTGTGGAGTGGTGTGGAAGTTTGGATGTGGGGGTTCCAGCTCAGGAGTCATCCTCGGTATCTGACCGCGGTTCAAAATTGCGAGATCCGTCCCAGAATAACCCTAGAGTTGCCTTAAAAACTGGACGTTAATATAACTAAACTGAACCAAAGCTAGCTATCAAAATGTATGAGAAATTATCCCACAGTAAGATCATATCCTTATGTATTTAGATACTCTAATACAGCTGTTTGAAAAATCGTAAGAGTTTTAAAGTACTATTTCTTCCCTTTCTTTCTTTGTATCTAGGATAAGAGCCAAATTTCAACTGTTTTTAGTTGTTTCGCATCAAATTCTTTCTCTTCTTTCCTTGCCATTTATTTCTCGCGTTTCCCAAAGTAGCGGCGAAAGCACTTTCTGAAGACATCAAATACTGCATCATTACCTCTATTTTCTCGCTTTTTGTAGAATAATCTTCCATCAGTGGACGGGCTGCGCATTTAGAAGACTATCGGAATATATCCATCCCATTAACTCCAGCAAAGACAAATTGTTGAAAAATAACAAAACAAATACATTTCTGAAATGGTTTTACTGAATTTAGCATTATAATATTTATTCTTGCATTGAAGATGTAAACGAGAAAAATAGACTTGATTCAAAGTTGTTTGTGTTTAACAATGTTGTTTCTTTCGGCACTATAAATTAATATCATAACCGTTTTCACTTTAAAGTATATTTATTTAAAAATGATGGTATGGTGGTATCTTATAACATTAAACGAGAAATTTTGGCATATAAAATAAATATTTATTTTGTGTATCTCGGAAGCGGCTCTAGCGTTTTGAATCATATTTTATGTTTTGACAAGGCTTAGCTTTTTAAGTTTATCCATATAAGGCTCTTTCCTAAAACAAACGCGATTCTAGACACAAAAAAAAAATCCATTTTTGTTTCTATTATTGTTTGTAACTATTATTAAAGTTTGTAAACTATTATTAAAACTGTATTACACAAAAAACTATTTTTTTCATAACTATTAGACTTTTTCTACATGCTCTCATGCTGACACTGTCTTATAGCATTGTCTCATTAATTTTTGTGGCACTTACATTGTTGCCATCCATAGGATAACCTACTGGTTCCTCAAAATTTTGGTAGATGGCGCTGATGGATGTGAGGTGATGTAAATTTGAAAAATATTCATATGTAATCGGTATAGGATTTGTTATCGAAGTATTTTCTCCAAAAAAACACGATTTTACCAAAAAAAAAACTACCGAGCAGATCTAGAAATAAGAAGTGTAAATATCTCTATATTAAAAGAATGAAGCGTCACGACTACTCATATTTTTATTTTCAGAGTCAGTACATGGGCATTTTTATCTACGAATTACATTGAAGAAACCTGAATATGTATTTTTAATGTGTTTTTTTCACTGCCTATTTAAATCAAAACAGAACTCGACTATAGCAACAAGATACGATTTCATTTAATTTAGTTTTTGAATTTTTGAGCCATTGACTTTACAAACATAGAAAGTACAGATCAATATACAGTTAATTCTTCGAGAGATTTAGTTCGAAATTGATATGAATCTATATTTCAGATGCTTTAAGCATGAGTATTAAATTTGATCTATCTATCTCTTTACGTTTTGAGTTTCGTGTTCACATGTTTGAGAACGCACAGATTAACAATCACTTTTGACGGTTTGATACAAAATTTCATGAGAAAATTTGAATAAAACTGTCATATTGATACAAATTTCCTGTGATACAAAATAAAAACCTTATATTTCCATGTAGAATTTCGTGAGAAATGTTTTTTTAGATGCTAAAATTGTATACCAAATTGTATACAAAAATTGATACGTTTTTGAACTATTACGTTTTCGTTCAAGGAAAAATATAGAAAAACATAACGTTGAATCCTTTGACGCATTTGGTTAATGTTTTATGTAGATCTACATTTTAGATACTAAACCTTTGTACTAAATTTTATTCATCTACTATTTACGTTTGTACTGAACGTGTTCAATTGTACTCACCCAACAGAGCAGATAGACTTCCAATATATTGATTTAGCTCGCAATTTCATAGAATAATACATTTTATATATAGATCACATACCAAATGTCATCCTCTTAGCTCAAATCGTTTCTGAGTTATTATATTCACCTTTAAACAGATAGGATGGATGTGTCGACAGACAAACACAGTTTCAGAAGTTCAGAGTTTTGAAGCGTGGAAATTCGTACAAAATAAAAACTTCGATTTGTATATTTAACATTCGGGAACGTAAATATAGTCATACATTTAGTAATTAAATATATGCTGCTATTAATAATTACGATAATTTATTAATGATTAAAAGCAGCCGTTTACATTGAAAAATTAGGCTGTAATTTGAGTCAATTTCTGCTCATGTGATACTGGTTCAATGTTCAGCTTACATGCAACTTTGGAAATCATGACGTATTTTGTGGTTGAGAAAGTCGTAGTCTAGACGATGCCGTAATTTCACTTCGGGTAATGAGATGCTACTGTGGATCGATTATATGCGCAATCTAGACAATTACGAGACTAATGGCATCCAATTTGACTCTATTTTGCGCAATTCTCTGAGCAGAGTAACATCGATATGAAGAAACTTTCTTCAGCTAAAATATATTGAAATTTTAACTTTCTTCTATATGAAATGTATAAAGATAAAGCATAAAAATCTTTAAAAAAAATTGGATGTGATATTTTGAAGAATTTTCACGTTTTCTTAATTCCTTAAATAAGAAAAACACATTTTTGGAACTACGTAAATTTGTCTGAGAGCATTATAACCCGTATAAGCTTTTAATTAAATGCATGAAATTTGGTATAAGTCTTTTCAGCCAAATTTGAAGAGTTTCTTCTTATTTTGAATTCTGTCCTTTCAGAGAAAATTGTTTGTTCAAATGCCCGAATATAAGTTAACGCTATGATCACAAAACGAACAGAATTTGATGAATAAAATTTGATTAAATATTAACATCTGAAGTATAGAGATGCACTGAATTGAACTGAATCCGTCAAAAACAATTCAAATCCGTCTGTACTTTCCCAACTATGTAAATACGATAAATCGACGACTATAATCAAATATAAAATATATATAATCAAACCTAATGAAATTCTATAATTTCATTTATATTTTCTATCTATTAAATATATATAAAAAATAATCAAACCAAATGAAATTCTATAATCTAATCTATATTTTCTAACTATCAAATATAAAAAAATATAATCAAACCAAATAAAATTCTATAATCTATTTTGAGATTACACACGTAGTTTTGTGCCAAAGTTTAGTTTCATTTGGTCGAAAGAAAGATGTCTAAAATATATATTTTCTGGTATTTGTGTATTAATCGTGTGCCAGCGATTAATTGTCAAAATTCGCACACTAATAGGCTTTTTCATAATTATAATTAGTCATTGTCGCGCAGCTAATAATATTAGATGCGTGATTCTAATAAATGTATAATGTACTAATTGTATAAATTGTATTATTGTATAATTATATTATTAATATACATTCTAATAAATGTATAGTAATAATATTAATATACATTTATTAGAATGTATATGATACAGTTTAGGAGATACCACTTCTTTAATTACATAGTATTATCATTAAGGTAAGCTATACTTTTCAGATTATTGCTACTAATAATGTGGATTACGATATCAGAAGGGCCATGTTAAATATACCGTGATTATTTAATACCATGATACTGCAATGCCTTTTATTAATTTTTGCAAGCAAAGATAACAAATACTTTTTACTAAAAGCATTGTATTCTATATTATTGAATAATAGCAGCATAAACTAAAAATAATTTTTTTCTTTGTTTAATATGTTATATTTTCATCAAATTTTGCGGTGGGCTAAAATATTTCTTCCCTCCCCAGAAAGGGGATTTATTAAATTTCTGAAAACGTATAAAATAAAAACTAGGATAAATAATTTCCCTTTTATCTTTTATTAAAGAAAGCTGCTAAAACAATCTCATTCAAATTTAAATTTGGTTGAAAAGCCAAATGGTTTTGCCAGATCTTATTTCGGTGGAATAAAGCTTACTCTAATCAAAGAGAATGTACTTCCGCACATTTCTTAAAATGGTACGTGTTTCCTTTAGATTCTAATATCAATGTCTTTGTGTATTTTTTAAAAATAAGTTTGTACAACTGAAAAACAGGATTTTATTTAGAATCTTCTCGTTTTTATCAATTTATCTACGCTTTGATTGAAGTCTTGTTCATCCCATGTGTGAGGTCGCGATAAGATAATTGTCGATTAGTGATAGGTATACCGCTGTTGACCCGCTTACATTGAATTTCTTTCAAATTGGCGACACGAAGATGCTCTGTGTGAAAGTGGAGACAAATGTTATGTTGTTTCACTTGGCGTCTGTGTAATCTGTCTGTTTTTCAAAAGAATTAAAAAGACCTCCTAAGAAGACCTAGTATCGAAATTTCCATCTTGAGACCATGTGAATGGAATTTTATGGTCCTGCGCTGGCAGTGATTTTGCATTCTTCTACAGTCTAGTTAAAAAGGAGGAATTCGACCTCAATATTTTGATGAATATCTTTGATTTGATGAATTTTAGAAATCTCCGATTTTTGGGACTGCTCTGCTTATGAAAGTAATAATTTAAAAATTAAACCAAGTAGTTAGTTAAAATTTGACATTGTATCATTCCTCAACGTTCCTGTCATTTACAAAATTTTTTGTTAGCCCCCTCAGATAAATATCAATGATGATTAATGAAAGTAGTTTCCAGTGCTTTGCCTGTTTCTTTAAGTTCAGATCTCTATTTCTGTGATTGATTGAAAAGTATTAGAGAAAATTAATACTGCATGCAGTGTTTGATATACAGTACTTTTTTATGCAGTATGTTAGGAAAATTGGTCAATTACACCAGCCTGCAACAATTTCTTGTTTTAAAAGTAATAGTTGTTTTTTTATGTAATTTCGCATGCTTATTTCAAAAATAATATCAGTTTTTACGTATCACGTACAGTTTTTTTGAAAAGTAAATTTTTTAAATAAGTAAAAATACACAGATTTTTTGCGATTTGGATAGGATAAATTAATAAGGTATGTATGTTTATTTGTTTAAATAAATTCTGAAAACCTCTTACTTTATTGAAATTAAATAATACATTTATATTGAATAAATACTTATAATTTGAATTTAAAAAAACATTTTATTATAAAATTCAAAACATAGATGGCAGTTGGATTTCACCGTGAAAAATGAAGTACCTGAAAAATTTAATAAAGCCGAGTTAAATGACTTAATTCGTGATTTAGGTTTAACTAAAGAAAATGCAGAATTATTAGGCTCTCGGTTAAAAGAGAAAAAATTATTAACGACACATACGTCGTTTAGTTGGTACAGGAATCGAGAAAAGCAATTTTTATCATTTTTCAAATCTGATAACTTCTTGGTTTATTGTACTGAGATACCTGCTTTGTTACATGAATTAGAAGTTAATATTCCTTATAATCCGAATGATTTTCGACTATTTATAGATTCCTCAAAGAGGAGTCTAAAAGCAGTTTTATTGCATAACGAATCTAAATGAATCATAACGAATCAGTTCCAGTTACACATTCCGTTTTCATGAAAGAAACATATGAAAGTATGGAGATGCTTCTCACTAAAATAAAATACACTGAACCCAAGTGGGCAATATGTGGTGACTTAAAGGTTATAGGTCTGCTTCTCGGGCAACAAAGTGGATTTACTAAATTTCCGTGCTTTATTTGTGAATGGGATAGCAGGGACAGAGAAAGTCATTGAATAAAAAAGATATGGCCGAAGAGACAAGAATGGATTCCTGGAAAGAAGAATATTTTAAATGAATATTTAATAGATCCACAAAATATTTTATTGCCCCCACTTCACATAAAATTGGGACTCATAAAGCAGTTTGTGAAAGCTTTGGATAAAGGTGGAAAATGTTTTGAGTATCTTATATCGAAGTTCCCAAAATTGTCTAGCGCTAAAATTAAAGAAGGTGTATTTGATGGAACACAAATAAAGAAATTAGTTAAAGATTCCAATTTTGAACAATGTATGACAAATAGAAAGAAGCAGGCTTGGGTTGCATTTAAAGATGTCGTAGAAGGGTTTTTGGGAAATGAAAGAAACGAAAATTACAAAGAACTTGTAACTGAGTTATTACA
This sequence comes from Argiope bruennichi, assembly GCF_947563725.1. NCBI lineage: Eukaryota > Metazoa > Arthropoda > Arachnida > Araneae > Araneidae > Argiope > Argiope bruennichi. The sequence continues at coordinate 35,692,031 of NC_079159.1, read as the reverse complement.
TACTTATCATCTTTTGAGGTGCAATATGAGCATTAAAATTCACTTCCTTCACTTACATTTGGAATACTTCCAGGCAATTTAGGAAAAATGAGTGACGAGCAAGGTGAAAGATTCCACCAGGATATAAAGGAGATGGAACGCAGATATCAAGGACGGTGGGATGCTAACATGATGGCCGATTACTGTTGGTCTTTAAAAAGAGACAGTGATTTGGACCATAAACGAAAAAACTCGAGAAAGAAGCTTCTTGACTTCAAGAAAAACACAAAAGTTATCATAATATTGTAAATGAACAGCCTTATTGTGTTTAGTTAATAGTAACTACAGTTGCAACTGTATGCATTATACTGCATTTTGTTAATTTTTTTCATCGTCATTTGTAAAAAATCCTTACGTGTTACATAAAATTTAGTTTGCATTTTGGAATGACATCATCATTGCTGATATAAATCAATTAAAATTTTACAAACAAAAAAAATTCTTTTTTTTTTGCAGGCTGGTGTTATTTGAAAGTTAGTGAACCTTTTTTTTTTCACTTTCTATAATGTGTTTTTCTTCGTGAGCAACAATTTTTTTTCTAGTTTTTAAAATTTGCTTTTTCCCCATGCTTTTCTTAAATAAATACTTTTGTCATATATAATTGGTAATTTTGTGTGCCTTCAAAGTTTCTATTTCCCAACGTTCTTTGCTCTAAACAGTTCTATTACGTAACGTAACGAAAAGTCCAAACTAATGGAACTTCTACTGTTCAGCTTGGTTAAACAACATGAGCAGAATAATTGTATTTCAGAGTTTGGAATCCAATAAAGATCAGTAATGGTCTACATTCAGTAAGCACAATTTATCTTTCACTTCATGTCCAAGATCTTGCTTAAGATGTACGTACACACTAGAAGATTTTTTTTTCAATTTTAAATTTAAAAATCAAGTTTTTTTACAGTAGGTCCTTAATATATGTTTAAACTCATTTCAGTGAAAAAAGAAACCATATTACACTAATTATTAATTAATATTTAATGAGCTAATTATCGTATTTTTTGAAACATGATATCTTAAATTCTAATTTGTACAGACACACAATTCTGGTTGGAAATTATGTCTAATATTGGTCTTCATGTTGTCTACCTTAATCAAGTTATAAAAATGTATGGTTTATTTTTAACAATTTTTTTCATCAACGTTGAATGGAAAAAGCGAGATTTTTTTCTGTCATTTTAACTTTTAAATAGCTATTAAAAATTTATTTCTATAAATATAACTTTCATTGAGGCACAAAACATCCGCTGTTTTATACAAGTTATTTCGATATATAAATAATTGTATTTGATTAATTTCTTGTTGAGTTATGAATTGTTTGAATGAAGCAACACAGTGGAAAAATATCATTCTTCATAAAATGAGTTTAAAAAAACCCGAAACTAGAGTTTTTAGTGTAAGTACCGTAAGAAAAATAATTATAACTTGAGAAATATTCCGAATATTGACAACATCTTAATATCGTTTGAAAGCTAAAGGATCAGAGAACGTTTACAATCAATAAAAAAATATTCTATAACTATTTTCGAAGTTTCAAGTTTGTATGTACACCTTAAATAACCTTACTAATTATAGTTACAGGGATATGGCATTATGTTATTGTATATTTATTTGTATAGCTAGTAAATTAAAGTAGTATATCAAAAATATAGCAAACAAGATAAATGAAATTTTGTACTAGATTTTAAAGACTTAAATTATGTATTTATATCAAATATCGGATTTGGTTTGATTTTATTGATACAAGAGTAAATCGTAGCTAGACAGCGATCAAATTTCAGATACAAGCAGTAAAAAGAAAGATAATTAAAAAAATTTCTTCACATAAAAAAACATAAAGTTCTCTAATTTGTGGATTTATAGTAGAAAGTTAAAACCGAGAATATTTCCTCTTTATTTTTTCTTCTATGATTTTGGGGTACATTGATGCTATTTAAACGTCGTGAGTTTTTCCGTTAATGTGAAGTAAAAGAGTCTAAGAGAGAGAGTGTGTTTGCTGGTTATTCTCATGTTACCAATACTTATTGCCAATTTCTGGATATGCTAACTGTGTCTTGAATCATTTTTACGTGTTTTAAGTACGAGTCTTTAAGTAATGTGAGATTATATAAAGTTTGAAATGTCATCCACCGTATTTGAAATGTGGGAAACAGATATATAATTTATTTCGTGTATCTCGGAAACGGTTTGAACGATTTGGATCATATTTTATATTTAGATAAGGTTTTGCGTTTTAAATTTTTCGATATAGATATCTTTCCTGAAAACAAACAGTGCTATTTTACACACAGAAAACCCCATTTTTTATATAAGAATAAGTATATTCAACTTCCGCTACAAAGTGTGGGCCTTGCAGTGTAGTGATCAGAAAAACATGAATGACGCGTGAATTGCGGGTTCGAGTCGTACTTTTATATTTATTTTTTGACTTTTTATTTAATACTTTTGCTTTTAAGTTTATTTATATAGGTGTCTTTCCTGAAAAAAGGTAATTTTGCACATTTTTTTTAATAAACTATTAAAACCATTTTCTATCTGCTCTCAGGCTGACAATGTCATATAGCGGCATTTCGGATAAGATTTCAAGATGGTAAAACTGCATGTAAGTTCAAGAATATAAGTAATGATAGATAAACTGTAAAATGAATACTGCAATATAGCACATTATTTCGAATAACATGTTAAACTAAGTGCATTCGTGATTTTTTTTAAATATAAATCAACAGTTCATATGTAGGTCCGATTGAAAAATATCCATATGCTACGAGTATGTGATTCGTACCTAAATATAATCTCCGGAAACACTCGATTTTATACAAAAAAAAAAAGTAAACAAACTGCCAAGTGAAGCTTGATCTTCCAGATATTCACATTATAATTGTACTAAATTTACAAATATAAACCAAGAAATATTCTATTTCTGGACATATAGTTAATCGTGGTATTTTTTTTTTTTGATATTTATATTATTTGAGGATTGAAACTAACACAAGTTGATATCACTAAAAAAACCATGATTTGTTTAAATGTTATCTATTTGTCGTATTGGAACAAATTAGAATTTTGTACATTTTTTATTATAAGAAGCATTAGATTTGTAAAAAACATTCTCCATCCTTTAGAAGCATTAAAATATATATCTAAATATAATTAATCCATATTGGACTCTTCTCAGTTTTCCCCGTATAGCAACTTTGAACTCATTCTGTTATTATTTAATAAATATTTCTAAATTGATTCGATAAATAGACTAATTTTAAAAATCATTAACTGTTAAATAAAAATCATATAATGTTAATTAAATTCCGCTTCTATGTCGAAAGATGTCAAGTTCGCACAGATCAATGTAGAGATTCTAAACATTTATTCGACATCATTGTAGAATACAACGTAACTTTCCGTGTGCTTTATTTTGAGTAAGTTTCAATAGTTAAATTTTTCGACATCAAAGTTTCTTAAAATATTCCTGGAGACAAGATGCCAGCAACACTGAACAGTCGTTCAATTCTCAATTCAGTCGTGAAATCTGAGAGATGCAAGCATCGGAAAAAAAGTTAGCGAATAAATCAGTTAATTGCTCATTAAATGCTTCAATTAACTCAGATGCCCACGAAAGTTCAATAACACCAATCCCATTAAAATATTTATCTAATTTAGGATTAAATGTTTGACTTAACACAGCAGCTAACTTTCCCAAACTTGGTTTATCGTTGAATTAACCTTCGAGCTCCTAACTTCTTGTCTATTTAAACCTTACTCTGACATTTAAGGTATTTTCAAATTCAGCCAGGATTAGGGGGTGTACAAGGTTGGTTCTTCTGCCGATAAGGTGCATCGATAGCATGCTCCACGGGGAAGTAATTACCGGTTGCTTTTTCCTTTTTCGTAAAGTTGGGATGTAGTCGGGCCTGCTTGTTTAATTTGAAATCGATCCCGGCTTATTTTAACGGAAATCGCTGCTGCCTTTGACGTTAAATATTAATCACTACTGTATCCGGAATAATAGAGAAGGGAAAATAATAAACTCGCTTCGGTAGTCAAAACCATGGGAATTTCTGATACATCATTGAGAATTTGGAGTTGACAGCCCTGGAGAGTTAAGTGGAAATATTATAACTTGATATTCTTTTCTAGCCATATGCTAGTGAGTATCAATATTATGGAAAAAATATTCGCTCAAATGTTATCAGTGGAAATAAAGTTACATAAAAAGAGACTTCTTAACTTTCTTGTAATTGAATATAAAGAGAAAAACTAATAAAGGGTGTCCTAAAATCAACACAAGATATGAATTTGCCACCATTCTTGCAATAAAGTGTTGGTAACCCTATTAAAAAACCATTTGATAACTGATAGTTTAGGGTTTTTAAAAAAGGATCGTTACACAATTGAACAAAGTGCTAATGAAAGATTTGAATTAAATAAAATGCATAATTTTTTATATCTTTAAATTGTGACATTTTTATTAGATCGTAAAGTACACAAGATAGGGTTATGAATGGAACCACACATAGAGCAAATGCCCTCCACGTCTTTGCTGGCACATGCGCACTCTTTTGTCGAAATTTTCTATTACCATTTTGAGTAAATGGGGCTGAATTTTGTCGAATTTTCTCCTTTAATGCAAGCCCGTGATTGCGGGCTTGTTGGCATAGACCTTTGATTTTAAATAACTCTAAAAAAAGAAATCCAGTGGAGTTAAACCACTCGATCTAGGAGGCCAATTCTCAAATTTTCGAACTTGGTCGCCAGATTTCCATTATATTTGAAACATTGCTCAACAATTAAGACAAGTTATTCTATATTGTAACGCTCTATTGTTTCTTAACCCTAGGCTATCAGCTGTTCAATGGTTTTTTTTAATATTTTGCCAAAACTTTACTGCAAAAATGGCAGCAAATTCAAATTTTGCGTTAATTTTGAGAAATCCTTTATAATTGTTCAAAAATATGAGCACAAGACATTGATTAATATTCACAATTTCGTTCTACCTGAGTTCAGAAAAAAATTCATTTTTAAAATCAGGCTGGCTTTCAATTGAGAATTACAACACAAATATTAAATATCTGCAAGAATAGAATTGGTATTTAGCGTCTACACAAAAACTGCAGATTGGGATTAAACTTCGGAAAGAATCGATTTAAGATTGGGATTAAACTTCAGTAGATTTTTCTACCGGAGATTATGCGAACGCGATAACACAAAAGCATAATAAGATAGATAATTGCGATTTCATAAATAATATAGGTTCTAAATATGTAGGTTTGAGTGAAATTTTAGATTCTCCCAATCACAGGAAAAGGGTACAAAATTATATCAAATATACATATAAATCAAATACATATATAAAAGTAGTAGGTAGTGAAAATATGCAAGACAATAATGGGATAACAATTCTTTTACTAGTTCTTCCTCTTCTCTGTAATATTTAAACCAATTATGAGTCTTCCCAAGATTTATGCATGACATTTAGCGGTTCATCAGTCCTTCGCGACTTGTTTATGAGATTCTAAAATTAAAATATATATATATCATTATGACTATTATAAAATTTCAAAATAATAAAAACGATTTCATATAAGAATGATTTTATTTGCTTCATTAGCTCTTCCAGAAGCTAAGACGTTTCACACACTTTGTACTTGTATTTAACCATTTCATGGACCACATTGTTCTAGTAACGATTTATTAAAATATTTCTTTGGTTATAAACGATTTACAGAAAAAAAAATAACATTTTAAAATGAAATTAATCTCATTTAGAATTGATTTGACTAACAGATTATTAATTAACAAAACTGATCATTAATTAACGAACCCAGCATCTCGCTATGGTTTGAGGGAAACAAAAACGGAATCAATAAAGCTTTTCGATAATCAAAATGTTTGCCCAGATATTACGTCAATTGCCTTTTTACTTTCTGGCATGTAATGTACGATTCAAGGTTGGATTTAGGAAAAATTCCGAATTTTCTTGGAATAAATATATTTTTAAAAGAATTATATAATGTGAATTCATTTTCTTGGATCAATTATCTCAGATGGCACTGTAAAATGTCATCGGAAAGTATGATTCTGAATACTTTTAGAGAGCGTCGTCAGAGTTCATTCTATAATGTTTCCGTGCTTAACACCTAGATAAAAATATTTCGAACCCGATATTTAAAACTGACATATTTTTTTGTTCTTACCTTTTCCCGATATTTCACACTTGCAATTTTATTACTTACAATTATAACACGGCTGTTTTGAGAAATGTATAATCAAATGAAAATTATGATTTTATTAAGACTTTTTCCACAAACTCGCCAAGAGAAGTTTTTTTATCATTCAGATATTCTAAAGGATTAAAGTAACAATTTCTCTGTAATTTTAGGAAATTTGAACTATGTTATAGCTTTATGGATCATGAATGAATAATATATTCATATATGAAACCAGCAAGAGTGGCCTTGGCGAAAACTTTCTTGCATACTCTAATTTGTCATGCCAAAGAACACCTTAAATGGCACTGGCGTACAATGGTTACGAAATATTTGGCATTTTTACTGAATCTATCGTGTGATGGCGAATTATTTGGCGATTAATCCCTGGTATGTGTCAACAGTATCAAAAATCGAATTTGTGTTTTAGACACGTTATTTTCAATCAAATGAAATAAAAAAATTGAAACGAAACTCTACTTGAGAAATGTATAATCAAATGAAAATTTTGATTTTATTAAGACTTTTTCCAAAACTCGCCAAGAGAAGTTTTTTTATCATTCAGATATTCTAAAGGATTAAAGTAACAATTTCTCTGTAATTTTAGGAAATTTGAACTATATTATAGCTTTATGGATCATGAATGAATAATATATTCATATATGAAACCAGCAAGAGTGGCCTTGGCGAAAACTTTCTTGCATACTCTAATTTGTCATGCCAAAGAACACCTTAAATGGCACTGGCGTACAATGGTTACGAAATATTTGGCATTTTTACTGAATCTATCGTGTGATGACGAATTATTTGGCGATTAATCCCTGATATGTGTCAACAGTATCAAAAATCGAATTTGTGTTTTAGACACGTTATTTTCAATCAAATGAAATAAAAAAAATTGAAACGAAACTCTACTTGAAGTCACAAATTTTCATACCCAATTTGATATATTTAATTCATTGCATTTTTGAATTATGGCGTTTGCTTTTTTCTGAAAGTACAGGTTGACATACAGTCAATCCATAGTTGGATATGGCTCAAAATTTGAAAAGTGTCTATAATTTAGATGTTAAATCCTTGCACCTTATCTATCTAGCTCTCTTCATTTTGTAGTTCTAGTGTTAACTTATAGTCGAATAGTCGGACAGACGGACTTCCTTTGAACAGAATTTACACGAAATTTGATAGAAATCTGCAAATTTGGTGTAAAGACCGTATACCAAATTTCAACCGTCTAGCTCAAATCAGTTTTGAGTTAACTTTGTCACAGACATTCAGGCGAATGTTTTCTAAAATTGTGTTTTTCGAACGCAGGGAGATCTAAAATGTGGAGATTCGTAAATATTTCGAATTTGAATTTTTGACAATTGTAATATTCTCTCTATACTATATATACGAGAAAGTAAAAATTGAAAGCTCTATGGCGAATTGTAGAATATTATAAATGAAATAAATCTGATAGATTAAAAATTAACAGAATTAAAATCCTTGTTTATGTTTATTGAAAAAAAAATTAGAATAACAATTTGTGTGTAATTAAATTCTTAAATGAAACATACTTTTAGTTTTCATTGTAAAGTTTTCGAAAAAAAAAAAAAAAAGGGAAAGAGGGGGAAAAAATGCATTTGAACTATTTATTCAAATTTTTAGTAAGGATTACTTCATGCGTATTGAAAAAAAAAATTTTAAAATATTGATTTTAAGGAGACCAAAAAAATCCTAAAATTCTTGTAAAAATGATAGTTATAATAATGCTCTTTTTGTCCTTCACCTCAAATAACCTGTACTTGCAAAAGTTTTGTAAAAAAAACAAACTTGTATCTTCGAAGAAGAAACAAAACAAAATTGAAAAAGACGAGTAATTATAAAAAAAAGAAAAGAATAAGACCAGAGAAACGCCGTCCCACTGGCGAAGATCTAATTTCGCTTAGTTGAAAAATGAAACAAAAACTAACTTTTTCGAACGCAACCGAGATATTGGCGCCAGTCATCCGATAATGAAATGGGGCGCTGTGATTGGTGGAGAAATCGTTTGAAGTTTCTCGCAGTAGCAATCTGGGCAGAGCTTGTGGAACAAGGTCCATTCAATTGCCACTTTTTATTTCTGTTTCATCCTGTTCTTAGGTTGACGTTTTTCATTTTAGACAAGAGGTGGAACGAAACGGGTTGTTGAAAGAAATTAACATAATTATCATCAAGATTTCGTGCCATTATTATTTTTTAACTGTAATTTTGTTCGTGCCAGTTTTTGACGCCATTTTCTTTTGTTATTTTTTTCTACCCACTTAGGATGGGACTTGTTTATCATTAAGATCTTGTGCATCAAAAGAGAAAGGGTAAATTGCGAATAATGAATGTTAATGACTTTTTATAAGATAATTTTATGCGTTATTATGACCACTTTCTCTAATGATAAAATTAAGGTGTTTATGTTTTTTTAATGGTTGATTTATGGCTCATTATGTTTCTAATAGTAAATTACAACATACGTAATACAAGAATCTTTCGATTGAAAATATATGAGACACGAGAGACCTATCTTATGCTTTAAATTCTTCACACTAAGGAATGTGTTATTTAGAAATTATTTAAAATTAAAAACACTGATTAGAAAAATAATACTAAAAAATAATTTGTTATATCTTTATTTAAAAACAATTTGCTTAAAATTAAATAATTCTAACTTTTTTTTGAATCAGTGATTATCTTCTAAGCATGCAACCGCTATTTAATGAAGAAATAAATATCTTTGAACTGAATTTAGAAAATTGCTCTCATTCATTTAATAAATCTTTTTAAACTGACTTTTAATAATAGATGAAATTTAATAATAATTGACGAAAATGTAATAATAGATAATTATTGAAAAAATTCATAATCAATATGAAAAAATATTAGAAAAATAATAAATACAAATCCATTTAGATTAAATTTTTATTATTTTTCTCTTTCTAATAAATACTTTAACAACATTCACTTATTACTTTTATTTAAGGCTATTATCTGCATATTTTTTAGAAAAGTAATAATTTAACAGGATTGATTAGTAATTATAATTTTAAATTTATATACTTTAATAAATTTTATATTATTATAAATATAATTAATAATAATATATATAATTTTGCTTTTTAAAAATATACTTTAAATTAAGAATTTTCGGAAATTTTGTTCAAAACAATTTATTCTGTCAAGCGACATATCTTTCTCCAAAATAAATTAAAACGAAAAAAAAAAAATCAACAAAACGATTCTGGACAATTATACAAAATTCAATATGGATATTCGATACACATTTTTGATCAAATGTTAATTAAATCTTTTGCACAATTTTCAATTAATTTTTAACAAAAATATTTCTTTTAATTCAGGTATCTCTTACAAATTTCTAAAGAATCTCAAATTACATAAAAATTATATTTAAATAAATAATTCAGAACTCTGTATTCATACATTTTAATCCAATTACCCAAAAATCAACAAATCAATTTACATTAAAAAAACAATCAAAAAGTTATCCATTGTGAAATGATGTGCAAGATAACCATTTCATGCATTTTTTTCCTTTTAAATATTTATTATTATTATTTATACTTAAAAAATAAATAAATAAATAAAAATCAGTAATAGGTGATGCTGAAAAATGGTAATTTTCAGCATCACCTATTTTTATCTCCCTCATCTCTTGGGTAAAAATTGTTTTCTGTGGGCAAGATTATGAATGGGTCGTGCCCTATATGAGCATTTCGTGCTTCGTAGTACTGCGCAGAATTCCAAATCTGAATTTGAACCTCTTTTTCGACCAATTAACTCCGGAATTTGATATGGGAGGGACATTTTATAACTACAAGATTGCATAACAAATTTCATTAAGTCTCTGTGATTACCAGCTATTATGTTTACAAACAGATAAAATTATGTAAGTACAGATAGAGAGATGATCAACCCTTTATCAAATGCAGTTCAAAATTTAACAAAAATCTACATTTTAGATGTGAAAACTGTGCAAAATTTTATTTGTATAAGTAGCTGCGATAATTGCGATTATATTCACGAGGAAGTACAGATTAACAGATGGTCGACTTTCCGACAATTTTGATCCTACATTTTTGGTGATAAAACTGTGTTTTAAATCTTATTTATCTAGCTTTGTACGTGTTACAACGTTCACTCTTCCTCGGGCAGACAGTCAGGGCAAATTTCATCTGAATATATTCAGTTCAAAATTTAATAAAAATCAACAAATATGTTGAATAAAGTATTGAATTAAATTTCATTCTTTGAACTGAACGAGTTTCTGAGTTTTCGGATTCACAGACAGACAGACATCATACCTGAAAAGATATTTTTCGAATATAGGTAGGCTTGAAACGGAAAAATTCACCAAAATCTCAAGTCCTACTTTTTTTTTACGACAACTCAACTCTTTCCTTGTATACTTGGTATTCGTGAAAAATGTTAAGGCTCGAATTTGCGGGATAAAGGGAAAGAAAAATACATGAAAAATGGAGAGAAATACACACCGAAGAAAAAGAAATATCAAGGAAAAAAAGAAAATAAATATACACTTTAAAAGAAAATTTATGCCTAATGCAACGAAATTTATTCAACAAGTCACTTTTGAAATCCTATAATATATTTTCGGATCAAGATAAATGGGAAAGAAAAAAAATCATTAACAGCAAATTCAAGTAATCTTTGCCCCCTTCGTTCGCCAGATTTGACTCCAATGGAATTCCGGTTCAGAAGGTATCTGAAATTGCGTGTGTATTGATCCACTGCCTTCGCTTCGTGGAAAATCAAAGATGCAATTTGTCTAGAAGTGATGTCGTGCACCTGGGAACTCTGTACTCTGCTGTTCCTAGCATTGTGAGTTGTTTGTAATGTGATGCCTTTTGGGGTGGAGTTGACTTCGAATGGTAGTAAAAATGTTATTATTGTTCAAGGTTTAAAATTGTCATTAATTCTGTATGCATTCATTTGCTTATATTTGCTCCACTAGTCATATTTTGTGTTAGTCTTTTTCTTATATTTATTTACCTTTTTTATATTTATTTACCTTTTTTATATTTATTAATACTATGTTTTTATTTACTTATTTAGCTTTATGAAAATATGCCAATATGTTATGAATATAAATAAATAGGAATTATTAATATACATAATATTAATAATTTTTTAACATTCAATATAATGCTTAATCGTTGATTACATCTGCTTATTTTGAAACTGAGTTTCTTTATAGAAGGAAAAGAAAAAAAATATTAAGTACAAAATATGCTCTGAAAGTATGAAGTACAAGTATATATTTTCATCATTGTTTTGCTATACATTACGCAAACATTTCATGTCAACAAATCTTTACGAAATGAAAAGGTATAAGAAAGAGCAGAAAAATAAAAATGTTATTAAGTAAAAGGTTTTCTAATATGGATGATAAAATCACTGCTATGTGCATATTAGATCGATTTAAAATGGACGAATAATATTTATTGGAAATGACTCAAATATTAATTCAAACATTTTATTAGGAATAAATAATTACAATTACAGATTAAATATTAAATCGTCTAGTAGGTATATCATGATATATCCAATTAGTTTGATAGTGAAAACGGAACTTTATAACTCAAAAAAACATCAAATCCCAGGTATCAAAAAACAACCGACATGAACAGAAAATACAGAACCTTTAGAAATTAACACCATAAACAAGTTACAAATCATTAACTAAATCACTTCAGAATCAATAACAATCGCCGCTAGCCATGCGGTCGATACCTCAAAGGAAAGAATTCACTGAATTGTTCAATTCTTGCTAGTTTATTTATTTTTACAGCCTAGACATGGAATTTTCTGAAGAATCTCGAAATCTCAGTTTCTAATAAAGATAGGACTGAAATTTTTGCAGAATCTCCCTATTTGTCGCCAAAATTGGGACCATTAAGATACAACTTTCATTAAAAGTTCCTGTAAATCTCTCTTTCCAGGGATAATGCAAGTATGGTAGGAATGCTTTATTACATATTCGTAACTATATATCCGTTAAATCATCTAAGTGTACTTTTCGATTAATGTGAAATGAATCTTGAAAATGCACATTTCAAATATTGAAAATTGTTATTGCAATAAATTAATGCCGAAATGCAAAATTTTAGAAGTGATTTGTTTTTTTAGAATGAAAATTTTACGCACTGGATAAAATTTTTGAGCTAAAATTCAATGTAGAATTTTTTTCAAAATATCAAACACTTTTTGATAATAATAGAAGGGGAAAAAAAATTCAAATTTTGGATTGCAGATTTTTCGCCTTTTGAATCGGAAAATTCGGAATCCTTTTTCCATTTAGAATTTTTAACTTGAATTTAAAACTGATGAAGTTCAATAATAAAGTTTGCTTTTTATCTCATTTTAAGAATATGATAGAAAACATAATTTATTAATTTAATTGAAAATTAAATTAATAAGCTATCGCAACACAAGAATAGAATTCAGAAACATTCTCCGACTTACTTAAATGTTTGCTGGAAATCTTGATAAAAAAATAAGATTGAAAAATTCGAAGAATGCAATAATAAAATTCAAAAACTGTTTTTTATTTTCTGAATGTGTTAGAAACTATAATTCCTGAACTAATTCAAAATCAAGCATATAAAATCATAAAATTATAAAAAATAACTTTTTGTTTCCTTAATATATTTGAAATTATAATCTATTTATAGAATAAATTTACATTATAAATCCATTGAAATATAATCCAAATTGTAAAGCTGACAGAGTGCAATTATGGAATTATAAAAAAGCATTTTTTTATTCCCATAAAGTACTAGAAACACTGATGAAATTTAATTGAAAAATTGCAATCACGGAGTTCAGAAACCTTCGTTTTATTTCACTGTTTCGTAGAATAAAGAATCCATAATCTTAAATTAAAAAACTGCTAGAATATATAAAACGAAAATTTATTTTCGCTCTTTTAATGTGTGGTAAAATCTTAATTCCTTAATTAAATTAGCTAGGTCGTATAAAACTAGTATAACGCAATCATAGCACTCAAAAACCATTTTTTTCCCTATTTAAATATTTACTGGAAATCCTGATCAACAATATAAAATTGAAAAGCTGGTAAAATGCAATCATAAAATTCAAATGCTTTTTTTTATTTTCTTAAAATATTAGATTGAACTAATTGAAAAGCTGGCACTAAATAATCTTAAAATTCCTAAAATTTTTTATTTTCTTAATATACTAGAAATTATTATCTATTAACCAATTGGAAAGCTGACAGAACGCAATCATGGAATTTAGAAAACTCTTTTTTTCGTTTAATATGATAGAAATTATAATCTATTAGCCAAATTGGGAAGCTTAAAGAACGCAATCATGGAATTAAAAAAATTGTCATGCTCTTAATGTACTGGGAGCTATGATTTATAAAATTTAATTGAAAAGCTGGCACAGCGCAATCGCGGAATTTAGAAATTTTTTTTTACTCCCTTAACATGCTAGAAATTATAATCTGTTAACCAAATTGGAAAGCTGACAGAACGCAATTATGGAATTTAGAAAAACTTCACATCATGAATATGCTAGAAAATGTGATTTATAAAATTTAATTGAAACGTTGGCTCAGTGCAATCGTGGAATTTTGAAAACTTTTTTATTCTTTTAATAGACTAAAAACTATGATTTACAAAAGTTAAATGAAAAGCTGGCAAAACGCAATAATGGAGTTTAGAAGCCTTCATTCCATTTAAATGTTTAGTAGAATACACAATTCATAAGCTACAATTAAAAAGCTGTAAGAATACAATAATAGGACTGAAAATATTGCTTTTTCGCCTTTTAAATGCTTATCAAAAACCATAATTAATTTAGTAGAATAATACAAATTAGAATCCTTCTTCGTTAGGTTTAAATATTTGTTAGAAACCATAATTTATTAAGTAAAATCTGAAAGCCGGCAGAAAGCAATCAAAATAAATGGGAGAAAAAAATAAAAGCCAAACCAAACATCACATCCAGTAAAAACACAGAAGAAACATCTTTCCACTAAGCAAAGCAGAAATATCAACAAAAACAATTTTCCAGGACAAAAATAATGCCAGATGAAACCTCAAAGGAAGACTTGAACCATTTATACTAACATTTCATCCTGAGTTCTATTATAGTTTTTCATTATTATCAGAAACATTTCTTGTCTCTTACACAACAGGGAAAAGCAGACGAACGTTTCGAAATCATTTCTTTATGAGTTTCCTGGCGAAATAAATAGTTCTATTCCAAGAGCGGCATCTACTTGGACCGACATGGGAGAGAAAATAGAAATTCTACAATAATAGATTCTTGCCGTAATCTCGTCGACAAGTCTGTTCGTGTAACCCAAGAACTTTATTTCCGAATAGAATATATTAGGAAAAGTAACTACAACAAAAGTAACTATTTTTCTTGCGGTTCAGGTACTTACAACTCTCTTTTATAATACTGAATTACGTAGATGACATTTTTTGTAGACCATTGTTGCACAATGGACAAAAAAACAAAAACAAACAAAGCATTTCAAAAACTTCGGGGAAGTAATATTTCACATTAATTTCAGAAAAATAGCATTAAAGCTTGTTGTTTTTACTGAAGAATCTTATACCAAATAAATTTTATCAGCCATCAAGGTACTTTATTTCATAGTCTTTAGAGATTAATAAATAAACTTAAAATCATCTGCTATTTATTTAACTTTTGAGTATACTGCAAAGAGATCAAATGTCTGCTACGAGAATTGTTGCGAAAAATTTTTCGTTTCTAAAAATAATTTTTTTTCTCTTTTTTTCTTTATTCGGTTATTAAATTTTAGCTCGAGTAATGAAATACGCTTTATTAAATAGACTATTCTAGTTAAATTTATACATTTTTATTTGCATTGCAATTATTGATTTTTAGTCACATGAGTAATTTTAATCAATGAAGATGTTAAATTTATAATATATTGTCATGGTTACTTAATTAATAGATTGAATTAATTTTCTATAAGATATTCGATAAAATATATTCACCGAAACTTTATTTCGGAATTGAATATATTTGGAAAAGTAACAAAGTACCTATTTTTCTTGCAGTTCAGGTACATAAAACTCTCTTTTATAATACTGAATTTCGTAGATGGCAGTTTTCGTAGACCATTGTTGTGCAATGGGCAAAAAACAAAGGAAAACAGGTAACTCATTTTACACATTATTTTGAGAAATATGGCCTTGTAACATTTTTTTTGAAGAAGCTTACGTCCAATAAAGTTTATGAGACATCAATATTTTTATTTCATAGTTGTTAGCCGTTAGAGACTAATAAATAAACTTAAAATAATCTGTTATTTTTTTGAATATACCACAAATAGATCAAATGTCTGCTACAAGAATTGTTGAGAAAAAAAAATTCTTCGTTTCTAAAAATAACTCAGTTTTTTTTCCTGCTACATGCTTTATTCGGGTATTAAGTTTTAATTCGAGTAACGAAATTTTAATTATTAAATTTTTGTTTTCTTAAATCAACTTTTCTAGTTTAATTTATGGATTTTTATTTACATTGCAATTATTGATTTTCAGACACATTAGTTGAGTAATTTTAATTAAAATCTCAATGAAGATGTTGAATTTATAATGTCTTGTTATGATTATTTAATTAATAGATTGAATTAATTTTCTATAAGATATTCGATAACGCTGAATAGAATATATTAGGAAAAGTAAGAAACAGTGCCTATTTTTCTTGCGCTTCAGTACCTAAAACTTTCTTTTATAATACTGAATTTTGTAGATGGCGTTTTTTGAAGACTATTGCTGCTCAATGGACAAAAACGAAAAACGGAAGATTTCGGAACGAGAATTCGGGGAAATCATATTACACATTATTTTGAGAAATATAGTATTGAAAAATGTTGTATATATTGAAGAAGCTTACGCCAGATAAAGTTTGAGACATCAAGATATTTTATTTCATAGTTGTTAGTCGTTAGAGACAAATAAATAAACTTAAAATCATCTATCACCTTTAGAGATTAAAATAAACTAGCGGATTTCCTGCCAAAGTGAAACTATATGATTAATACTCTAATTCTCTTTTAATAAGGTTTCGTACGAAAAATCTACTTACATTTGAAATTCGATGATGTTGCCTTGTAATTATGTTGATGATGTAATGATGTTGTCCAAATGAGTTCCTTTGGAGATGAAATTTAAAATAATTTAGCAGATTTCATTCGAATGTAAAGCCATATGACTAATTCAGAATTTGCTTGAACTCTTGAATTAACATAACATCGTCCTAAATCAACTGTCAGAAACTTTCATATTTCGCATCAACGTAATCCTCAAGAATCTCCAATGTTGCGATTAAACGAGTTTAACTCACTAAAGTAGACGGAGCCGACTCTGATATAGTCTAGTCGTGGAAAAGCAAAGAATTATGAAAACAATAAAGAAATGTCACCATTTAGATGTGCTTTACTTAATTTAAATTATTACATTGACTTACTTTCTCTGACAATATTGCTAAGTTTCTATTTCTTTTCGAAGTATTTACTAGAACTTTTGTCTGACAGCCCTAATAGCACGCATATATTGTACAATATTGTATAACATTAAATAATATTTGCAGTATTATATAATATTGTAGAATATTGAATAATATAATATCTCACAATATTATACAACATACTATTCTAAATAGGGAAGACCATCTCAATCAAGTCCTTTTCCAAGGAATATCAAGTTTTCATCAAAATTCATGGACTTATATTCCCCTCAAAACACCCCCTTCTTTTATAGCTGTATTATATTGTGTATAGCTGTTGTAGTGTTATTTAGTGTACTGTATGTAAACTTAAGCACGTTTCTCTTTCTCAACAAATATTTCCATGTGTACCCGTTCAACTAATAGGTAATCCTAGAGATTCCGATTTCGAGGGTATTTTGTGACGAAAAGAAAGAAAGGGTCCTTCTTTCTTCTTCTATAAAGTTTTAATAAATACTACAACGTAATCTAGATACCAGCAATAGTTTCCAAATATCAAATTATATAATACTTTCTTCAATATTGGATGGAGAAGAGACCACATTTGAAGAGCATTTGGGCTATATATTTGCTTATAGCCCAAATGTAATTAGCCGGGATGCTGTTTCGAGAATCGAGAGCAATAAACTCCATAAATTCGGTATTTTAAAAGATTCACCTGGTGGCATAATAATTGTGGATAATTGGTGATTTAATGGTAGTTAACAATCTATATTGTATTAGTGTAGATGTACAATATTCCCCAATATTGTACGATATTTTGAATGCCGTAGAATATAGTGAATATATTGTAACAGTATTGTTGGAAATTTTGGGCTAATAGGATATAATTGATAACGAGCCTTACTTTTCCTGTGAAAATAGAATGCGTGGAATATAATAAAGTTTATTTTTCTAAGTTCACAATGTACAAAATTCTATCAATAGCTGTCTGGGCATTTATGCTTACACAAGTCATATTGATTAGGCAGAAGTTACCAAATGATATACTCATAATATACTCTTGATGACTCTGTGGACTTTTGCTTACGTATAAGTTAAACTATATTCCAATATTTGGAATAATGGGCAAGTCGTCTCTTAACATAAATGAAAACAATTTCATAAGCAAAGTACACCTCAATTTTCAAAATCGAAGGTAAACAACTAAACTAAAAAGTTTATATAATATCATTCATCGCGAATTTTTGCACTAATCTAAATTAAAGTCTGGCCACCCGACTTAATAAACTCTGCTTTTGCAATCAGCAACAGTGAGTCATGTGCTGTGACATTAAACATTATGTATCATCTGGTCCGTAATAAAAGGCAAAGAGGCTTAAAAATTCCAAACTTTCCTTCTGGCAAGTTCTCCCCAATCCCCCCAGGCGCCGGCAGACGATACAATATCTTCTTCCGGCAGTGCCCGCTGCTAATTCGATTGTTCTCTGGTGATAAAGGACGCAAGTCTAGTCGCCGTCGTTAAACTAATTTCGCTAGGACGGCAGAATTTGCGCTGCCTTAAAGTCCACTACTAATAATTACGAGGGGCCCGCCAACCATCCGTTATATCTACTACAAAACGGAAGACAAAAGGCTTGCTTTTTGGAACGCTTCCACGGGAAAGAATTCTTTTCCTTCCTTTCAATTTTTCCCGCGCCGTATCGCAGGAAAGAACAAAGGAATGTTGGTAGTTGTTGTCGTACCGAAAGGTGGGCGGAGTTTTAATTTCGGCAGCCTTTTGTCGGTAGTTATGAGTTTGTTCAATGGCGCACTTTCATACCGAATATATTCTGTGGAATGTTTACCACATTTGCGCTGGTTTTACAGGAAGTAATTAGAACAAAAATTGAAATGATTTATCGTTTGCAGTTTATATCGGTCGCTGCCATCTAATAGTAAAAAAAATAGTTATGACGTTGAAATAATTATCGTCGTTGTTTGACAAGTAACTTTTTGAATTTTATCAGACAAATTGTTTGTAAAATTTTTATTTTAAACAATTTTTCATTCCGCTAAATGGAAGTTCGGTTGTCGATTCTAAAGTTAATGTCAACTTTATTTTGTGACGGAATGTGACGTGTTCTTATATTTGGTCGGAAAAGTCTTCCATTAACAATTTTTGAAGATCTAAAGTAAAAATTTATTTTGTTGAAAAGCTTGCTGCTTTGTTTTGTAATGAAACTATAAATATAAAAGTATTTAATTTGATTTCGAATGTTTGCCTTTTAAAATTTTCTGTCATTTCAGTTATTAAATTTTTTTTTAAATTACCGAATTCTTCAGCAATTCCTTTTTAAGGTTTCGCCGCATCTGAGATTAGACCTGCATAAATTCTGGTGGAATACTGTTTCTATGCGTTGCAATGTTTAGAGTATTCATATTTGCTTGAATTTGTGTTGATTCACAAATTCGTGCAGCGGGTCTTAAAAATATATCACAAAAATTCAAATTCTGAGTAGACAAACATTAAACGTAGAAAAGTAGCGATATTACGTAGAAAACTTACAGTGTCTCACAAAAGTGATGGGACATTTGTGCTTTACAAAAGGAAACTGTAATAAAATAAATAAACATGTACAAAATTTTTTTGGATGTGTTTCATATTTAAAGTTAGTAACAATTATTACATAACATACATTTTGTCAAAATATTAAAATATTAATTTAATAAAAATACAATAGTTTAGTACCGAGCAAAAAATGACTCACATGAGTGATGGGACACTTACTTTTCCATCAAATATTTATCCAAAAATTTTACTTTTTAAAAGGTTTTAATATTTTGTTGGATTTCCTTTTACTTTTAAAGCATGATTTAATCTTCTTGGGATGGATTCGACTAATTCTTTTGTGATTTCTGGAGTGATTTTACCCCATTCTTCTTGAAGCACCGTTTTGAAGAAATGGCGTGTTTGTGAATTCTTGATTCCAATTCTTGCCAAATATTCTCTATGGGATTTAAGTCTGGAGATTGTGGTGGTGTTTTTATTATTTCAGGACAGTTATACAGCAGCCAGAGTCTAACGTTCAAAGCAGTGTGCAAAGCGTAATTGTCCTGGTAGAATTTAAAATCGTTATGAAGGTTCAATTTTCGTGCTGAAGACTTCAAATTTTGCTTTAAAAATGTCAATATACTTGTACTGATCCATTATACTGTCAATAAAAACAAGATTACAAACTCCAGCGGACGACATACACCCTCATACCATAACTCCTCCTCCGCCATGTTTTACTGTTGGCACCAAGTTCTGTTTGCGAAATTCTTCCCTGGGTTCTCTCCACACCAAGATTCTACCGTCAGAACCGAATATATTAAATTTACTCTCATCAGCAAATATAACTTTATTCCAGTGATCAGAATTCTTATTTCTGTTGGATTTTGCGAAAGCTAGTTTGAGTTTTCTATTCTTTTCACTTACGAAGAATTTTTTCCTGGCTACTCTACCGTGATACCGAGAAGACCGAATTACCTTTCTAATAGTCTCAGGATTAACAATTATTCCATATAATGCTTGTAAATCAGCAGCAACTTTAGGAGCACTCATTCTTGAATTTTTTTTTTAATATTTCGAACGATAATTCGCTTTATTCCATTGGATAACTTTGATGGTCGGCCAGGTCTTCTTTTATCCTGAGTAATATGATTCTTTTTATATCGTTTAATGATATTGAAAACTGTTGAATGACTCAAGTTAACTGTTTCAGAAGTTTTTCTAGTAGATTTTACACGTTCAATATGCAAATTAATAACTAATTTTCGAATTTCCGGCGAAGTTTCTTTTCGTTTAGTATTCATGGCTGCACAGAGCTAAAAAACACAAACATTCCAAAACAAACTGGAGAAAAATACTGCGGACGATTTTATAAATTATTGCCAATTGCTTTTGAGTAAAAATAAAACCAAAAATATTTTTATTGCTTATTTCAGATGATCTTTGTTGCATATCTAATGGTGTCCCATCACTTATGTGAGCTATTTTTTGCTCCGCTCTAAAGAATTGTATTTTTATTAAATTAATATTTTAATATTTTGACAAATTGTATGTTATGTAATAATTGTTACTAAATTTAAGTATGAAACACACCTACAAAAAATTTGTACATGTTTTTTTTTAAATTTATTTTATTACGGTTTCCTTTTGTAAAGCACAAGTGTCCCATCACTTTTGTGAGACACTGTAGCAGTTGCATTAAAAATCGTTTAGAAGCTGAACAAAACCATTTCGGGAATTTTCCTTATTTTTTTTTATTTCGAAAAGCACATAACCGGGACTCGATGAGAGTACTGGTTATTTCAGTAATGAATTACTTAGAAAAAGGTTGCAAATAAGGTTTATATCGAGTTTAGTAATACAATTTTTACAATTTTTCTTAAGTTATTGTTCATTAAATAATTTATTGCCCATATATTCTTTAAAAATATGCATTATATATTTATCATATTTGCTGTGAATTCTCAATTTAATTGTTCTTATATTATTGTTTTATAAATATGCAATTTATTGTCTGCATTTTCTCCCAGGAGTAATGTTTGTCAGTATCTGCTTGATGTTTATTAGTATATCCTAGTAAATTCTCTTAAATTTATCGTTTGTTACAGATAAACAATTCATTGTTTACATTATATCAAAGGTTTATGCTACCTTTTCTGGCTCTGTTACGTCACTTATAATTGTTTTTAAATTCTTGTTAAAAAAAAATCTCCCAAATGTCTTTATGGGATAGAATTTATGTGTTATTATTTCTGGTTTAGTTATGCTTACTTATAATTTTTCGTGAGCTATTGTTCGTTAAATAATTTATTGCGAATATGTTCTTTGATAAAACAATGTCTATCTTTACATTTGTTGTTGTCTCCATTTAATTTTCTTATATTATTGTTACAATTAAGCAGTTTATTGCCTTTATTTTCTCACGGGAGGAGTGTTTATCTATTACCGTTTGTGGTTTATTAGCCTTTCCTATAATAAAGGCTCTTAAATTACTGCTTGTTACAGATAAACAATTCAATGCCTACGTGTTATCAAAAGTTTATGCTACCATTTCTGGCTCAGTTACGTCTCCTTATAATTGTCTTTAATTTATAGTTAATTAAAATTAAACAATTTATTACGTATGTATTTTAAGTACATTAAATTTGTATATATCCTAAATTTCTATAATATCAATACTACATAATAATAATTTTTTAACATTTTTCTGTCAGAAACTCTTAAAATAAAATTAATTAGATGACTCGTCTTTGAATTTCTATTCTTTTCATAATATAATTTTGTATATATTTCTGTGATATAAATGTTCACACTTTTTTATTGTCTCTAAAAATTTATCAATATATTCTTATACGGGGTTTTTTAAGGTTAAGGTTTAATAAAAGTTCCATTCTTACCTGAGAATAAATTGAACCGAGATATGAAGTTTTGAAATGAATCTTTTTTGGTCAATTAAAGGCCATTTGATTAGCGTAATTTCCTCTTTCTGGTCAATGTAATGGTCTATGATTCATTCACTAGACCACATTTAATGTATGTATAAAGAATGCAATCTATTCAAAAATGTCCCTTCTAAATTCTCTATTAGAGAGAAACTGTAAGGATTTCTGATATTTTTTAATTCAAAGATTTTTTAATTCAGTTAACAATAAAATGAAAATTATTTGCTGCATAATGCTCTAAAACTGCTTGTTTTAGAAGTATGACATATCTTAGGAAGAAATAGCAGAAAGATGCTTAAAATTTGTACCGACTGATAATTGTTTTCTGCTAGACAGCTGTTTCTCTTTGAATTTTCACAATTAAACAAATTTGATTATTTCATCCGAAGAAATGATCAACATTTCTTTTTAGTATAAAGTTCATATGTATTTTCGTTCCGTCGTTTTGAGTATGACCTTTGTGGCTCTACAAAATTTATTACTGATTTATTTATTTGATTACTTAATATTTAAACTTATTACTTATTAATTTTAAATTTACTACTTATTCAAAATTTATTTACTTGGGAATCGGAGAAGTGAGTAAGTTGGAGAGGTGGTAATGCAAGGAGTTTCAGCACCAACAAGCTGTGTAAAGGAAAATGGCGCTTCATTAAACGAAAAATAAAAGGCAGACACTAAAATCATAGTAAAGTTATATATGAAAAATGGAACTTATTGACACTAATAGCTTAAGTATATAGTATATCATAAATAGAGAATAACAGAAAATAAAACTAAGTAGAAAAGAGTTCAGCCCAAACAACCAAAGGGCTCGCTTTACGATTAACACAGCAGAAGTAAGAATTCGTCCCTCATGAGCAAGCTTCATTTTTTATAGTCTCCCAATAGGATATGGAATTCTCTAGAAAGATCTACAAATCTCGGATTACAACAGAGATATTTTAAAATTTCTTATTTATTCCTGGATGTTAATTTTTGTTCTTTGCTGTCAAGAAAACATTAAGTCCAATAAATATCCGTTAAGAATATCGGTCCTTTTTTGGTGATGATACTAACTTAGTAGGAAAGCAATATTACAAAATTGTATAATGAAAAATAAACAGTGTTAATAATTATAAATAAACAATAAAATTATAATAAATATATTAATCATATAATATAATTAAACAATAATTATATTAAAATAAACGAATTATAATAAAAAATAAACAGTATGTATTTTGGACACATTCTTTTACTGATGAGTAGCAAAAAATGAAGCAGACATTCGATTTTAATTGCAAATCTAAGTTTTAGTGAGAATATAAAGTGATAAGTATTAAAATTGAAGTTGATTAAGTTAACATTCGCACGTGCAGATGAATAGGTATAATGATAGAGGGCCAAGCTCTTGACGTAGTAAGTTCAAAATTTAAAACAAATTTATGATTCTACCGATATGCCGTTCTGCCATGCATTAAATATTAAACATTCATTTTAAATTTTTTCAATTATTTTGCTCATAAATGCGTGAAAAGATACAGACTTCTGCTGGATCGATTTCGTCTAAAAATTCTTTTTGGCAGAAATATCTGTCTAAGGCAAAATAGTTTTAATTTATCGTATTCATAAACAGAGAGATGGAAAACTTAAATCCGAATATAAATCTAAACTATGGATGTTATCTCAAAATCGTAAGGTAAAATATGCTGATTACATTATTTTCTCTTTGTATATTTTATAAAAAAAGAAGAAAAATCAATAGTATTAATAAGAATAAATCGCTGAAAAAAATATCTGCTTGAGAATTTATTTTTCTTTTGAAAAACAAAAGTGTTTATCATATAGTTCTCATTTTTAATAGTTTTAATAATACAGATAATTCGTTATTGCATATGGAAAAGAATTAATCTTGTTTATAATTCTGTTTTGAATTCAGTTTTTTTTCCTGTTTAAGCGGATATTCCTGCTAAATTTTTTTAATGTATAAAGATTTAAAGAATAAATAAAGAATTTATTTATTCTTATTAGATTTAAAGAATATGAATCGTGTGTTAATTTAGGTGAATTATAAGCATATAGATATTAATTTCATACTAATTATAAATATTTGTTTAGTTAAATTTGATATTTATTTGATATATATATATATATATATATATATACACACATTTTTTTTAAACTGATATTTTCTAACAATACTCAAAACGATAAACATCAGATGTTTTCAAGTAAATAAAATCTCTATAGACTACAAAAAAAAAGGAAATTCCATCTTTTTTCATTAATTTAATGAAGAAAAGAACAAATTTACTGAGAAAAAAATTATAATATATTTTTTTGTAGTATAAATTAATTTCAATTTGTTTTTCGTAATTAATTCCGCTTTCAAATTGAAAAGATAAATAATTCATCAATCTGTAGCAATTACTGAGTTACTTGAACACCATCTCTCTTTTTTATCTGCTTATTTTTAAATAAAGCAAGCGAAATAAAAAATCAGCAAAATAAAAATATCTTTTTAGTGACTTTTTTTCTAAAGAATGATTTATATCTATTCATGCGTTTAATAATGTGTTTTTATGAAATTTTTAGAACAAAAAACAGTTAAAAAAATGAAAATTCTATAAAGAATATGCAAATGGAATTTTATCATACATTTTAATTCTACGCATTAATAATTAAAAATGTGTTTACGAATATTAAACAGAAATTTTAGTGAAAATATTTATCTTAATTTATTGATAAAAAATAAATTTCCTACTTATTTAAATTTATATTAGTGTGCCATGAATCGATAAAAATTGAATTCGTAAATTTCGTGTAGCATAAGTTTAGCATCTATTTAAATATGCCATTAATTACAAACTGCCACCATACGTACTTAAGGGTACATGAAAACAGAATGCATATATATACCTGAGTAAAATAAAATGTTAACATTTATCCCATTTTAAATACTTTTCAAACATACATTTGATGTTTTTGTATAAAAAAATTTCAACCAGAAACAATTTAATGCACTATTTATGATATATATAGGACTGAGTGGGACAAAAAGTCCATTCAATCACATTTGGACCAGTGTCTAGGGTATTGATTAAGAAAAGAACTAACCTAGGCACTGGTCCAAATGGGATTGAATGGACATTTTGTACCACCCAGTCCTACAAACTTGGGGGCTCGGCCGGGATACAGTTTATCTTCGCTTTCCTGCAGTAAAATGGCTCCATACCCATGTTGATGCGTCCGTATGTAACTATGTTTTTCTTTCTTACACTGGACCTTCTGTTAATATTTTCTTGAGATTTCCGAATGCTTCAAACTGCGGTTGATTAAACACAAATGGAGTATCCTTTCTAGTCGGGTCACTCAATGGTTTTGCTATCTTTGAATACTGGGGAATAAACTTGCGAAAATAGCCGGTTAGGCCCAGGACACTTTGAACTTGTTTGACCGTTATCGGTACTGGAAATTTTTTTTACCGCTAACGTTTTTGTTGTTAACAGACGAATTGTTCCGTTTTCGACGATGTGAACTAAAAACTTTACTCTCTTCAGCAGACATTGACATTTTGGAAATTTTATTTCTAAGCCATATTTGGAAGCTATTTCAAACACTTTCTTTAACTTTTCGAACCCTTCAATTTCGCCTTTAGCTGGAATTAAGTCGTCCATGTAGATTATCATAATGCCTTTACACATAAATTCTCGGAAAATACTGTACACGTACCTCTGGAATACGCTAGGACTGGTACTCAGACCGAAAGGTACATTGTTGAATTCGAATTGTCCGTCAGAAACTACAAAAGTTGTGAACTGTTTACAGTTTTATTTCACGTTGACGTGAAAAAATCCGTTTCTTACATCAAGGGTAGTGTATACTTTTGCTTCTTGGAGTTTATTCAAAACGTCTTCTATTAACGACAATGGGAAACACTCTTTGACGAGCTTTTTGTTTAATTTCCTATAATGATGCATAACCTAGTACCATCTTTCTTCTTTATTAATACGATTGGACTCGCGACTCAGATGAGCTAGTTCTGATTATCCCTTGTTCTAACCATTCGTCGATTTGTTTACTCACTGCTTGATTCTCTGGGAATGAGTCTTCTTGCAGGTTGGGAAACTGAAATGACGTCCATTAAAATAATTCTCATGGATACATCCGTAGTTTCAGTTTTTTCCGGCTCATAACCGGAAATTAGCTCCGGTTACCTCTTTTCTTAATCAGTACCCTGATCCAAATGGGATTGAATGGGCATTTTGTCCCACCCAGTCCTGCATATATATATATATATATATATATATATATATATATATATATATAATATACCACAATTTCATAAATGCTTTTCAAAACATTATGAATATTCATTATCATGATTTTTAAAAACTGCATTTTAATCAATGGGATTTGTCTCCCCAAAACTTTCTCGCACACTCTCTAATAAAGATGATATCCCAGTGAACGCCTTGCATGGCGCTGGCATACAGCTGTTGCGAAATATTAATCAGGTGGCATGAATTTAGCATTTATACTGAAATAGTTTGATTCTTCGTGAATTTTTTTGGAGATTCATTCCAGGCATGAAATTAATAGTATTGACGACTTTGGTTTGCTGTGAGTAGATGGCGCCACAACAGCTGTACGAAGGTTGAAGGTTCATCGTCCGAGGTCACCAATGTGGTTAATTGGTATGAGTGAGGATAGAACCTGGGGCCTTGTGGTTCGCAGCCCAGTAACATGACCTGCACAAAAGCCATTGCTCGTGTAGCGTAGCTGTTAACTGACTTATAAGCTTTCACCACAGACTCTCCCTCCAATGAGTCGGACGTGAGAAGAACGATATGGCCGTTGAGTGGTGATGTATTAGCTGTTGGGTCTAGCGTGTCTGTACCCATTTTGAGTAACGCCAAGTGTTATGGCGAGGGTGTGTGGGGGAGTGGTTGCTGTTGCTGCGTCAAGTGAATCTGACTCCACATCAGACGGTTGCGTGTTCAAATCACGTCCGGGTCACCATGTTGGGATTGAAATGTTCATATTTGGTGTCGGACTCCAATCACAATACTTTCTTATTACAAAAATAAATTTATTTTTCCAGCATTAAATACAACTAATTTTCATCCTACGAGCCATGTCGACGATTGAGTGTAAAGTATCGTATGAATTCCTTCTCGCTTATTAGATTACGATGCAAGAGATTAGTTTCCCATTACGTCGCACTAGACCAGGATCGGCTCATAGGTTACAATTATTTGTATTCACTACAGTATATACGAAACACGATGTTTTAAATGTGTTCTTTCGAATCAATTGAAACAAAATTTTGACACATTATTACATTTGCAATCATAAAAGGAATGCAAAATTTGATAAATTTAAGTTTTTGTGCTTTTGAGTTATAACGTTTACTTGTTTCTGAAAGTCCAGACCAGAAACTTATCAAACTCTTACTGGATCTGACTCAAAATTTAATAAGTGTTTACACTATAGATGTGAAATCTGTGCACCAATTTTTTTGTTTATCGAACTTTCTTCGTTTTGTAATTATTGTATTACCATATTCGAACAATGGGTGAGACAATCTTTCTTTGAATAGAATTAGTTCAAAATTTGATAGAAATATACAAATGTGGCGTAAAGACCGTACAATAAATTTCATTCGACTAAGTGAAAACGTTTTTGGCTTATCTTTGCTATAGATAGACAGCAGATAGTCAGATGGATATTTTTCAAAAATGTGTTCTTCGTACTCAGGAAAGTATGAAACGTGGAGATTCCTCAAAATCTACAGTTCGAATTTTTTGATGACTGCTATGCTTTTTCTATACTTTGTATAAAAGAAAGAAAAAAGCGTCGTGAAGAATTTTAAGATGAATTACATTGATTTTAAAGGAAAATATTCTTTCACGTATTTCATGCTATCCTGTTTACCTAAGTCTTGTGACTAAAAATAAAAATATGCAAATAAAGTTTTTTAATAAGGTAAGGTTAGAGGTGCAATTTCCTTGTTCAAATAGAAGCAAGTACATAAGATTTTTTTATGTTATAAAGCATTAGGTTATTTTTTTTTTACCAAACCCTTTTTTTTCCTTTATGAAAGAAAGAAAGAAGACACAATCAAGAGTTTATTAATTCGATTCCAAATTTGATCTTACTCTTCTACTTTGGAAACAAGATCTGAATTCATAGTTGAATAACCCTACGATAGCTGCACGGCCTGAAACGTCCTTTAGAAAGTTTTACATTTAAACCTTAGTTGGAAACAATTCAAAGTGTAGAAAAAAATTAATTCTTCCTTTTTTACAATCCATCGGCACCTTTAAAGAGAAACTTTAAGAAAAAAAGAATAAAAAGAATTGATACGAGAATAAAAAGAATTTACACCAAAGTAAAGGGTTTTGTTATAGTTTTATTTTATTTTTCGTACGTTTTCTTAGCAGTTTTGCTTCCAACTCCTTTTTTGTATAGAACAGAAAAGACCTTAAGGATACTTTTCGGGCTGCTGGGTTGAATTGAATTTCCAATCTTTAACCCCTTTAATCATTATACAGTTGATCGGACCGTGTTTCCAAATTAAACCTTAACCTATTACATTTTGCGCTTGGAAAAGAAACACTTCAGTTCTTTCTATTTTTTTATTCCAATTTTTTTTCGAGTTTTTTTTTATCCCCTTTTATTCTCGTCCCTTTGCGGTTTAAAATTATTGTCTCAGCATTGTTCTTACTGAATAATTTTAAAGAAGACAGAATTCATTACTTGGGAAAAAAGTTCTAATTACTTGATATCTCATTCGAGTCGGTATTAAATGGAATGAAGTATCTACAAGTAATTTCTTTAATTGGATAAAACGCGTTTAGTTCGATCTCAGAGCCGACGGAAATGACGCAATTTCTTAGAATTTAATGAGTGCCTGTCTAGCAACTTGGAATTTCCTAACAATTCTTCTTTTAACGCCGAATGTATTAAGTAGTTAATATATAACATCATTATCAACGTGCGCATTTTTATTGATTTCCTTTTTGGTATTTACATTAATGTTTCAACCACGAACAATTAGTCTGTTAAAATGTTTGATTAATTGTAATCGCCAATATATTGTAGTGCTACAAAAAAAAAAGAGTTTCAACATTAATTATTAACCCTCCTTTCGCGATTTCCACGGTCCGCGGTGGCCTGGTGGTAAGGTCTCGGCTTCGGAACCGGATTGTTTCAGGTTCGAGCCCCGATTCCACCGAAGAACCGTCGTGTAAGGGGGCCTGTTGCACGTTAAATCCGTCATGCCAAACGTCCTTCCACTGGTGTGGAGAGGGGGGTGCCAGCTCAGGTGTCGTCCTCGTCATCTGACCGCTGTTCAAAATGGCGAGGTGCGTCCCAAAATAGCTCTAGCGTTGCTTCAAACTGGACGTTAATATAACCAAACCAAACCTGGATACAAATTTGGACTACCAATAAGACCTCAAATTTGTTAACGTTAGAAATTTTGGAACTTTGTCGTTAACGGAACTCCAACCGTCGCCAATTAACAATGTTGCTTTTATTCCGTTTAAGCCCTGTTTTCCAGCAATAGGATACTGAATCTCGGGGACGATACTAACTCAACGACGTCTTATTCACAAATGATATATACTAAGAATTTGGCGCATTCTGCCCAGGGTTCTATTAACTGAAATGTATCAACGATTCATAATACTACAGTGATCTGTTGATGGAATCAGTTTTCGATGTGAGAATTTTGAGACAAATCTGATTCCATCGATAACCGAGTGCTCTTTAAGTCGTGAGTCAAATGTCTTTATGTATCTAGAATTCAAATGTTTAGGGTGAGAAGTATTGGTTCATCCTCATCGATTGATTATGAGTGAAAATGCTCAGGTGCCGTCCTCGTCATCTGACCGCAATTCAAAATTACGAGGTCCGTCCCAAAATAGCCCTAGTGTTGCTTTACAAAGGGACGTTAATATAACTAAACTAAACTAAACTCGCGATTTCAACGTGTTGGGAATCAATGCATTTTCTATTGCATCCCACATTTTTCGCAGTTTAGATTGTGTATTTTTACGATTGCAGATTTTTATTAAATCATATTATTATCGTGTAACATACAGTATCAGTTCCCTTTGTTTGAAAAATATTTGAACTTATTTGCAAACATCGCATCTAAACATTGATTTTATAAAATTACGCAATCAGAGGGTTAATTTTACTCTTATAACAATTTTGCCCTGTAAAATGTAGGAATAAACTTCCAGTTGGAAGAATGCTTTGAGTGAGGTAAAGAGTTTTGTTTACGTCAGCAAATATACTGTTGAAAGAATTACGAAACCAAAATTCCTATACGGTCCTAAGGTTCATTTAGCTCCGTATAATTAACAGTTTTTGACGTTAATATTGTTATGGAACTTCCTCCACTAAGTCCGTAAAGTCAACGGGTTCGCTTCTAGTGAGTGTATAGTGTTAAACAATTAACAGGCCTCAGTAACAAATGATGAGGTTTATTAACTAACACAAAAGAACGAATACAACAAACGTCAAGACGACCTAACAGGGCCAATACGTACACCGGCAGTAAGCAGCAACACCTCTAGCAAAAAGAAGAAAAATGATAAGCAGATTGAACCGCTCAGGAAGAGAACTCGTTCAAATATTAACGAGAGCTTAACTCAAATGATTAACCCCAGCTCGGTCTCTTGCCCTTTTATAATTCCTAAGACATGGCAGAGAAGGTTCTCGAACAATCAATCATATCTCAGCTCCTATTGACTCTATTGCTAAAATTCTTGAAAATTACAGTAACAAATCTATTTTGTCGTCAAAAATCGCCTAATTCGTCGTCAAGTACGGAGGTCACTTACCGGACATCCGAATCAGTATCCAATAGAGCTGAACGTAAAATGGTCCTTCCTACGATGGAATCAACTGTGCTGGGAAGCAACATTATAAATTTGTAACAAGATTTTAATCATCAGGAAGCATATTTTTTTCTGTGACCAAAGCTTACAGAGTTATCAAGCTTTGAATTTCAATACTTGAGACCAATAAAAAACCTCCTCAAAGAATATATGTGCATTGATTTATAATTTACTTTGAGCAGCAAATTGGAATTATTGCAAATTCTATAACATAGTGACATTAAAAATTCTTTTATAAAACTGTCAGTTTTAGTCTTAAAATTCTAAACTTTTTTGTTTAATATTTTATTGCGCTAAGTATATTTTACTAAATATGACACATAGGGCATGAACTTCGACCACGATTAGAATTGAAAGTAAGTACTACTATATTTTCTACAAAAGAAAATATTGATATATTTTAAGTAAATGAGTGTAGAATCTGAGTTTGATTAAATATTAAGTTGTCTTGGAATATATAGAAAATAACTTAAATTTATAAGCTTTAAATTATTGATCACATCTTTATTTAGGTTGCAGAGAAAATTCATTAAATTTCAGAGAACTTTCAAATCAATAAGTTTTTAACAATTTCTGAAAAAAGTGAAGTTTGTTTAGTTAAATTAGACAGATAAATTTATAACATAATTATACAATTTGATAAAGGTATAAAAAGGAAGAAATTTTTTATTTGTCAGTATTTGCAAATCATATTTCTCAAATGAAAAAAAAATATTATTATATTTAAACTTGCCATATGATAAATTTATCGGAAGAGTTTTTTATATTTTTCAATATATTTAAATTTAATTTTTAACTTTTATATATATATAATATAATATGTCAACACTAATTATGGTCAAATACCTAATTCTATGCCCTTGGAAGTAGCCATAAATTTCAAATTTCAAAAATAGTATAAAAAAAGAATTATTCTAATTGTATCTATGCTCGTTCGGATTAAAAAATTCCTTAGTCTAAATTTTAATTAATTTTGTAGGATATTCTTGATACCTTAAAATTTTAAAGAAAAATAATTCAAAAAAACAAAGTTAAATAATTGCTGATATTGAAAATATGTGAAAACAAACATAGAGGAAGAAGTTAAACATAAAATAATAGTCTAAATTATGAAAAAATAAATAATTGGCTTTGTGCGTAAGCAATATTTTGTAACGTTTTTCTTAAATACGTTTTTTCAAGTATAATATTTGTATTTTTGTCTGAAGTACAATTTTTTGTTTATCTCAAAAATGTAATTTTTGTATTTTTTTCTAAATATATTAATTGAAGATTATTCAATTGAAGCATTATGACAGCCTGTTTTGAAAGGTTAGTGCTATATATATATATATATATATATATATATATATATATATATATATATATATGTAATGTTTTTTCGAATCCTGTCAGATAAATAATATGTAACAGTATTTTTGTAGAAGCAGAAGGCAGGTTTGAAGACTTTGAAGATACATGTTATATTTTAAAATTAATTTTAATATCCATTTCATGAAAGCAATTTATTTGCAAGCAGACGCAATGCGGCACAAAAGTAGAAATATGAAAGAAGCGAAAAGGGCCGAACCAAACGATCACAAGTCTTATATAACATAGGATTTCTGGCCATGCGCCAATGGAATACATGTTTTGACCTCTGATAAGGGCAAATAAAGTATCACTTTCATTTGATATGTAGTACTGATGGTGCATTAGTTTTACAGAGGAATTAATTAAACCGAAAGTGAAATTGGATCTCGAAATAAGAGAATATTTTAGAATGAAGTTACGATGGGCTAAATTAAGATAAAGTGTTGGAAATTAATTTGGATTAAATATAGAGTTTAAAATATCATTACATATATATATAATACAGACACTGTTCATTTATATATGCAACTACGATGGTAATTAGAGAGGGGAATATTTGATAGAATTGCACTTTTCCTTTTACATTTTAGAAGTTATATTGAAATTTACGACTGTAAAGGCATATTGCCAAATCCATGATAACGTATCTAAGTAAAGTGCAAAGAGAGAAAGAAATAATTTTAAAAGAGAGAAATGATGATTTTATTGCATTTATATATGATGAAAAACACGAAAGCAACTACTAAAATCTAATTTTATGAAATATGACTTGGCCCTTTTCTGAATTCAGAGACTCAAAACGAGTAAATAAAGTTTCCGAACGGAGTACAATTTGTAATTTCCTTTACGCATACATTTCGTAAAAACTTGGCTTCAAAAAGTATTTTAAAAATAGATTATATCGTAAGCTAAGTAAAATAACCCAAAATTGCCAGATCTATATCAAACAAGTGATAATAAATAAAAGAATTCTGATAAAAGACTCGTTACTTAAGTTTTCATCGACCATTTCTCTCTTCCGTTTCCGTCAGAATTTCGAATTTCGGTAGCAGAAATCGGTGTGTTATTGTCGCATGATGGGGGAGGGAGTCAGTAGAAAGACGTCACGTGAGGTCTGGCGGAAGTGCGTGTATTCCAGAGCTGATCCGGCGATTTTCGAATCCGGCTTCTTTTTCACCAAATCCCGAAGGGCACAGGAAAGCCCCACTTGCACGACATTACAGATCACATTCAGACGCTGAACAGTAATTACTTCCGCTTCTACAACGGGAATAACAATCTCTAGTTCTATACGACTCAACTGCAGTTCCTGGTCTCTCTCTCTTTTCCTATTTTAGATTATCTGGAAATTTCGCTTATGAATCGTTCTTCTTTATAATCACACTTTTATGTATTTCAACCGGCAGGAGTAGTCACCTAAAAACTTCTTATATTCCACTTACGTGGCATTTGGCGTGTAATTGTTACGAAATATTTTTTGGCTTTAATTTAACCTTTTTCCTTTATCTATTGCGTCATCCTTGGCGAGTTATTTGGAGATCAATCCCTGGCAAGCGTTGATAGTACTAAAAAAATCATTTTTTTAATAAATTTATATATCTTAAAACCCATTCAGTACATTTTAACTGGTATATTTTCTCCTTATTTAAGTATACCACAGATTTGTTGGGATACAATTTTAGAAGAGTATAATTTTTAATTATATAAATTATAATTACAAATCATACATTGCAAGACAAATACATTAAAATAGCAACGCTAAATTATAGTACATAAAATAGGTGTTCAAAGGCCTTGTCATTTGAAATAATACATGTTTATCTTTAAAATTCAGGTAACTGGATTGTTGCGCGATTACAAATTTATATTTCTTAAAATCCATGTAGTATATTTTAATTAATTTTGCCTCCTTATTTAATTTATTTCCTGTAGACGCATCTCTTTCTGCTCTTCAGACACTCAATATGAGAAAACAGACATTTTCAAATTTGATCCCAATTTTGAGATAGAAATTTAGTTTTGGAATAAAATACGAATGCTATATTTCATTTTAATGTTGAATTACCATTATGGAGTTTAGATGCTTATGTTCTCTATATAAAATGTAGACGTTATTCTCTTAAAATAATGAATTCATTATAAAGAATAAACTTTTTTAAGTAAATTGCTTTTCCATAGTCTTAACTATTACAAAATATTTATTTTAATCAACTGCTGAAAAACATTGAGCCTATGAAAATGCAAACAAAGTTGGAGAAAGTAAAATCGTTTTGCATTACAATCGCAGTTAAGCTGACGTTTAAGTAAAAAATAAAATAAAATAATAATTCAGTTAACAAAGCAAAGTTAGTAAAATAAAAATTATGCCTTCAAACGAACAGTTAATGAGTTAAAAAGATCTTTTCGATTTAGTTGTTGCCAATCCACTACACCATGTTTACCACGTTTTTGAATTACTATGTTTATATATAAAAGAAATGACAAATAGATAAGTTTGTTGTGGATCGTTAAATCACTGTTAAATTCTTATGTACGTTTATATGTAAAGATTGTACGTCAAATTATATCAACCTCTATTCGTCATAGAAAACACCTATACAGATAGAGATAAATAATATCAAAAAAGATTTTTATTAAATCTAGAAATGTCTAAGAGCTCATTAAAATTTCACGATGGAATGTTTTTAACTGTTAAATATTTCTGTTTGTATATTTTGTATAAAAAAAAAGTTATTTCGAAAAAACGTTTCAGTAATCTTGTCAGAGGGTTAAAAAATTATTTTTCAATTTTTTTAATATTTTTTTGCCTTATATTCAATAATGAAATTTATATTTGAGTGTATCTGAGACTTGTTTTAATACACAACATATTTGTATCATTGATAATTCTTAATTAACACACAGATTGACAGCAGGTGAATGACTATGATGCAATAATTCAATTATGCTTATACTAAGAGCTGTTCTTATCAGTCTTAGTTTATAATTCACTTTTTGTAATTTTCGATTTTTTTTTGTTTCTTAATGTTCTGAAATGCTTGCTGCTAGATTTTTCCGTTTTTATGGCCACAATTTCATCCTCCATCCTAAAGTACTATTAAAATAGGGATATTACTTTTTACAATCCTGTACACTTTCCCCATAAAAATACTAACTTTATATTTTCTTGCATTGAAATCCATCTGGGCACTTCATTATCTCATCAATTCTTATTACATTTGCATCTAGCTTTTGAAATGGAAGTAAAATCTCATTTGGAAAAGAATAAAAAAAAAGCGAGGGAATAAAAAAAAATGCTAATTAAACGCTTCGTTAACGTAATCTCCGCAAGCAGTGAAGCAAAAGAGGACGACAAAACATAAATTACCGGACGAATATCTTAAAAAGATAGCAAGAAAGAAAACATAACCAATCGCGAACACACGTGGTTCCTTCTTCCATAACCAGCAAAGAAGCCTTTTTACAACGGAACACCACGTTAATTTCGTTAAGCGGAATTTCATTGCCTGGCTTGGGACTTAAAATTGGCTTCTCATCTTACTTTTTCCTTTTTTTAGTTCTGGCTGGTCAGAAGAAAACTGCTGCAGTACTCGAGCTGCGGTCCACGCAAGCAATGGGAAACCAGTTAAAAGCTTGCTTGTTTTCTTTTTCATATGTCTCGATGCAATCAATACTGGCACTGTGGCCAGTCATAAAATCGTTAAATTCCTACATTCCCCTTGTTTTTTCTGATGGATGTAACGTAATGTACCTCGGTAAGAGTAGCCAGTACTTATCTATTTCCAGAAAGGAATTGTTTTCTTGATTAATTTAGTAAGGGGTTGTTTTATTTATTGGAAAGAAAGGAAATGTAAAGAAAATGGAATCAATGTAACATCAAAAATGTATGGAAGAAATGCTCCAGGGACTATTTCGAATTCTTTTCATCTATGTATTCTTTGCAAGTAAATGGCATGATCAAGATAAGTATGGTGGAATTTATGATCGCTTTTAGATAATGCCATGGATGACATACATATCAATGAGATTATATACAATATTTTATATGTATTCTATTGATTCTTTAGAAAGTTATCTAGCTTCTTTATTGTAGGGAAAGAAATTTAAAAATTGGATAAAACACAAAATGAAAAATATAAAGGACAAATGCTTTAGTGAAGACTTCAAATTCTTTTCGTCTATTTATCTGCGAACTGACTGGCATTACCAAAAAATATATAATGGAATTTTTTTTATCATTTTCAGATATTAAGTAGATCTAATTTTCTATAAGTGAACATAAAACGTTTGAAAGAAGCAATTCAAATATTCAATGCTCAAACTATATTATATATCTTGTAAGAATATCAATAAAATATGTGAATAGTTGACTAGTTGTTTGAATATTACTAAATCCTTTGCAAATCTGCGAGAAGTATTGGTAATATTGGAATTGTGTAAGATTATTCCGTTTTATTGAAATAAATAATTCATTTCTCTCGCACTTAGGAATAGACAAATCAACGAATTTTAAGATTTGGCATAGGGTAATATCCATATTTCATCAGTTTTTCTGGTTTAGATCTCACTATCTTACACATCTCCTACTAAAAACAATGTAACCACTCTTTCTATCTTAAATAATTTGAAAATTTGAAATTATAATAAATCTGTTCCCCTTTTATATCATTTAGATACAATATCATCATCTCTAAACTTAGAACAGAAAAGCATAATTGCGTCTATATATTCAATACGAACAAAGTTCTATGCTTCTATGTCACGTTGCGATAATTGTGATGGTCATCAATTGTTGATATGAAACATATTGTGCTGTTTTCAATTTTACCACCTTCTGTGTTAGCTTATGTATTGTATATGTAAGTTGTACGCTGGATGAAACTGTAAACTGTTAAACATTCACCTTTAAAAGCTGCTTTAATTTTCTTGAGTTAAAACAATACTTATTCCATTTTCATACAATGTCTTTTTGAGTATCTGCTCAATGATAGCTTAATACCATTTTGAATTTATAATCTGTACTTGTCTTCCATGTCTGTCGAATCAAGTTTTCAATAAATATTCTTTATCTGTAAAAGGGCTTTTTGTAGTTCTGAACAGCTACAGCCTAAAAAGGCATAATGTCATTGAAAAGAAACCGTGGAATTAACCATATGTTAAGCTCTTTCTATCTTTAAATAATTCTATATATTATTGATTTAGAATCCTCCAAGCTTATTTGTTTAACATAGTTTAGCTTAAAGGAAATAGAACTGATTGGCAGAAGTTAACAACTGTGGCCATTTCCTTTCATCAACTTCTGTCCAATTTATGTAGTGTCGATATAAAGCTGTACGCTGAATGAAACTGTGAACCGTCAAACATTTATTTGTAAAAAAATGCTAGTATATTTTGTATTTAAACAGCACTTGTTCCATTCTGGTACAATGTCTTCTGGAATATCTGCTCAGCGCTCGTATAGTATTCTTTTGAATTTATGATTTATACCTGTCTTCTATATGTGTCGAATTAAGTTTTAAATAAATATTCATTGTTTAACAATAGCTAAAATCTGAAGAAATATAATGGTATTAAAAAGAAGCCGTGGAACTAACCATGACCTAAGCCTTTTCTGTCTTTAAACATTCTATATATGTCTAATTTAGAATTATCCAAGTTCTTTTACATAACATATTTTAGCTTAAATTAAATAAAACTGATTTGATAAATGTTAATTTATCAAATAAAGAATAATTCCATCACTTCTAACCAAGTGTATGAAAAAAAATCATAAAAATTTGGAATTCTAAACTGTGGTTTAATCTCCTTTATTTCCAAATTACTATAATTCATTCAGGTCACTACGCTAATGAATGTCAACCGCAGAAGAAGGTAAATATCTCAATATATCTCCATTTCAATCCTGTAACACCAGTGACTGATAGTGGATGGTGTGATTAATATTGTTTATCACTTCCATTCATTGTGTGAAAGACAGGTCACATTAATTAGCCGGATTTTAGCCATGACACTTAGTAT
This sequence comes from Argiope bruennichi, assembly GCF_947563725.1. NCBI lineage: Eukaryota > Metazoa > Arthropoda > Arachnida > Araneae > Araneidae > Argiope > Argiope bruennichi. The sequence goes on along the minus strand of NC_079159.1, from coordinate 35,653,546 downwards.
TTATCAGTTGTGATTCAGTATTCAATGTGTTGAATGCTAATCTATTTCCGTGTTGCTAACAAATCTAGCGATAGATGATGTTTGACTACTTAATGATAATAGATGTGTGAGTTATCTCTTGTGAAAATAACTGATTTAAATAGAAACTTACCTAATTGTATCTGTTTTGTTTAGATGTGATTTGTGAATTTCTTTTGATTAATTTATAAAGATAAAGATTTATATTTTAAAAAAAGCCTTAAAATATCTTCGATTAAGAAGTTTATATATTGTACTTTTAAATTTAAATGTTTAATTGTTTTAAAGAATAGAGTATACAAAAATTTACTCAAGCGAATATTTCCCTCGTATATTTTTTAAACCTCTGCAACTGATAATACTTGATTGATGTGTATACTAGAATAATTTATCTATTAACAGATGTTGGGTTAAGATCTGAGCTGATCAACAAGTTGGACAGTTTAAACCTTTTATATTTTGAGAATAAGGCCAGACATTTGTATCGATTGCAGTGGGGATCGAAGGACTTATGGAAATTGGAGAGGTTCCCATTCTTAAATGTTGAGAGCTTCAAATAACACTATGTCTTCAACAAGAACGAGGCTAAGACTGCTTCATATAAAGAGAACAAAACAAGAAAAATTCTGGGAAAACTCTTCACATCCTGCAGACCAGCTGACATAATGGATGGTGATAGTCGCTACAATTTAGCTCTCATAGTAGGTAGTGGCATGTCAACACATATTGCTTTGTTGAAATTCCCCTGAGATATATCTAAATGATGAACAAATGATAGTAAATAATATTCAAATGTTTTAATATAATGTGATGTTTGATGATTAGTGATCATTGTAGGTTTAGTTTAGTTTAGTTATATATTAACGCTCCATTTTAAAACAACACTAGGGCTATTTTGGAACGGACCTAGTAGTTTTGAACCGCAGTTAGAAGACAAGGATGACACATGAGCTGGTACTCCTCTCTCCATACCGCACCACACCAGCGGGAGGACGTCTGGCCCAGACGATTTAACGTGCACCAGACCCGCTTACACGACGGTTCTTTTGTGGAATTGGGTGTCGAACCTGAAACCCTCCGGTTCTGAAGCCGAGATCTTACCACCAGGCTACCGCGGTCATAGAGATTTTGTAGGAAAAGGTTATTCAAATAATTATCGAGCCAACACTTAGTTTACGACTAAATGGATTCCATGCCCAAGTCATGCCAATACATAATCTAGTCATCTGGATCATGATATTCCAGTTTTTTTCGTGACTAAATATCACGTGTAGCCATTTCGGAACAGGTGACTTATTATTTCGAGCCAGCAGGATTCTTTGTGACTTATGAAATGACATCATATATGGTTTCATTTTTATTTTGCTATGAGCCTATTTCCAAAATTCATCTGTGAATCGTGTCCTTTGATACCGAAAGTCTCGATGACCTTCTCAACGTAATTCATGACCTTGAGTCATTTTTTGAGTAATTCACAGTTTATGGATCCGACAATTGTCACGTTTATTCGTCACGCGTGGTCTACAAGACATGCGGTTTGTTTCGTGTAAGTATTCATTCGATCAAATAGATTAATTTGATCCCTTTGATACTTCCAAAATGAGCTTATCTTCAACTTTTGCTACAAAATTGTCGTAATTTCATCCGGTCTTTCTTTTGGTCGTAGTATATCAATTACGAAATGTTACTATTTATAAAACTTCAGGACGCGAAATATGTGACGTTTTTTTTTTGCATGTGTTACCAAAAATTCGCAGAAACTCGTTTTTCAATCTAAACTTTTGCAACAAGCGAATTTCTATTTTCATTCAAACAATAGATATTAAATAAAAGTAACAATTTGGAATAAAGCATTTGTAAAGAGTTCGTGATAATGTTTAAAGACTTTTGTAATCCCGTCCTGAATTATAAAATTTAAAGCCCAGGAAGATAAATATCTAAATTTTTACATTGCAGTACACTGCTGTCTGTTTTACACACGCTATTTTGGAAATTTTCTTCCAGAGAATTAAGATGTCACATTTTTGTAATAAATGTACTTATGTCGTAAAAATAAATAATGAAGATTATAAGCATCGTTATTAATTTAAAAAAAATGAAAACACGTGTCAGCATAGATCAAAGAAGATGAATGAATTTTAACGTCTTTTTTGGATATGAAGATTTTTTAGCATCTTATTTAACAGATTTAAATTGTGATACATGTCACATAGTACATAATATTTTATTACTTAAAATCTAATTTTAATTTCAAATAAAAATATTAAAGGTGTCACTATTATCTTTAAAAAAGTTTATTTAATTTGATAGCTGTAAATTAAAAGTTCTTACTTGTTGGGATAAAGTGCAAGCATGATATTTTAACTTTATAGGATCATTAAATTACCAAGCAATAATGGTAAATTTATCATAATATTTTCCTTACATATTTTTACATTTGCACACAAATGGAATTTTGTAAAGAATTTTTCACTAATATTCTGATGGGATAGAATTATACACATTTGTATGTTCTCGATGCCAATATACTATTTTAACATTTCTAGTATATAAATGATCAATTAATCGATAAATTTTATAAAATTTTTATTCTCAACAAAGGGCATCACTTGATAGTATTCTAAAAAGAAATTAAGATTTCATAATTTAAAACTGATTTATAAACAGAAAATAATTAAAATGAAGAAATTCTTTTAGCATGCTAATTCGGAAATGTGAGTTAAAAAAATTTTCTTGACACTTATTTAATAATTATTTTACTCTAATATTGCGATAATTAATTTTGTTCAAAATATCCATAGTTTATTAATGGAAATGTAAACTCTTAAGTTAATTACCGAAAGTATATGATAGCATTGTAAACTCCGTAAAGTCTATTTTCGATTTGAATTGTATTGAATCTTATTTGATAATTCTTATCAAAATCACTACTTTTATTAAAATCATTGAAACTGCGTTACAAACAATACGCCACCCAGTTTAGTTTGTTCTCTAGACAATACTTTACTAGTCACCATGTATTTATATGGTCAGTATGAATCCTCACTGAGCTACAGATAAAAAAAAAATCATGTAAATCATGCGTGATTCATACCAGTTAAACAAATACATTAAATGTGAAACATACTTGTTTCAAGTGACGTATAGCATGTTACAGTAATGAACTATTTGTGTGGTTATATGTTTAATTGTTTTCTATCACCTAATTTTTTTAATTCTTAAAATTCTTTTCTTTTTCAGATTTTGTTAGCCAAAATATATTAATTGAATTCCTAATCGTTTGGTAGAATCTAATCTCGAAATCGAACAATCTTCATTCTAGAATCACAAAAATTTGAGATAATCCAAGGTTTGTTGAAAGACAAGGTTTGTAATTGTTGTATTTTAAGGCTTTAGAACGATAACTATGAAAATTTTACTTTTTATTTCAAAATTTTATTGCATGGAAAATCGAGTATTGCTTTTAAATTTAATTCTCACTGAAGGACCATATGTAATATTATAGTCAACCGTGTGAAGATAAATCGATAACATTTTCTATGCTGGCACAAATTGTCATACTTTTTAGCTACTACTGATTGTTTCCTTTAAAACTAAATTCCTTCACTCGTTTCCAACACCTTGCCAGAAGAAAGATTTCTAAGAAGCCACTATTGATTCTCAAGATAATCATAGCATCAAAACATCTTTTTCTCTATAACTGAATTGTAGAATATTGAGACATTATCTTTAACTATCAAATGCAGCATCATTCTACTGAGGCCTATTTTGATAGACATAATAATAGACATCGTAGCTTCCTTGTATTGAGAAGCTGAGTTTAATATCTGTACTTTTCTTTATATACTTTTTTTTCTTTCAAACTTTAAATTCCAACTCCATTGTTATAAGAATGCTTTTCAGTTAGTGACAAACAATTGTAAGATAAACATTCAGAAATCTAAATTAATTAAAATATTTCAGTTTCTATAATCAACCTAAATAATTAAGACAGCATCTTAAACTATTAAATTCATCAATATTATATTGAAAACTATTTAATGAAATGTAATAATGGCTAACGTGACTTTTCTCTTATTAGTAAGGTGATTTCATCATCTGTTGTCATCCTTTAATATCTTATTTTTGCTTGTTCAACGCTAAATTAATTTCCAGCTTCATTGCTGCAATTAATTCTTAGAAAACAATTGCCGATTCTTAAGACAAACATTTCGAAAGCGCATTAATCAAAACCTTTTTACCTCTATTACTGACTATATACTCCAGAGACAACTTATTTAACTATAAAATACTTCAATATTATATTGGAAACCATATAATAAGATTAATAATCAAGAGCATAGCTTTTTTTTCTTATTGGTAAGTTGAGTTCACCATCTATAGTTCTACAATATCTATTTTTGTTAGTTTCAACTCTAAATTACAGCTCCATTGTTGGAATTAATTCTCAGGACATAGTTACCAATTCTTAGGACAAACAATTCGAAAACGTATTAATCAAATCCTTTTTACCTCTTATACTGACTTTATACTCTAGAGACAAGTTATTTAACTATTAAATGCATTAATATTATACTGAAAACTATTTAATAAGACGTTACAATCGATAGCTTTCCTCTAATTGGCAAGTTAAATTCACCATAGTCATTCTTCAATATCTTATTTTTGCTTGTTCAACGCTAAATTAATTTCCAGCTTCATTGCTGCAATTAATTCTTAGAAAACAATTGCCGATTCTTAAGACAAACATTTCGAAAACGCATTAAGCAAAACCTTTTTACCTCTGTTACTGACTATATACTCCAGAGACAACTTATTTAATTATAAAATACTTTAATATTCTGTTGGAAACCGTATAATAAGACTAATAGTCAAGAGCATAGCTTTCTTTCTTATTGGTAAGTTGAGTTCACCATCTATAGTTCTCCTACAATATCTATTTTTGTTAGTTTCAACTCAAAATTACAGTTCCATTGCTGGAATTAATTCCCAGGACATAGTTACCAATTCTTAGGACAAACATTTCGAAAACGTATTAATCAAATCCTTTTTACCTCTTATACTGACTGTATACTCTAGAGACAAATTATTTAACTGTTAAATGCATTAATATTATATTGAAAACTATTTAATAAGACGTTACAATAGATAGCTTTCCTTTGATTCGCAAGCTGAATTCACCAACCTTCATCAAAGTCATCCTTTAATATCTATTTTTGCTTGTTTCAACTCTAAATTAATTTCCAGCTTCATTGCTGTAATAAATTCTTAGGAAACAATGGCTAGTTCTTAAGATAAGCATTTCGGAAACGATTAATCAGAACTTTTTTTTTAATCTCTGTAATTGATTGTATACTTCTGAGTAAACTTACTTAACTATTAAATACATCAATATTATATTCAGGATATGATAATAGATTGTTTAACTTCTTTATTATTGACATGTAGAGATCTGCAGAGACAAACTTACTTAACTATTGAATAGATCAATATTATATTCAGCAAGTGATAATAGATTGTTTAGCTTCCTTAGTATTGACCTGTAGCGATTTGCCATAAATAATTTCTATATATTTTCTTGTATAAACTCTAAATTAATTCCCGACTTTATTACTAGATAAAGGTATTCCAAGAAACAACCGTCCATACACGCACGCACACACACACGCGCACACACACACGCGCACGCACACACACACGCGCACACACACACGCACACACACACACACACACGCACACGCACACACACACACAAAAAAAATTTCAAAAACATTGATAAATCAGAATTTCTATCTCTATGATCGGCTGTCCACTGCGACAAAATCTGTTTCAAATTCCAAATTGTTTAAGAAGTGATAATAATACACTGAGCAGCTTTATTCGTACTGATAAATTGAGGTCATCTTCTATATTTTTTCTATATAATTTACTTTTACTTGTTCCAAATCTAAATTAAATTCTACATATATTGCTGGAGCAAAGCTTTCCAGAAAACAACTGCCAATTCTTTAGACAAATATTTAAAAAAGCGTAAGTTAATCAAAACATTTCTACTCCTCCAACAAACCGCAGTCCCGTGAGACAGCATCTCCGACGGATCATTTTATCTTGGTCCCTTTCAGAAAGAACTGGTCACCTTCGATCTGCGAGTCCATTGTTTAAGATCAAACACAGGGGGTCGGACAGTTTGTCGACGAGGGTCGGTCGAACGTCTCCAAATTCGATCTTAATTCGATCGTGCTGCGGTTAAGGTTAACTCGCAGAACAATTGCCCTCTCCTGACCTAGGGGATTTTGGAGGGGGAGCGTTTGTCCCATAATACGAAGGTCTTTAGGGACATCGAGTCGGGCGTTCGTTCTTTTTCTTTGTGAAGATGTTTGTATCCTTTCAGTTGTACAATCCTGAGTGGTTTCGCAATTTACCACATTCCTTTAGAAATTAATTGGAAAAATAACCAAAGCACTCCAAAAGAAAAATGAGAAAAAAATAAACTATAATTCTTCTCGCAACAACAACCGCCAAATTCCTTTGAGATCAAATAAAGAACAGAGTAGGCGTACTCCAACTAGTAATGATTGCAATATTCATTGAGAAACTAATTGCTTTAAGTGGATTTTGTGAAGGGAGGATTAGAGGGTTTTCTTAATTGTCTCGGAATGCTGCTTGCATCAAAATGAGCATTAGACGACGGTGTTGTATTAATTTCCCGAGTCAATAAGGTTTAATTCGGAAATGCGGCTTGTGTTTCTTCGAAAAATGAAAGATACCAAATTAAGCTTGTCCCATATTACATAGTTTTTATGGACATCGAGTCCAACTTTCATTCTTTTTCTTGGTGAAGATGTTTGTATGCTTTCAATTGCCCAGTCCTGTCTGGTTTTGCAATTTACCACATTTCTTTAGAAATTGATTGGAAAACAACTAATCCAGAAGGAAATTGAGAATAAATATTAAAGATATCAAAGTATGTTTGTCCCATATTACATAGTCTTTAGGAACATCGGGACGGATGGTTGTTCTTTTTCTTTGTGAGGATGTTTGTATCCTTTCAGTTGTCCAATCCTGTGTGGTTTCGCAATTAACCATATTCCTTCAGAAATTAATTGGAAAAATAGCTAAAGCACTCCAAAAGGAAATGGGAATAAAAATAAATTCTAATTCTTCTCGGAATAACAACCGCCAAATTCCTTTGAGATCAAATAAAGAACCGAGTAGGCGTACTCCAACCAGAAATGATTGCAATATTCATTGTGAAACTAATTGCTTTAAGTGGATTTTGTGAAGGGAGGATTAGAAGGTTTTCTTAATTGTCTCGGAATGCTAGTTGCATAAAAATGAGCATTAGACGACGGTGTTGTTGCAATATTTTCCCGAGTCAATAAGGTTTCATTCGGAAATACGGCTTGTATTTCTTGGAAAAATTAAAGATATCAAAGTAAACAACGATCCTTTGATTTACTGGTGGAAATATGCCTGAGGCGCTGTTTTAACCTCTTTTAGGTGTTTCACTTTAAAAACTAAAAGAATTTTGAAGAACTGCAATTGGTCTTCATCAAGTATTCAGTCGACTGTAAAAGTCATTTCCAATTCCCATCTGTCTTTGAAATATTCCATAAATAGAAAGAGCCAATTAATCACGTAGATGGAATTTAAGGGTTTAAGTATTTATTCTCAATATTTCTTTCAGAGGAATAGAAATTGAACAAATAGAATTCAATTTTTGCGAAATGCGATTAAAAATATTTTCCTTTCAAGTCACATAGATATTGTTTGATGCTCATGTTTATAAACTAAGGATATTTCAGAATCGCATGGAAATTGCATATTAGAGCAAAAATGTATCCTTGAATACAATAACATATGTCCTTGGGGAAAAATGCTTCTGTTTCCCATAGAGAGTGCTGACATGTTGTCAAAAAAAAGAAATTAGTTATTGAAACGTTTCAAACGAAGCATTTTGACGATATCGGAACGATTTGTTTGAAACCACAACCTATGATTCCTCAGTCCATGTATATAAATTGACTAGGCTCGTAAGCATACACGTGCTATATTTTTCGTTCTGTTGCTTTTATTTAATAAACATACTTCATATTTGCCCCATTTTTTGTACTTTTGCAGTTCTTACTGTACAAATCTCATTCTTAATTTACAGTCATGAGTGTAAAAGAATTTTTCCTAACAAGGCAAGTTAGTACAGTTGTTTTATTCCTAACGACTCTGCACAAGTCATGTATGGCATGCCTTTAACTACTTTTAATAGGAAGTTTTGATACCCAAATTGGGCTAATTTTAAATAACAATTAATTTTTAAAAAATTGATTTATTTGGATAACCATAAATATATCAATCGTCCTATACTTTCCTAAACAGATTGATATAACAATAAATACCAGAAATAACACATGCTAATTAATTAAAATGCTAAATAAATTCATTAGTCGAGGTTTACTTATTTAGATTAACTCTCCACTGTGGAATAATCTTCCTGCAGCTGAATAACTTTGTAGACGATTTGATTTTCTGATTTTACGGAATCTTCAGAAATTTGATTTATCGCTAAAGAAAGGGGGCAATATATACACTGGGTAAGCTTTTCTTATCTTCTTTTTCTTTTTCGCACTTTTGTTTAGTTTCCATCGTTTATAATATAGACGGGATATTATAACCCATTATTCACGCATTTGAATATCAAATTTTGTATCCTTGTATGTTCTTGATGGTAATACTGTATTTTAATATTTCTAGAACTAAATGATCAGGTAATCAATTAAATTTGATTCCGCACCAGTGGTGCCCTCTGTTAGCGATTTTGAAAAAAAATAATTTCAGGACTTCGTAGTATATAATTATGAATTATAAATTAGAAAATAATAAAAAATAATAATTTTTAACACATTATTAAAGGGACTGTTTAAAAAATACTTTTGAAAAGGCCTAGGTTAGTACGGCATATTTTGTCAAAGTGCTAAAAATTAGAACATAACTTTAGTACAGAAAGAAAAAAAACCAGATCTTATATTTTCTTAAACAAAGGCTGTAGAAGTATTATAATAACACACTATTAATTCTGGAGATATCTACCTATGGGATAAAGAAGGGACTGCATACAAAGAGATATGGATGTTTTCCTTCTCTATGAATCGAAATGAATTATATTTTTAGTTTACCTGTTATAAGTCAATAGCAATTGTTTCAGGTATTTTACAACATTGTTTCTCAAATTTTAGGATGTTTTTACTTCAGGTTTGCCCGTTGTGGGCAACTACTTATTTCTAAGGATGATTGAACTTATTTTTGATTTACCCGTTGGCAACTGCTAAAGAAATTTTATAACAATGTTTCTCCGATTTTAGGATGTGTTTAATTCAGGTTTACCCGTTGTTGGCAACTACTTATTTTTGTTGTTGATGTTTTTACTTATTTTTGATTTATTTGTTATTTTTTCAACTGCTTCACAGATTTTATAATATTGTTTCTCCGATTTTAGGATGTGTTTAATTCCGGTTTACCCGTTGTTGGCAACTACTTATTTTTTTTAGATGTTTTTACTTATTTTTGATTTATTCGTTGTTTTTTCACCTGCTTCACACATTTTCTAACATTGTTTCTCAAATTTTAAGATGCTTTTACTCAAGAGACAGGAAGGAACAAATTTTTAATTTCCGTTATTCTTTTTAGTTAGCATATTCCTTGTTCTCTCAAAATCTAAGATATTGTCTGTTTCAAAATTCCAAACCAAATTATATTTGTATTTTATCCTTGATCAGTCTAAATGAAATGCTATGGAAATCTCATAATATTATGCCTCAAATTTTATTGCTTTCTACCTAAAAGAGATGGATTTTTTTCTTGATTAATCTTTATGATTCTTCTATACTTATTTCTCTGAATATCGGATCTGATTATATTTGTATTTTGGCTCTTTTCAGTCTAAAGAAAGTATTGCAAAAATTTACTTTTTTTAAACTGATAAGTGCCCAGAAAAATTTGTAGTATAGTGAGTGTGTTGTGATTTTCTAATGAACTGTCCGGTTTTAAATACAATATTTTTAATTTCCACAAACACAGCTACACTACAAAATTTACAAACACACATAGACAATTAGGTAAAAGGAAACAGTATGGTGGAGGGATTCCACCGTTTCCAGCCGAAAGCAGTCGGCGTTAGCGAAAGGGTTGCGCATGGGAAAAAGTCGACCTCAGGATGCAGGTCTCCCGTTCAACTGCTTGTCTTCTGTAAAACGCCACAAGGGGGCGTTCTCTGCTCAAGGGAAAAAAGAGATGCTACAGTAGAAAATTTTCCCAAATTCTAAGGCTTTTTCTCACGGGAAATGGAAACTGATAAATTCATGATTCATTGTTACCCTCTTTAATTTCTTGCAAGCTCAGAGACGAATATAAGGATACCCGGAATATAAAATCTTATAGCGTCAACAATTTTCAAATCATGAATAGAACTAAATCCTCGTAATAATAAATTAACTACGAGCACTTTACCTCTGGGAAAATTAACACAAACTTTTACTTTTTCCCGTAATATCCTATACAAAATACAACCTATTTTTATTTCAATTTCAGTATTTCTTTTAATATACGAAGAACTACAAGTGTAATTTCATAGATTACACAAACATTAAAGGGAGATTTATGAAATTTTTATTTTGTTTATGCAAAGTAAACTGTTTTACATTCAGCATGAGTCTATTTCTTGACATGAAGCTTAAGTTTAATTATACGCTTACTGAATTGTTATAACATTTCTTAAATAATTCCAGTTGAATTTTACAGTGGAAGTAATTTGCGCAATTATGAGAACGGAACCGTTTTGTTTAACTGCATTTAAATTGGTAAATTGTTCCAGAAACGTGATAAATTTTCTTAGCTCTTAAAGCGTTTTAAAGTGTTAACGTTATAAAAAATCCCTCTTCAAACAAGCCAAATTATTATATGGTAAACAGATCTCATTTCAGGGGTTGAATTATTTTTATTGAAGTAAAGAGAAAAATAAATGTTTTATAATTGATGTCGTGAATTGAATTTAAAAAGTAATTTTAGCGTTTAAAATGACTAAAAGAGCCTTAACTGGTAAATATAAATTTACGGTTGCAAAATATTCTTTTAAATGCGATGCCACTTGACTAATTTTAAGCTAAATAATATTTCTATTTATCTAAGAATTTGATTTTAAAAATAGTTCTGAAAATAATTATACCAAAAATAGAAAAAAGTAGCTAAAAACTTTAAAATAGAAATTGAAATTTAGAAATTTAATTTGAACATTCAACAGTATTTATAAACGATGCATAATTTAAAAACCATTTTACAAATGAAAATATAAAAACAATAATTTCCTCAGGTAAATGAGTAATTTAAAAAAATAAACAGATTGGCTTTCAACAACTACGCAATAAAGCTGCATGTCAAATCATAACATTCCCAACTGAAGTGTTTAAAGTGAGAAACTTTTACTTACTTACTTTATCGGACACTACATGGATCAGTAAGAAATCTCGACACAATCAAAATTCTTAAAAGATTATTCATTTAAGGTCATTGAAGATACAAAGTATGGATATGTAAGCTAACGGAAACAATTCAATCATAAATCCAATACATTACATTTTTAATTTTAACTTCATATTAATTGAAATAAATTGGATGATATTTTAACAGTATCCCTGGAAAGTTCAAACGAACTGTGAAAAACTTTCAAATTACAAATGCATTCGAAGTTTCCAATTACCGGTATATTCTAGAAAATTCAAATTAGGAAATTCCATTAGGTTTTACAACGAGTGTGAAATAACTTCACCTATTAACTGAAATTATCTGTTAAGATTACCCAAATTTCACATGAAAATTATGAAAATCCTAGGTAATTATTATGGAATTATTCAAAAACAATTATGAAATTGCACAATAAGTTGCCTATGAAATACGATGAAATATCTTGCACACAGGGAAGATCAGCATATTGAGATTATTACATTTTAACCAGGAAACCTAATGTTGATTAATAGAAGATTTTTTTTTTTTTTTTTTTGTAAATATGCATGCTATACATCGCACATTAATTGTGTGCATTTCTTTATCACTTGAATATTAATGAAAGTTTACATGATTTGTTTTCCCTATTCGTCCATATGTGGCACATAGGGATTGCAATATCGGGCCACAAGTTCAATACCGGTATTCGGTATTTTTTAGATCTTAATACCGGGATATCTGTTTTAATACCGGTAATAGAAATTTCAGGAAAAATAAAAGAAAACACAGGTTTTTCTTTGTTTTATTTCCCAGTTTTATTAGAGTGTAAATATCATAAAAAATAATTTGTAACTTATAAATTACAACAGTATATAAAGAATCACAAAAAAGTAAAGGAACAACTTATTTACTTAAATCAGAAAAAAATGTAAATATCACTGTTCAATCTGTAGTACTATTACAAATTTTCGAAATGTGATCTTAAAAAATATAATGCATCATTTGTACCGTCATTAAGCCTGGAACGTAATTTTATGCAAAAATTACCAGTTGTCGAAAACGCTGTTTTGGCATCTACTCTAGTTGGTGGTACTGTTAGCAAGGCGCGATATAATTTTTTCATGTATTTACCTCTAAATCCCTCATCTTTAAATAAATCTATTTCTCGTCGGATGGTTTTGGATATAGCTGATTTCTGTATTATATTTTGTTTCGTTGAATGTTTCTATTTATCGCTAATTCTAATTTTGTTCAAGAGACAATTCTTTTTCACTATCGACGTTAGTGTCATCATAATCTTCAATAACTGAACCAAATTCTTCTGAATGTGGATAGGTTTGTGGGTAAAAAATTTTAAGAAAATTTACTATAAATTTAATCAGATTTGAATTGCTTATTTTCTTTTCTTTTTAATTTTCATTTTTAAAAACATTATAATTATGTAAATACCATAAAACATTTTATATTTTGGTATGCCTTTCTTCTGTGCAGATTTTTCAATGTAATGTATAATTCTTCAGATAGTGATGTGTGCTGTTCTTTCAGTGACTGCAACATGAAATTTATTGCTGCATTAGCTGTTAATAAATTAGAATATCTCCGACTTAATACCTGAACAGCCAGTTTTATTGGAAGTAGAGCTGATACTGTTCTGGATATTAAGTCGAATTCACTATCTGCAAAATTAATCTACAGTTTTAAGTCGATTATTGCTTTTTGGATTGGATTTATCTGTTTCAAAAATCGTTCCATCATTATGAGTAAACTGTTGCTACGTGTTTTAGAATCTAATATTAACATATACTCTGCTTTATTTTCAGTTTTTGTAAAATGGCATTTTTTTGTAGGGGAACGTTTAAATATCTTAACAATTTTTCGAACGTTATAAAATATAGGAAGCAATTCTTAATGGATTAATATTTCATCCTCATTAGTAATATCTTTTTCAATATTTACATTGTCATTATCATCATTGTCAATATCACTCTCATTCTCTTCAAAGTCGGAATCCGAAGTTTTTATATCCACAGTATTTGGATTCTTCTGTTCTTTATTTTTTTTTGTATAATATATCTATTATTCCTAATTGAATTCCATTTGATCTTGGATTTCCCGCGTTAGTTACTTTTTAGTTCAATTTTTTTCACGTGTATGTGAGTGTTGTGCTATTTCTGACAGCATTTTATTTTAAGTCAAAATTTCGTATTGACATGTATAGCCAAAAGTGATAAAATAAAGCTTTCAGGAATAGTGCTAAGAAAATTTTACATATCATTAAATATTGTGACCAAGAAGCAGAAAACGTGTAATTAAAATATTCCTGAAAAAATTTAATAACATATAAAAAAAGAAACATTTTAATATAAAAAATATCATTATTATTTTGTAAAAAAGTAATTACCAAATTTTAAGAACTGAAAATTTTTATTTATTCTTCATGATTTAATGTTTATTTCCCCTTTATTAAATAAAAATTGCTCTGAATATTTTACTGTGGATTAGTACCTTCTCCCTTCTGTATTATTAATTATCTATAATGTTTACCCTCATAAAACCGCAAGTCTTTATTGTTAAATGCAAACACCTCATCCTTTCATCTTTCCTCTCACCCCTATTTTGTCGATTTAAACCCATCCTAACGCATGCGCAAAAGCGCGGATGGTTTTACAATCTGTTGTCAAACAGTATTTTATCACTTTTCTTGATTGTACGATGCAACTTTGTATTCACAGTCTAATTAATTTCGCCGTTAGGGAGACATAAAAACAAAAATGTGTTCTATTTTGTTATGTTGACGATCCCTGAACATATAGTGGAAAAAATTTCTAGTAAATACTGAAAAAACGGTATTCAAACTTGTGAATACCGGTACTACAAAATTGTACAAATGGCTCAAAATACCGGTATTTGGTATCCCGGTATACCGGTATTGCAATCCCTAGAGACACATTTGTCTTCAGTCAGTATGAAATCTGTCCAGTAGCTCAATTTTGTTACTAACTTCGACGAATTCCTTCATCCCCCCCTTGCCCCTATATTTTCTGCAGTTTGTATAGAAAGTTTCGTTTCATTTGCTTTTATAGATTCCTCCTAAAAGGGAAAGTTGCATTATGATCACTTTGTATCCTTTCCAGTATCCCCAAGATAATGTCCATAGCACATCAGGATCATCTTCTTGTAGTTAACAACATTTTGATGGTGATAACGACAACTGAATTCTAATCATTATTTTTGCTGATTAGACATTAAAAGAACTATTTTGAATCTTTGGTAACCAGTAACTTTGTAATCTGAGAATCTCTCAAAAAAACTAAAGGAACAAAAACATGAAGAAGGAAGCCGCCCGGAAGCCGAAATCAAAGCCGCCCGTTTTTCACCGACCTTTTAGTGTTATCGTATAATTTGTCGCTTTTTAGGTTCGGATTTATTATACAATATAGTGATAAAAAATATGCATTCTATAACAATACATCATTCTTTTCACCAATGTGATAGAATATTTGATAATGATATAGAATTTTGGTGAAGAATCACATAGGCATTCTTCACATAGTTGGGATTTTGAGATATGGCACTTAATTGAAGATGAAAAGACTTGCTGATGGATACTTTATTTCGTTTTGAATTTGGTATAAAACTCGATATTCATTTGTAATACTAGTGATAAAAAATCCAAATCCCATCTATTTCATTGCATATTTGAGTCTTCATGATCATGTACACACAATCGGACACACTTGCTTTTATTCAACAAAAGATTGATAGAGATATACAACTTTGAAGAATAATATATCAGTTATCATTCTTCAAGCAGCCGGCATTCAGGAATAGGGGTAGCACATCTTACCCGTTATCTGGGCGTTCCATATTCGAATCCCAGTTCGGGCATGGTTGTTCTTCTTCTATGTTCTACCTGTAAGGTGTACCTACCTCCCTGTAAAAGGGGCTTGTGCAAGCGAATGTGAAGCATGAAGTAGCTAAATCGTACTCTTGGCCTTTGTTAGCGCTACTGTAAAAACAAGAGATACTTACTCGGCTTAAATCGCTAACAGAGAGCTGTCAGCGGGCTTATAAAGTGCCATAAGTCACAACACAGCAACATTCTTCCAGCTCGATATGTTTTAGAATCATCATGCCCGTAAACTTCATTACATAATGCTATTTCTGGAGATCAGTCTAAGATAAACTTGGCGATTCATCTCAGTTTTGAACCTTTTCGCAAGTATAATGCTTTGTCTTTGAACATTCCAAACAAGAAAACATAAATAAAAATTGCGGAAAGTGACGATTGGTTACCTATATAAAATAAGATAAATATATTCAAATAAACTAAAAGATATTTTGATATTAATTATTAAAAACTCATTATTCGTTAGACGGAAGTCGGAATGCTTATAATTATTAGAAAAGTTGAGATTCGTTATCTAATATGAGAACAGAGATATCTAGAATGATAATAGATAATTAAAGCTATGTTGAAAAGTGTATTACTAAATGGTAAGAAATTTTAACACAAAGTAAGAACAGGGGCAAAGAAATCCCCCCCAGCAAATCTAGTTTTCCCCCTTAAGAAATCCGATAACTCTGCAAAACTCGGCGCCTCCGAAATCGCTGGGGTAATTCAACCAGTTCATTCATCCTCTCGGTGCGTGTTTAACTCCCAAATTAAAGCCAACCATTGGAAAATGCATGTCAAAATAATTTACAGAAAGATAACGACGAGTCATTACATTCTCATCCTGTGAGCTCCGGCAGGAAAATCAAAACCTCATCTAATATCGCAACCTCCCCATGTTCCAGATTTCCTAAAAATGACAGCGCCGATATTTCGAGCGGTTACCGCTAATTTCCCCAGACGGCGCCTCCAGCGTCCATTTTCGCCACGATGCCAGATTCGCGGAAACGAGAGTAAATGACACAAAATCTGATTTCCTCTTCCCTATCGCACTACTAGTATCTTTTGGAGGTGTGCCTCCTAATATATATACAGATAGATAGATATGTGTATAATACAGGCTCTGGGGAATACACCCGCTCGAACCTCCCCCAAGATTCACTCATCATATCCGCCACAATCCTCCCCCTCCCTCCCCCTGACTAATGTCGGCCAAACGATAATTGAAGCTGCGAAGGAATCGAATAAAATCTGTCACGTCGAGTAACAATACTTGCCGATTCTTGATGAATGAGGAGTCCAGTCCAGTGACTGCGAGTGAATATGGATTGGCGAATGCTGACTGTTTGATTTCGTTAATAAGAATGTTTATATCTTGATCAGTGCAGTTTGGAGTTTGATAAGGCTTAGTCTATTGAATATAATTTCGTGTAGGTTAATGCATTCCATATTAAAACGGTCAGACAGTGAATTGACAACGCCAAGGTATACTCGCCAAATGTTAATCTTTGCAGCGGAGAGAGTGGGAAGCGTTTTCGTTTGAATTGGCAGCAGATGGTGGATTTAAACACTGAAATTGTGTATTTCTAGATACGTTTTCGCGTTTTATTTACATATTTGTTAAAATTCTATTAATAGAATTTTCAATGCCAGAGGTTGAGATTTTGTGTTTTATCAGTATTTTATAAGCTGACTATAATACATGTTTAACCTAATTGTTTTCAAATTAGGATAAAAACACTGCTTAAAAATGTGTTTCAAAATCTTTTAATTTCATTTTCTAAAACTACTTTTCTTTACATAAATATCTGAGTTATAAATGATAGATAAAGAAAAAAAAATAAGAGTATGTAATAAAAAGACAAAGTTTTGGTGTTCGAAATGGTTCAAAAGTCAAAGAAAACAATTAAAGAAAGGAAGTGAAGAATCAAGAAAACGTTGGAAAAAAGTCAACTTCTGATTTTTTCCCTTTAGCTTAGGGATGAGCTGTGACCTTTGTGGCTCTGATATGGGCATAGAAAATACCTTATTATATATTTAAAAATCTTATTTTAAGACGCTTGTCATAAACTTTAAAAGGGAACACATCTGTACAAATACATAATCTTGTGCAATGTCTGAATATTACTTTAGTGGCAAAACGCTAAGAGATAGAAGTTGTAACGTTTTACATTGACGAAATTCTCGAATGGTGAAGGAAAAAAGGAGACATTTAATTTAGTATTTAGAAGCTATTTTATGAAAATAAATTATAGATGTTGCTAAAAATGCATTGTCACTGACATTGCATAGAAACGGCGTAGTAATTTGTGGGCGTTGGAGAAAACCAAATATTTCACGTATGACAGTCATAAATTCAAATATCTCAGTATCTCGATCTTCCTTAGAATCAATGAGACTCTTATTGTAATAGATATTTCATATTTGATTCCATGAGAGAAACCTCACTGAAATAGAAATTTGGTGGATTTGATGAATCTTTTTCCCCAGGATATGGTTTCACCGATATTGAGAAATTACCACACATTATACCATAAATTTGGTTAATTTGGATGTGTTATATCTTCTTTTTACGTTTATATTATGCGTTTGGAAACACTTAATATATTGTTTTGCCATGAAAACATTTTAAACTTCATCGGCTTTTTATGCTATCGTACTTTGAGCTAAACTTCGATTTTTGAAAAGAATGAAGAATCGGAAGATGAAAATGCATAATTGTGAAAAAGAACATGCAATTAAAAGCAAATAACTGGAGTTATAACATTTTTAAAGATGCTATACTGAGACAGGATTTGATTCCACAAGAAATTGTTTTGTGAAAAATAAATAGAACAGTTATTAGGCTATTAAAATAACTCGGAGTTTGCTGCTTATTATAATTTGAAATCTAAAAATGCTTTGTTGATGGAATTAAGATTACCAAGTTGCGCGTAAAAATTTTACGTGAAATTAAGCATAAGCCTTATTCTTGGCGAAGAACCAGATTGAACGCAGCCTGATAAACAGTATAAACAGTTAGTAATTCTGGCAAAATATTACTATAGCAATGGCATTCAATTATTCTCTTTAGGAGATTCTTTAAGAAAATGAGTAATACATATTTATCATCAGATTTGGTAGATCTTCATTTCAAACCATAAAAGGAGAGCAAAAACTAAATAAAAAAACATTCAATCTATAATATCACTCCAGTTACATATTAGGTCAAATTCTACAAATTCATTTCAATCTTATTTCATTACGATTTCACAAATGAATGACCAAACCTTCTGTTACAATAGAAAGAGAACTGCAGCATCCGTAATTGCCTAATTTCATTAATAAGAATGTTTAGACCATGACTAATGTTTCCCACTCGAACAGACGGCGATAAAGTTTCGTTGTTTGACATAACATCATAAAGTTAATGCATTTGGGACTGCTACCGGTAAATCATGAATCAAACTAAACGTTTGTTTCGCTTCGATTTAGTGAACACATTTTCACGTAAAAGCATACCTGATAGGATTTTGGTGTTCTCCCTTGATGGCTGCCTTGTAGCGAGTTGGGCTAAGAAACAGGCGCCAGGGCGCGAGTAAGGATTGATTATTTATTATATAATATGATAGGATGATTTATTACTTAAATAACTTGTAATAGTAATTTAGGTCTTATTCCTATGTATGGGTTTTAATATAGCAATAAATCGATATAAAGTAACATAGTTGTATTGTGGTAATAGTTTTTGTTCTGAAATATTTTGATGGTTACCTTGATGGCGATTTTGTAACGAGTTATGCTGCAAAATATGCGTAGGGGGGATGTTAGGAATTCGGAGTTAGGATTGAGTATTGATTATATAGTATCATAGAATGATTTATTACTGAAATAATCTATAGTAGCAATTTAGGTCTCATCATTATGGATGGGCTCTAATATAGCAATTAATCTTTATAAATTAACATCGTCATTGCAGTTCTAATACTAATAGCAAATAAATTTTAATGCAAAATAATTTTTGCTTTAAACTATTTTTTCATGATAAATAATGAGGAAAAATAGAGATTGAAAGCTATGAAAACATTATGCTTGTGTATATAACTTGTATTTTCATTGCATTTTTTAAAACTAGTTTATTGTGGTATTTATTGAATTTGAGGTAAGTAAAGGAACTTTCTAATGCATTTTAGTTATATGGATAGATTCAAAAGAGTGCGTTATTTATTTTTTTAAATTTCATATCTTAATGATGTGCTTTTCATTTAAATATGATTATATTAAAGCATATTCGAATCTTCAGTCAAGAATGTTGTAGCATGATAAAATTTAAGGTTCCGGTTGAATTACTTTTATTTTTTAAAATTAATTTTTAATAATATAACAGCGTTAGCCTGGACACGAGGAACGTGTCTGATATCTGTGCAAAAATAGGTGCAAATACACAAATATTATTTTTTTTCTCATTAAAATTTTTTAAAGAAATCGTCAAGAGATATAATCATTATTTTTTATCACAATATATAAAGGTATAATTCTTATTTCTTAAAATTCTTTTTTAAAATTTTTTTTGAATATATTTAAAGCAAGAGTATAGAGTAATTTTTAGGAAGTAATATTGGCTAATATGAAATAGGATTCTTATAGCTATACTAAGCTTCAGAATTTTATAGCTGTACTAAGCTTCAGATTTTTATAGCTGTATTAAGCAACAGATTTTTATAGCTCTACTAAGCTACATATTTTTTTATAGCTCTACTAAGCTACAGATTTTTTTTATAGCTCTACTAAGCTACAGATTTTTTATAGCTCTACTAAGCTACAGATTTTTTTTATAGCTATACTAAGCTACATATCTTTATAGCTATACTAAGCCACAGCTTTTTTTATAGCTATAATAAGCTACCGATTTTTTTATGACTATACTAAGCTACCGATTTTTTTATAGGTATACTAAGTTACATATTTTTTATAGCTATACTAAGCTGCAGATTCCAATTCACATCATCAGAATTTTAGAAAGCAGATAAGTAATATAATATGTACATCAATGTCAATGAAGGTTTGCCGTATTTGTAGCTAACCGCACAATCCTGTCAGTTTTAGTTAATGGATGCGTTACTTTAGTACTCCTCCTGTCAAAATGTTACCTACGGTATATACGTTTTCCAGTGTATCAGTTAGTCTGCAGTCATAAAGATTACCGATATTAGTTGTCAGTAGAGTATAATAAAATATTTTACTTGCAGATTTCAAAAGTATAAAATCGAATCCATAGGCAATAAGATATATATATATTTATTTACAATAGCATAGAAATACAATGTTATTTTTCATGCTTTCTAGAAAACTACTAGTTTTCTCAAGCTTCAAACTATAGCTTGCAGAACATCTTAAATTCTTAAACTAAAATAATACTCCAAGCATTTTAGAATTCCATCGGCTTGTTTATTCTTTCAACATAACAGCGTATCTAACAAACATTGCCAGATTCCAGAAGGTTTACAATGGATCATCAGCTATTATACAAAAAATAAACGAAATAATATTATGTTTATCAAAGAAAAAATCGTTTGCTTTTACTTTTTAATAATATTTTAACAAAATAAAAATAGTAGCAGTTATAAAATGTCTGAAAAGGAATCGTCTGCTAAATGTCTATTAACAGATTTTGATCATGATATTTACCGAACAGTTATTTAGGCATGCTATACAGAATCGTCATACATAAATAAATTTCATGTGTCTCAGTCAGTTTTTCAGGCAGTTTGCCATTAGATATCTTACTAGTTTTAGTTGCCAATGCAGTACAATGACCCAAGGTATATTTTTTTAAACTTTAAATTGTAGAAAGTGTAAAATCTAATCCACAGACAATGATATATAATTTATTTAGAATGGCATATAAATATTTTTACAAGCATTAATAGTCGGTAGAGTATAATAATATGTTTTTATTGTAGATGTAGAAAGTATGAAATCCAATTCATATACAATGAGGTATATACATTTATTTACTATACCGTAGAAATGTTTTTGCTAGTATTAGTTGTCGGTAGAGTATAATAACATGTTTTAATTGTAGATATGGAAAGTATGAAATCGAATCCATAGACAGTAAAATATATATATATTTACTTACAATGACATACAAATATAATGTAATTTTGGCACACGACACAGAACTGCCTTACATGAATATAGCTCAGACCTTTGAACGAACTATCAAACATGCTAACAGCACTAGCATGTCAAACATCTCACCAACCTCGTATGTTTAATCGAATTTATCAGCCAGTTTGCTATCAGTTATCTTACTAGTATTAGTTGCTTGTAGAGGATAATAACTGAAGATTTACTTTTGACTTAAAATGTGAAAAGTATAAAATCGAATCAATCATTATTAAAGTATACATTTATTTACAATGCTATATAAATTTGACGCTATACACGCCTAGAATATCACTTAAAATTTTTCTTCCTAGAATTTTTGATATGCTGACGATATAAATTGGTTTTGCTTCTTCTCCTGATTCCATAGAAGAAGAGGTTTAAGAATTACAAGCAATTCATGACTGGATCAATCATTGGTGGCAAAATTCACAAAAGTTTTTATCGGTTGCAAACGCAAGTATCTAATATTAATATTTATCGTAATTGGCACTGTAATAAATTACAACGAATATTAATTTAATGTGGCAAGTGCAGAAAATAATGCCAGAAATTCAATGCAGCAATATCTGTAATATACTGTCTTAATATAATTGAAAAGAAAATAAGTTAGCTTGTAAATTTATTACTTTGAAAAGAAACTAAATTAGCCTTAAAAAATTTATAAATTATTTTAAGTTTTATAAAAAGTGAAAGGTTTGTATTTGTTGTAAATTGTTGTATTTATCATCATTTCTGTGTCTCCTATTTGATAATGACATAAAAGCAGAGATTTAGAAACTATGGTTTAAAATTTCAGCTGATATCATTTTGAGAGGTCAAAAATAACCAAAACTACTATTTCAAATCTTATTTTAAGTGGACTACTTGATTTAAGAAATTATATTCAAATTTACTGGTTAAACAGTTATAACATGCTAATTAAATTATAATAATTTTAATAGTTTCTATTGTCATTTAACTATAATTCATTAATGCGCCTTTTTCTGATACAGTTTCGAAAGCTGGAGTTGAAGTTGCAATTAAATTGTTTGATGGAAATGACGAAGTGAAAACTTTTTTTCACACGAAAATGAATCGAGCCTGAAATATATTTAACAATCCCTACTTTAAAACAAATTAAATATTTGATTTAAAGATAAAAGAAAACTAACTAACCTTTCTGGTTAACTTGTTCTAGCCAGAAAGCTTTTAGATTTCAACGAGATTCTGTTTTAAAGCTATAATTGAATTTCCACCGTAAAATGTTTAACAGTCTCTTTTTTGAAGCAAATTAGATAGTTTTTTTTTTTTTTTGAAAACTTAATCTAAAATCCCCCAAAATAACATTTTAATGGAAGCAACATTTTTAATAGTGTTTAAGTGCAGTGTTTTAATTCTCTGTAAAGAAAATTGCCTAAGCTTGTGTATATTAAGCTTTATAGTATTATGACTTGTTAAAAAATTTCAGAATTTACTAATTTAGTTTTTGATTGTATCTATCCGATTTCGTTGTAAATGCTTCAATGAATCTTTATAAGATAATTTTAGATGCTTTAATTAATTGACTTATTTCATGTTTGTAGCAAAATATACTTTTAAGTTAAATAATGTGCACCTGGGACCAAGTTTAAAAAAATATTATTTAGAATTGTGATTAAATACAATTAAAGCAATATTTTGCTATTTTCCTGCAATAAGTTTCTATTACAGTATAACATTTTTTTCATCAGCATGAAATTGAAAAAAAAAATACTTAACAATGCTATCATTTATTTTTTGTCTAAATTTAGTATCTGTTTTTATTTAAATTAAAAAAAAATATTTAAATATTTTTTACAAGAATTTTTATCATTCAAGTGAAACTCAAAATATTTTCCTTAATGCTTCAAATTTTTTCTCTTTAAGTAAAATTTAGCGCATACTATGTTTTTGATTGCTATGTTTAAGATTGCTGTTTTGAGATTTTTGAAATTTTATTTGAGTTACAATTAAGAGTTATCAATATTAATAAAAGCAAGCAAAAAAATAATAAGTACACTTTTTTTAGAGAGTTAAAAGGATTAAAAAATCATATTTGACCATTTTTTAATATTTATTTCCATCCATAATTTATTATTTTTTTGATTAACACCTTTTAATTTTTTATTTTCATTTTAGATATTGATGTATATTTCTAATTTTCCCTAATATTCAAAACATTTTAAACATCGAGTGTAACTCAGCAATAATCCATCTATTGAAATAAATTATGTATATTAAAATTCCTGAAGTAAAACTGCTGAATCTTTTCCCACTCATTTCCGATTGCGATGGATGAAAGGGCCGTGTTAATAAAAAATAATTTGTGTTAAACAATTTAACCACAGTTTTATAATTTTTTTTAACTTTAATTTACATTAGAAAACGAAATTTTCTCGTATAAGCACGCATGGATTTTAAATCGATTCAATAAATATAATTCTAAACATTAAGATTAATATTTATCCAGATTTCTTTTACTGATTTTTCTTTCATTAAAATGAATGTAAAATAACTAGGACCTGCCTAAACTTGAAACTTGATTATCTCAAAATTGAGAATTTCAAAACATGCACTTATTTCTTCGCAGCGATAGGATTAGAATTTTTATTTTCTGTTTTATAATATCTCTATTTTATAATAATAATGTGTTTGTGCATGTTGAAGGGCGTGCCATTGCTCTTAAAGGTGCCAAATTCGATGCAGGCATAAGATAAATCTCAAAAATGTTTTCTGATGAAAAAATTATTATAATTTGTAATATGGTTGCTATGATATGTTTTCTAGAAGTTAATAAAGTTTTTAATAAATTTACGTATTTCCACATGTTTCAAAATAATTAACCTTGTTAATCTGAAGAACGTTCCTATTCTCGCCAAGTACCGTTCAACATTTCTGCTGCCAGATTAGACACAGCATCTGTTATATTGACTTAAAATGTATCAGTATCTTCAACTGGTGTTGTAAAAACTCTGTCTTTTATGCTACCCCAAAAATTGGCAATGAATTGTAATGCCCGAATTCAATTCATTGAACCAAAGAACATATTGAGCTTTTTCCATCATTAATGCAATTTTAATGGCACACGAATCACTGTTTCGGTACAGTTGGACTGAAAGAAATGAAGAACATGTCTATTCCACAGTTAAAAAAATTATAATAACTAGTCCTTTCCTATTAATTTTTATTTGATCAAGGAAAAACTTTCTGATCATCCAAGTTGTACTTTGGAGATTGATAAAATGCAAACTGATTGATTTATTTGATTAAAAATTGATTTAAAAATTTTTAATTAATTAAAACTTAAACGGGTCATCTGGATTTTTAACAATGACATAATACACTGTATGAAATTCATTTTTATAACACTACAAAGTTTGTAAAATTGTATTTTTGATTATTTTAATTTAACAGTAAAAATAAATAATGAATGAATTTTGGTAATATTTAAAACATATTCTTTTATATAATTTTAACAATAGATTTTAGTAAAATAGTTCAAATGGGGATAGTTAGATAATAAACAATAGATTCAAATCGTTTTCAATATTTCACGAAATACTTAACTTTATGGATCTTTTTCCATTGTAGGAAATTAAGAAAAAGGAATACTGAATTCTGTTTAATATCGTTGTCGTTGACTTGACGAATAAAAAGTGTATTTGTGATACCGCGAAAAATAGAAAAGAAGTAAACCAAAAAATTGCTCTTTTAATAGAACAATAATGGGAAATAAGAAACTAAAGTTACAGTATCACGAAATTTCGAAGATAAAATTTTTTGACAATTACTTTTTAACAGGTAATTCTACAGATTTTCATGTTGTGGAACTAGACTTAAGCTTTAATTTCTGTCAAAATTTAATATTTTAAATTTTTGAAAGAATTAATGAAATCATGAAAATTAAGTCATACTTAAGAAATGCATTTCGATGTATAAATAATAATCCCGACAACCCTGTAAGTCTCCAAAGGCGGCTGGTTGAAAATATTAAAGAGAATGAATTTCCAAGCTCTAAAAATATTTTTATAGCTTCCACAATGTGTTCAGCGGAGCAGAGACTTCCCACTTACAATTTAATCACTCATAAATTTTTAAGGAGCAAAAAATTTGGCCACGAATAAGATAATTCGAAATTGCAAAAGCAGACAAGTTTCTTTTGTCAACTGCAACATGAAACGGTAGAAACATCACTTATTGCATTTCCCCATTCCCAAATCGAACATTCCATTCTATGTACTCAAGGCAATACTACAAATTTCATCTTTGCTAGAAAGCAATGCCACCACCACGTGATCTGCCGGCGGCATATGCCGTGTAAAAGACAGGAATAGTCATTTTGCCTTGTCACGTGACCAGGGGGGTGGATAGAGAGACCCGAGACGAGAGCCAGAACAAGCAGATAATTGGAAGGATGCGGATAAATCCAATAAAAGGAAAACGCCATCGCTTCTATTTTATTTTCGTGCCCATTTAGTGATGGAATTCTCCCGTTTCCATGGCAATGGCAGCCACGCATTAATGCGTAATCGACTGTGGTTGCTCGTGAAAAAAAGTTGGATAGAATAATCTAAGACTTTTATGGTGGGCCTTCATGCAATACGTATAATGAGATGAACGAATTAGTCAAGGGAAAATGCAAACCTAGAACTATCGCAATGTCATTTTTGTTTTGGTATAAGTATTAAAATAATTCTTTAATGCAGCCTACGTCGAGGTTCCGCTATTTCCCATCATATTGCGATACTGGATTAAAGTTAAAAATGACCTAAAAATGATCCAGTTGAACAATAATTCAGATTATGTCTAGAGAAATTTTTACATTTTTTTAATGTATCACTATTGTTAAAAAACATTATTTATTACATTCTATAATATAAAGTTTATTAAATTCTGGGTCTAGAAGTTTTGTTTTGTTTTTATTTATAAAAAATATTCTAATTTTTTTTGGTACAATTCCGTTTTAATGGTAACCAAACAGCGCCAAGAAAAAAATTCGCCAAATTATAAAAATATATTCAAGTGCATTATTATTTATTATGAAAAATTTTGAATGTGTGAATCACATGCTATATATTGTAGTTGGACAATTGAAATCGCCGAATTGGCGCCATTTTTCCTTGGCACTTTTTGGTGGCTGTTACAACCGACAAGTATTTTTTTTTAATACAAACACATTGAATAACTCTCTTATATCATAATTAAAATTTCATCTCAAAAATGATTTTTTAGAAGAATTCAGTACATCATTCTCAATAAAATAATCCCTATCCTTTTCATAATCGAGTTTCATCTTCTGTTCATATGTTTCAAGAACAATTGGAATATTATAAAAAACGCAAAATAGACAGGAAAAATTAAGATGAGTGAATTTTTATTTTATATACAGAATTTTATGAAAATTTAGAAAAGAATTTCATTTAATCTAAGGATAAACACATTTGATTGAGAAAGTACTGTAAAAGTAAAAATGTTTGAAATTTCAGGACTAGGAAAATTTGGATGAGAAAATTTTACCTATAAATAAAAACAAAGTTATTGCATAAAAATTGTATAAGGATTTGATGAATATAAAAATTTATAACATATGAAGTATGGCTATAAAATTAATAATTCATATTTTTCATCTTAAAAATATAAGATGAGCATTTTATGAAAATTGTATATTCTAGAATGTAGTTTTGCTTTTTAATTTTCCATAAATGGATATTTTTATTTTATTTATTAAATATCTAAATAATAATAAAATATATTTTATCTATTCATTATATATTATTTTTATTATATATATATCAGCTAATAATTAAAGCTTTGTTAGCTTACGCTAATTGTTTAGCATGAATTTTGCACAGCAATTTGATAATAACAGAGGAAATCGTTACAAGCGGATTTGAATATTATAGCAATTCAGCATCAAATCTAATTGCATTTTCTTCACATTAAAACAACAACAACTCAAATATCGCCAATTGTTAAAAATAAATGCATAAAATATATTTAACAACGATTTTATTGATTTAAGTTATTGAATTGGGTACCCAAATCAGGCTACTACATTTTTATTTAGAGATATTTCCGGATGAAGGATGGTTGTAAAAGTTTTAATATCAATTTTTCATGTTTAAATATAAATCTATTAATCTGGGAAGAAAAGGTTAAAATAGTTGTAGGTATTATAAAAGCATATAAAATTAACTATAAATTAATAATTGATTACGGTTAAATATAAATATGTAAAAATATGAAAAAGTATCTTTTTTTTTGTTGGCTAAATTTTAGAAATTCCTTTTACGTAGTTTTATACAGAAGAAAATAAAGAATAAAAAGTCAAATCGATGTTTGCATTTTTTTTTGTCAAATTTGATTTTATCCAGAAAAAAAGCATAGGTCACCGAAAAATGCATATAAGTACTTTTTTTTACAATCAGAATCCAAGGAAAAGAGAAAAAAATTATATTCAGCTATATTCTAAGCTGTTGTACTATTCAAAATAGCATCATACTGGACGATTTTCAAATTAAAATGGAAAAAAAATTAAATCTCAAGTTAATATTTTGTTTCAATAACAAAGTCTGAATTCATTTTCCGAAGATTTTATGCTTGCGAGTCCAACTTTTTAAATGTTTTTTTTTGAGAATCAACCGTCATAAAATAAGACTGTTTTTCAAGTCCTACTATTAGCTTACACTCTATATATATCTTGTCCAAATTTTCAATAGTTAATAAAATACTTTTTTTTTCAAATATTAATTAATTCATGAAATTTGTCCAGTAATTTCTATTTGGTCAAGAAAGTCGCCAAATCCGTCACCATGTCGCCAAATGGTTGCCAAGTTTGTGGCCAAGCTCTATTTTGCCACTTAATATTGTAATTCTGTCATATGTATATACATATTTATATTAATTGTAATTATTTAATAAAAAGTAACTAAAATAATTTTTTTGTTGACCTAAGTAGGAATTGATTAAATTTTTTTTTACAAATATTACATGTTCACATTTAATTTTCATTACTTTTTATTTAAACATTGTTTAACTAAATGTTGAAACCAAACATATTTTTGTTCACACTTTATTTAAACATTGTGATGATAATTTAAATATCTGTTTACTACAGGGAGTATGAAAGCAGCCATTTTGAACGAGAATTGAAATATCCATCGACAGATATAAACAAATGGTAAGATTTGGAATCAATTATTTAGTAGTATACTAAGGAATTAAAAGTTCAGTTTAAAATTTTTTCAGTGTCTGAAAGATAAAATAAATCTAATTATCAAACTTTAACGCGTATTAGCTATTTTAAAATCAATTTCTTAAGCAAATCTTTAGTGTTGCAGTATTGTTTGTTGGCAAGTAATTCTAATTTCATATGTCCATTTCTGGCGATATTATAGAAATTCTTTTTCGAATATTCTTAATATCTGGATAATTTTCTTTAAGAAACTGTTTGAATTTTATTTCCATATTTATTTTTGGAGACCTTATATTCATTTTTATCTTTCTTGATTTACATTTCAGTGCTGTTTTACATCTTTGAATGCTGCTTCACCAAATTTTAAATGTTGATAAAATATTTTAACGAAAAATTTCACATATTAAAATATAATCCATTTAAATTTGATACGGTAAATTCTCAATACATTCTATGGGTTTTGAATGATAGAATCGAGAATTTGTTCATATAAAGCAGTTTTATAATTGCTTAAGACTTTAAATTGCGAAAAAAATTTATAATTTTTGTACGCATTTTTGAAGAGACTATCATTTATCAGTTTATTATCAGTATTTAAAGAATGAATAGAAGCGCAACTAATATCATAATTAAAAAATCAGGTAATAAGAATTTGCGAAATTTTGAACAAAGAATTTGATAAATCCTAAATTAAAAGGCGCATTGCTTTATATCTTTTAAGTTAATTTTCTATTGTATGCATGCGAAAAGTCAAAATTATTAAATATTTAAAAACATTTTGCAAAAAAAAAAAAAAAAAATCCCGAAAGTAGTTATTTTATTAACAATTTAATTAATCTCTTGAATCTTTCATTAAAATCTTTTGCATATTTCTTATTATTTCTGAATAAAATTCGAATAAAAAAATTTATTAGCAGTTTTAATTTCTTTAGTTGTAAAAAAGAAGAAGAAGATGAAGGGAAAAAAACCCTCACTCTTCAATTATATTCATATAGATTTCGAAGAAAAACATATTGCATTTTTTTCGCTCAGGTAAAATTCTTACTTCCCATTTTTTTATGAAGTGGATTTCTTGTTTATTTTTCACATCTAACAAATATTTCTTTATGAATTCTAAGAATTATGGTATTAAGAATTCTGGAATTCTTAATACCATAAGCACTGTGATTTCTAAAAACAAGTAAGAAGTGAAGAATTCCCAGAATTTCTGTATGAACGAAACTATTTTTCTTTCTTCTCTTTGTTCGGTGAGTCAACACCGAGAACATGGAAACAAAACAGCAAAAACTTTTATTGACATGATGGCAGCTTTTCCAAAAATAGGTAGTTTTATTTTTAACCACATGGAAACTGAAGAAACCAAGGCAAAGAGTTTTCGTTTTAAAATTCTACTACCTGTAGTTTTTTGCACAATCGCAAAATTCATAGAAAGTTATAAAAATAGAATTTAAGGCATTTACGAAGGTGCGTGTTTTTATTTGGATAAAGTTATTTGATAAAATTAGTTTAAAATACTATTGATGGTATGTGTAAGAAATTGTGAAAAATAATCTTATGAATCAAAATTTTTGATATCTGTTTCGGAGGAGCTTAATTAATGTTTAAAATATAAAAACAATTTTTTAGTGTTCGTTCTGATAGCATTTTTCCTTCACTGTAAGTTTGTACTGTGGTATTTCCATGATAAAAAGGCTATTTAAAAGATTTTAGTTATATTATCTATTTCTTTTTTTTTTACTTTCCAAAATCCATCAGTCGTGTTTGGTTTGTGCTTGGGAAGATCTCGTTTCAACATAATCCATAGGTAAATCGTCTATAAGATAACTTTCAGGAATATGTTAAGAAGGAGATTTTGCAGGAATATGTTAAGAAGGAGAATTTGCAGGAATATGTTAAGAAGGAGAATTTGCAGGAATATGTTAAGAAGAAGAATTTGCAGGAATATGTTAAGAAGGAGAATTTGCAGGAATATGTTAAGAAGGAGAATTTGCAGGAATATGTTAAGAAGGAGAATTTGCAGGAATATGTTAAGAAGAAGAATTTGTAGGAATATGTTAAGAAGGAGAATTTGCAGGAATATGTTAAGAAGGTATATATGTAATACCTAAATCAGTCTTCATTTTTTTGAAGGAATACAGTGATACTTTTCGAAGTACTACTTATCTTGATGAAATTTCATTATTTGAAAGTCAGTATGTTAAAGAAATGGAATTTCTTTTGTAAGTATCTTATGTAAAACTATCTTTTGAATTGATGGTGCACTGAATTGTTTTTAGCAATTTTTCCGCTCATCTTAATTTTAACTTTCTATTGTAAGAGAAATCCATGACAATCGTAATCACTTTACTGTAACTTTAGTTGCATTGATGGAAATATGTTTATACATTTTTCTCTGTTTTCAACTTTTGATGTAGTTATTTATTTGAGGCCATGCTTTATAAAAATCCGCAATGTATTACCTACAATTTTTTCTGTTGTGAATCAGCAAAAGTAGTGAAGGTTATATTTTCAGTAATTGAAAATTGTAAATATTAGTTTATTGTTTTTTATTAGTGCCACAGATGTATTTAAAGATTTTGCAATTGATTTCTACATCGCTAAATCTTTTCTCATTATTAGAGATTTCCTTTTAGAAATATTTGAAACAATACGATCTTTCTCAGATATTCGTTTGAAGTGTTCTTTCCATGCAAAATTCTGGTACATGATCTGATTGTTTTATATAATCCCTTTAGTAATATGGATTATTTCATACTTTGAAATACAGAGTAATTCAAAATGAATATAGCGATTATAAACGGCTATAACTATTTAATGATAAAGAATTTATTGTTAAGCTTAACACATAATGTACACGGAACTTCAAAATTTTTATACATACGTCATAGATGTTCTATGTGACTTCCCTTGGTCAAACGGATTATATCTAGGCAGTAGTCCATTTCACGCCAGACATTCTGAAGTATGTCTGCAATCACCGCTGCAAGCACATTACAAATGCATTCTTCAAAGTTCTTCAATTGTTTTGGGCAAGGGAAATTTTGAAGCTCCATCTATATTCTGCGTTAATCTTATTGATAAATTCTTTTTTATTAAATAGTTATAGCCGTTTGTAATCGCTATATTCCTTTTGAATTAACCTGTATTAATATCATTCACTTCTCAACATTTTTTAACTAAAGAATAAAAATGTTTTTTCAAAAGCACGAAAACATCTCCTAGAATCCATGATTTGCTTATGTGTAAGAGCTCGAAAGAAGAATAAACTTAAAAGTATTTGATGATATTTCTGAAATGAAATATTTAGCTACTGACAGAAATTATTAGTTAAAAATATTTATTTTCATTTCAATTCTTTATCGAAATTATTCTAAAAAGGAGTAAACATCCTCTGTATTTGCAATAGATTATTTGTTTAATCAGTGTCTTGCACATTTATTTGAAGTCATCTCCGAAAGTATATGCTTAGCTTATAAGGTTTCAGCTTGAAACTAAGAAGTTGTTGAAAGGCGTCATCAAGAAAAACAGATAAACAACTGTTACTGTGAAGATTCTTCTTGTACAAACAAACAACATTCTCCTTTCATTCAAAATGCTGGAACTTTATTTTGTAATATTCATTTTCTTTCCTTCACACAGTGTTGCCAATAGATGCCAGACGTAAGTAGAAAGCCGCGACGGAAACATTCAAGTGTATAATTAATTCATGATTTATTCGGGAAATCTGATAAAGCGACAGAAATTCAATGCATGTTTTGGTTGAGACCATATCATCCCTTAAATGAGTTTCTTGAAGTCTGTGAGAATTATAATATCATGTTATTTCGAAGGCTGTGGCATCTCTTTTCAAAGAATCTCAATGTTATTTCAAGATTTGTTTAAGGAATCTAATATCATTAAAGGAATAAAATTCACCTCTGTGAGCTGTTTGCAAACCTTTGAACGTGTTATTATGTTTAAATTGAGAATATATCACTATTTTTTCCCTCAGAGCCAACTTGACTGGCGACCCTCGAAACTGAATATCACCAGTTAATTTTTGGCTGATTATGACACTATTTTAAGTGCAAATGTTTAATTCAACGATTTGGAAACAATGTGGTACGCTTAAAACATTTGTCACTAAAACATTTATTGTTAAAACTTCATTAAAAATTTTATTAAAAGACTTTATTAAAAACATTTATTGTTTATTAAAAACAATTATTTTTTATTAAAAACATTTATTATTATTATATGGTAGTATTATGGCAAAAAATCCTCCAAACGCAAACAAGCGACTCGTGTCGAATGTTAAAAAATGAAAAGATAAATACATGTCTTTTCGATATGTGGAGAGATATATGTAAAGATACAATTTATATATATATATATATAAAGAGACAATTTTTTGCACACGATACATCTACCTCGTTTCTTAGTACGCCAATCCGCGGTTTCACTTAACCTTAAGTTTCCGTACAATGTCCAAACCACCATCTATCTAACAAAAAAAATTTTTTTTCGTCAACATGTAATTTTGCTTGGGCATGCATAAATTTTCGTTGTCATTTGTGCAAACATTATAATGCTTTTCTTTACGCAAGTTTCTTATTGCCTCGTTAATCTTCCTTCCGAAAAAAATATGATCTGTTCGTCTCTGAAAGAATTCAATGTGTCTAGGATGAAATGGGTTGTTATATGTTTGGTTTGGTCGTTATATGTCTAGAAACTGGATAGCACTGTTTAAAATTTTAGGAGCTTTTGTTTTAAAGAATAAAAATCATTATTAAACATTTTATCTTAGGGAGTGACTATATTAACAAAAATACTTGCTATTCACCCTTTTGTTCGTCTCTGAAAGAATTCAATGTGTCTAGGATGAAATGGGTTGTTATATGTTTGGTTTGGTCGTTATATGTCTAGAAACTGGATAGCACTGTTTAAAATTTTAGGAGCTTTTGTTTTAAAGAATAAAAATCATTATTAAACATTTTATCTTAGGGAGTGACTATATTAACAAAAATACTTGCTATTCACCCTTTTGTTCGTTTCTGAAAGAATTCAATGTGTCTAGGATGAAATGGGTTGTTATATGTTTGGTTTGGTCGTTATATGTCTAGAAACTGGATAGCACTGTTTAAAATTTTAGGAGCTTTTGTTTTAAAGAATAAAAATCATTATTAAACATTTTATCTTAGGGAGTGACTATATTAACAAAAATACTTGCTATTCACCCTTTTGTTCGTCTCTGAAAGAATTCAATGTGTCTAGGATGAAATGGGTTGTTATATGTTTGGTTTGGTCGTTATATGTCTAGAAACTGGATAGCACTGTTTAAAATTTTAGGAGCTTTTGTTTTAAAGAATAAAAATCATTATTAAACATTTTATCTTAGGGAGTGACTATATTAACAAAAATACTTGCTATTCACCCTTTTGTTCGTCTCTGAAAGAATTCAATGTGTCTAGGATGAAATGGGTTGTTATATGTTTGGTTTGGTCGTTATATGTCTAGAAACTGGATAGCACTGTTTAAAATTTTGGAAGCTTTTGTTTTAAAGAATAGAAATCGTTATTAAACATTTTATCTTAGGGAGAGACTATATCAATAAAATACTTACTATTCACCCTTTTGGCCCCAATTTAGACATATTTTGTACTTTTGATTGTTTATCTATACTTAGACAATGAGTTACATATCAAAAATCACATTCCTTTGCCATTTGTTATGTTTTTGATGTTTAATAGCAAAATGCATTCAACTTTCTTCCATAGGCTACCAGATGAAGATTTCTTAAATAGATGTTGAAATAACAGCTGGAAAAAAAGAGTTCATTTTTTACCGATTTGTTCTGTTGATTTGAAAGGTGAGACTAGACATAAAGGTGAGACTAGACAAGAATTGTTTGCAAATTTGCAGTTTTTGTCTAATTTTAATGGAATTTGGCACATGCATTTTTCAATAGAAATCTTAAATTTTTTAGTTAAAAACGAAACAAGTTACAAGAGTAACATCAGAAAACACTTGCTCACAAAAACAATTTTTATACTTTTTTAAATCTTAAAAATTATTTTTATAATAATATCAGCTCTTCTGTGCAGTGTTTTTGCTAATTTTAATAATTTATTTCATATTTAATTTAATATGTAATCTAAAAAAAATGTTATTATTGTTATGATGATATTAAAATTCGGTCTCTAGGCATTTAGTTACTCATATCTGCTAAGCAGTAAGATTTTATCAAGACATTTATTTCTAGAAATATAATTAAATTATTTAAATGGCATGAACTACTAACAATATATTTTCATCAATTACTGAAAACCTGAATCGTCAGTTTCTGAAAATAATATTTTTTTGGAAGCAGAGAAAGATATATCTAAATGCTAAAAGGTAAGAATATGTAATTCCAAGATGTTTAAAAATTAAAATTGAATTTACTTCTCTTTCCATGATTTTAATAAAAGATGATCGCCATAATGTTAATTACGAAAGAATAATCGCTGAAGATAGCGAGTATTAATAAGATCTATTTAGTATGTCAATCAACTTTAATAAATATCATAGCTGAAAAAAGACCTTGTTATTTTTTGTCGTATTATTTTGAATTAAGCTTGAGAAACAGTGATTGAGTTTTCTGAGTGATTACCTATGCTTCAAAGTAACAAAATTAATTGGAGATTCTCTTGTAATTCGGAAATTTTCCTTCGTGCGCAAAAACGCTTTATGCCTCTATTTCCTTCATTTCAAATGAATCTTCTCATGAATTATTTGACATTTTCCGCTGTATTAACTTCCCGATTTTGACGATTTCGCCTTTTAATCAAAAATACTTGACTTTAACTCAATTTTCGTATTATCCAATTCAGAAAAATAGCATTGTCCCAAACTCCCAACAAACATGTAAAAATTAGAATATACAAAGTTTCCAAGTGACTATTAACAAATTGAGACTGATTTTAAATTTACGATAACGCTTTATATATAAAAAGAGAAATGTCTTTTTAACGATACCAGTTTTGTAACAATGCATTTTTTTTCTGGATTTTGGCAATTTTTAAACAATTTTTTTTTAATAATTTCCAAACCTCCTGCATAATTCACAAATAATATTTTTCTTGCTTATAAAATATATCCAGAGACAATACTTGTGAATGACTCCATCACTGTGAAATATCTTAATATTATAAACTTAAACGAGCAATCCTTGTACTTGTATAAATTTATTTATTTTGTGTATCTTGGAAACCGTTCTAGCGATTTGGTCAAATTTTATATTTAGATATGATTTTTCTTTAAGTTCATTTATATAGGTATCTTTGCTAAAAATCGCTACTTTATATATAAAAAAAAAACATTTTCTTATAACTGACTATTAGACTTTTTTTTTAATCTGCTCTCATGCTGACAAAGTCATCATAGTGTCATCTGGGACCAAATTTCACGATGGTAAAATTGAGTGTAAGTACAAAAATATGGTATATAAACTGCAAAATGAATACTGTAATGTAGCACATTTTTTCGAATAACATGTATGATTTTTTTTAACATTTATTAACTAATTTGATTAAACATTTATGATTTTTAAATGATCAGTTTATATGTAGGTAAAATAGAAAAATATTCATATGCAAATAGTATCTAAATATTTTCTCCGAAAAACACGATTTTATTTTAAAAAAACAACTGCCGAGCGATGTTTTGGTTTTCCAGATATTAAGAATTTAAGTGAAACATATAAAGAATTAATGTTGGTAAATTACCGAATGGACAATTTGTTAATGTCAGTGGTAAGCATAGAGAAAATGCAGTAAATAATATATATTCCAACAATTAATATATTGCTAATCGGCCATAATTTGCTTCTATACTTGCATGATAAATCGAATTGCCAAAAAAAAATTCTATCTAATTGGCAATGGTGTTTAAAGATTAAATATAATATATACTTTTTGAATATTGGCGAGAATTCGATTAATTTCTCGCCATTTTCCATAAAACTATATCTAAAAAAAGTAACAATAAAGATAAATTTGCTTTAGTTTCTGCATCAATAATTTGCCACGTTTTAACTACAGATGAGCTCTTTAAATCAAATCAGCAGATAAAAAGTAAACGCCAACTCATCCTCCAAATCGAATATACTTGCACCAGCAGCAGTGCATAACACTTCATAAAAATACTATCTCCAGATTCCACTCCCTATAACGAAGAGAAGGGGAAAGATTTCATATGATTTGAATAATTGGCGAGAATTTGATAAATATCTCGCCAATTTCCCTTAAACTATATCTAAAATATTATCATTAAAGATCAATTCCTTTAATCTCTGCGTCAATAATTTGCCATATTTTAACTACTCCCACAAAACTACTCCCACTCCCGACAAAAAAAAGGAGGAGGAAAGACTTCATATAATTTGAATAATTGGCTAGAATTTGATTAATTTCCCGCCAATTTCCATAAAACTCTATCTAAAATATTATCAATAAAGATCAAGTCCTTTAGTCCCTGCATCAATAATATGTCACAATTTCAGTCCAGATGAGCTTTTTCAGTCAAATCATTAAAAAAAAATCAATATATAAATAAATAAATAAAAATAGAATTAAACGCCAAACTCATTACTCAAATCATACACCAACCGCAGTGCATATACTTCATAAAAGCTATCTCCAGAATCCACTCCTGGCAACGTCGGGGTGGGGGTGGGGAGTAGTTCATCCCCCACTCACAAAAGATTAAAACTAATTAGAAATCTGTACAAGGGAGGGAATCTTTCATTATCCCCTCCCCGTATATTAAATGTTAAATTGGGAAGCAGTTTGGAATTACAACAGATGCAGCGCGATATGACATCTGGCTCGTAAAAGCTGAAATATCTAGTCATCACCTGGACGGTTCCATCAATACAGACAGGTACCGGAAGCGGAAGTCAAGGATATGGAGGGATGGAGTAGATTAAAGTTTTGCGGAGAGGGGTTAGAAATGAAGTCATTAAAATCAACTAAAAGCAGTTAGGGAAATGCTCTTCGCTAAAACGTGAGGAAATACTTTCATTCCCTCTGTGGAAGTTATTGATATTCTATTAGAGAGATAAAACTTGCAGGCCAGAATTTAGGAATGGATGGTTTTGAATTATAGAATATTAGGAAAGAGGAAATTAAAAATTCCAGTGATGTTTCAGAATTTTTATTGCAGTGCTTAAAATTACAAAAATGTATTGAGGCATTTCATTAATTTTTTGTAGAAAAAAGGAAAAAAAAATATATAATTTTAATTTACCCACTTAGGAAACATTGTGTTTAGCCACTGAATATAAAATACCATATGAAATAACTTAAGAACTGAACATGTATGCAGTTAATTTAGAAAAAAGTCGTAAGATTTAGAATTAATATAATTAATATATTATCTGATGATGTACGCATATTATTTTTTTGCATGTCTGGATGAAGAATAAGAGATTTAAATTAAATTCGTAATTCTTCACTTCAATCAAGCGGATCTACTCGCTAAAGTAACCCCTTTGCGATATTTGATACATTTTATCATTACAAAAACATCACGTAATAATAGAAGTATTGTATAGAAACCTATAGAACAATTTATAAAGTTTAAACAATCTAGAAGGTTTTAAAGATATTTGCAATGCAATCAGCATACGATATAAATTACGAATATATGACATGGCTTCATGAGACACTTGGATTTCACTGAAAATTTTTCTTCGCCTTTAATTAATTGTGTTCAAATGGTCTGACTTGTAGAATGCAAACATATACACGCACACATACTTTCATATTTATTATTAGTGGAAATGGAAAAAACAAATTGAATCTTTTTGATCTCCAACAATGTAAAAATAACCCAAGAGGAAATATTAGTAGCAAAAATGAAAACGATTTCAGGTCCTCTCCAATAATAATAAACTGCAGGAAAGTATGCTTAAAATATCATTTTTCATTTGATTAAAAATGAAAAATAAATTATACTTCAAAAAATTAGTATAAATAAAAAGATAATTCTTTTAATTTTAAGATGTAATTAAAATAGTTTTTACGTTGTATTATCTTCCAAAATTATTACGGAAAAGCCCAGTTTTAAATTTTTTTAATTAATAAAAATTATATTATTTTTTTAATAATCACTCGTTTTAGGTATTAAATATGTTCACCAAATTCTATCTGCCTAGATTTCTTTGTTTTTCAGTTATTGTGTTATATTCTTGCAGCCGGGTGGACAGAATTTCTCTAAATAGATGCCGCTCAAAATTAGATCAAAATCTACAAATTTGGTGCAAAGATAATATACCAAATTTGATTAGTTAAAAGCACTTTCACATATCTTTGCAATATTCAGACAGATATAATGCCAA
Source organism: Argiope bruennichi (assembly GCF_947563725.1). Lineage (NCBI taxonomy): Eukaryota > Metazoa > Arthropoda > Arachnida > Araneae > Araneidae > Argiope > Argiope bruennichi. The sequence goes on along the minus strand of NC_079159.1, from coordinate 35,614,438 downwards.
AAGTGGGTTTTTCTAACTCTGTGATTAATCAAAATCTCGAGTTCAAAGATTTTGAGGATTATAATACTTTTCTATATTGTCCATATGATAAAGTAAAAATAACTCCCTGTGGTTACCTAATGAATTAAAAAGTGCTTAAGGTGACACTAGATATTTATCAGAGTAAATTATTCGTCTGATTTAATTATATATATTTCCATCATAGAAAAAAAGTATAATATTTTTACTGTCGGAAGTAAATGCCACCATGAAAAAACAAGATAATTTTTGTATTACAAATATTAAATAACAGTGATTTTTTTTTTATTTCTTTAGGGATTCCTATTGAGAATCATATTGTGTGATTCTTTTGATTCACACCTTTGGACGAATCTATGTTAACAGAGAACGTCTCAATCAGTTCATATAAAAAGTTTATTAAAAGTTAACCAATCAAAATATAATTCCTTTACCGAAACTTCTAGGATGTATCACACATTTAGCCATAAAAATGAAACAAAAGAGGAAAAAGAATAAAAAAATAATGAAAATGAGGAAGTAAGATTAATATTTTATAAACCTTCAAGTAGTCAGATTCTACGAAATCAAATAAAAGTAGTCTTTAGAGCCAAAGCGAAAATCCGCCATGAATTTAACACTTTTCCCGGCACCATAACCAAAATGAGGTGTTCCCTGCTACCTATTCCATTTTACTAATTGCTTCTTTCTCATTTTTCATCTTTCAATTTTTTGCAACATTCTGATGGACCAATGTACCACTTCATTTGTTTATCCAACAGAACCGCGGGGAGGAATGGGGGATCGAAGAATTGCCAAAGTCATTAATTAAGAGCGATAAAGTGCCTCAAATGTTTGACTAAGAGCTAGGGAAATTGCCGTTAGAAATATGTATTTTTTCCCCCAACTTCTTGTTGTCAAGTGACGAAAAATGCAAGCCAAGAGAGAAAAAATAGAAGGATATTCTGTAAACGTCGAATGGTCTAGATATTTGTTTTCCAGCCACGGATGATAGATTATTGTCGAATGAGGTTCTGGACCTGTAAGTTATCCGGAAAGAAAAGAGTGGAATTTATTATTCGCGTGATGAATAGCTTTATTTCAATACTTCTGTCAAATGAATTTAATCTCATATTTATTAAAATGAAAACAACTAAATCAGTAAAGAATAAGAATGGTATTTTTCCATTTGCATGATATCAGTCGCCGCCAAAACCCAATATTGGCGCCAGTTGTCGCCAAGCAGTACATTATCACCAAATATTATCCATAATAAAGTACAAATAGAAGAATACAGAACCCAGATACCGCCATCAGACTTTGTCGTGTTAGAGCTGGGGGTATGTTAATGTAACAGCATTATTCGAACATTGTTAATTATGCTTTATTTCCATGTTAATGTTAAAAATGTTACTTTAAAATATATTTTTACTTACTTTTAGCCATCAAATAAGTAACTTAGAAACATTTTTTGGTAAATTATTTCCAAAGAAATAACTTCTTTAAAATGTCTTGACATTTTTTTGATATATTTTTCGATATAATTTTTAGTTTACTTAGAATCTTCATTATTGTTTGCTTATAACGACGAAAAATTTCATTATTTAAATGTGCAAAAACATTGAAAATAAGAAAATTTTTATAAAATAACTCATTTATTTTTTTTATTTTTTCGTATACGAAATAGAAAGGAAGTATTGTAGTTGTAAAAAGAAATTCGAATATGAGACTTCAAAGATTCTCTACATTCTCTCAGGAATACTGCAGATCTCAAGCGTGGACCTTCATGAAAAATAGAAGAAGAAATCGAAATTTTATATCAATTGCAATATTTTCTCTTTACATATAATACACATCTAAGTTAAAAATGATGATTTAGGGCATTTAAGTTCTGAAAATTACTGTAGCAAACTGATAGTAAAAATAGTTGCATTGGTTAACTTAAGAGCTTAGAATAATGTGGTGCATTGTCTATTGACTTTTGGTCATTGTGAGTATGATTTCATAAATCCCCACCCCCTAGTCATTGGCACAAAAGCTGCTTGAGGTATGGAGCATTGTTTAAGATTTTTTGTCATTATGAATGTGGTTTTATAAATTTCTCAGCAAGTCAAATAACTGCATTTATTAACATAAGAGCTTAGGATGACCTGCAATATGGTCAAAGATATTTGGTCATTGGGAATGTGGTTTTATAACCCCCCCCCCACCACCACCAAACACACAAGTCAAATAATTGCATAACTGCATTTATTAAGAGTACTTAGGATGACCTGCAATATGGTCAAAGATTTTTGGTCATTGGGAATGTGGTTTTATAACCCCCCCCCCACCAAACACACAAGTCAAATAATTGCATAACTGCATTTATTAACATAAGAGCTTAGGATGACCTGCAATATGGTCAAAGATTTTTGGTCATTGGGAATGTGGTTTTATAACCCCCCCCCCACCAAACACACAAGTCAAATAATTGCATAACTGCATTTATTAACATAAGAGCTTAGAATGACCTGCAATATGGTCAAAGATTTTTGGTCATTGGGAATGTGGTTTTATAACCCCCCCACCACCACCACCAAACACACAAGTCAAATAATTGCATAACTGCATTTATTAACATAAGAGCTTAGGATGACCTGCAATATGGTCAAAGATTTTTGGTCATTGGGAATGTGGTTTTATAACCCCACCACCACCACCAAACACACAAGTCAAATAATTGCATTGGCTAGTTTAAAAACTGCTGATGGCATGGAGCATTATCTAAATTTTTGTGGTCATTAATAGTGTGGTTTTATAAATTTCCCAACAAATAAAATAATTACATTTATTAAAGAGCTTAGAATGACATGAAGTCTAAAAATTATTGGTTAATATGAGGTGGTTTTTAAAAATAGCTAAATAATTTCATTTGCTAACTTCATTGGTTAGAAAAACATAGATCGTTGTCTGAGATTTATTAATCATTGAGAATGTGGTAGTGTAAATTTCACCATTATCTTATGACATATGCATAAAACAATGTCCATTATCAATTTAAAATTAAAATTAAGATAATAAAATAAATTTTATTACAAACTAGCTTTTACCCACGACTTCGTACGCGTGGAAATAGATCGTAATTTATAGCACCAATGGCTTTATCTTTTGTTACTCCAGCGCATGTGTGAATTTTCAACGCCGATTGGGGCAACACAAATGTATGAATTTTCTACGCCAGTTGGGATAACGCAATATATATTATAAATTTTTAATTTCCTTTATTCTGTCTTATTTTAATTCAAAAGTACTTCAGAATGAATCCGGAAGATCGATTCATTAACAATGTTTAATTTTAAATGCATCGAACACTAAGAAAATAAACATAATCGTTTGAAATAATAGTCAAAGTCATGTTAAGCCTAATCTCATTGGCGTGGGAAAAAAACAACAACCCTGAAGCTTTACTCATTTGGCGATTTTTGGCGGGAAAGTTAGTTTTTAATTAATAAACAATTAACCACTCAATTAAACGGAATAAATAGTAGCGTATGTCCTATTCCATATTATAATCTATCTCTCAGCTAAATTTCATCTAATTCTGTTCAGCCATTCTGGCGTGATTGACTAACAAACATCCATCCAAACTTTCACATTTATAATAGAAGTATAGATTGTGAATGTTTAAAATTATAAAAGCAAAGAAATGATAAGAATGTATGAGGTACTTAAAATCTTCCCTTTTCCGAAGGTCGCTACACTTAGGTATTTTATTTGTTTTAGTTTTGCATACTTAAAGAAGAAGCAAATTCCGAAGAGGAAAAATTGACTCGTTTCATAAATACACAAACTTTTGCAAAAATTTTTAAGCAAAAATAAGTCGCAAATTTATCCGATAATAAAGAAAAACATTTCCAAAGAATTGACAGCCATAACTTGTTTCTTCAGTTAAGCTAAAAGCACTGAAGAACTGAAAAGAATGCTACCGTGTGGTTCATTGATCAGCAATAGGGGAAAAAGCTCACCCACTTAGGAAAATTCGAATTCCTGAACAATCGCGGATCTTTTTAGTTATTTTTGTTGTAAACAAAACGATTCAGAAATAAATTTCCGAAAAAGTATGTTGGAAAAAGGAAGGAAGAAGCAGAATTGAGCTTTAAAGGTTGTAGGATTTTTCAATTTCAGCCAAACATAGTGGTTGCCTCAAACAGCTGACATTATAAAATCAAATGGCGTCTTAACATGGAAGAATGGGGGAGAAAAAAAAAGAGTCTCATTACATTTGGAAAAAGAACTCGCTAGACATATTCTAAAATCCATTTTTTAGATTAAATTTTGTTGACCTGTCATGGAGAATGTTAAAAGTGTTTTTTTCTTTTGTTACAAAAGTAAAAAGTGAATAAAAATTTTAAATAAAATGTACAAAAAAAAACTATGCATTTTTAAATTTATTTACAAATTTAAATGAGAATGTTAAAAAGATAAAGGTTTCGACACTTGTTCTGGGTGTTTGCAATTTTTTAAAAAAATTGTTTTGAATATTGCTGTTAATATCAGCAGAAAAGTTTTAAAAAGATACATTGTAGTTAAAAACTATTTTTTTAATAAAAATTTTCAACTGCATACTGAGAAAATAGCGGGGGCATTTCATGTTTTTAAAATCATCATTTTATTTTGCCATCTGAATAGAATTTTGGTGTGATGTAAAGGCCACGAAGATAATTGTTAAAGACATGAGCGGTGGTATTTATAATGCGATTGTAAAATTAAGTATACTGATTATATTTTTTTTCTTTTGTTACAAAAGTTTAAAAAAAGTAAATAAAAATTTTAAATAAAATGTAAAAAAAAAACCCTATGCATTTTTTTATTTATTTACAAATTTAAATGAGAATGTTAAAAATATAAAGGCTTCGAACACTTGTTCTGGGTATTTGCAATTTTTTTAAAAAATTGTTTTGAATATTGCTGTTAATATCTGCAGAAAAATTTTAAAAAGATACATTGTAATTAAAAACTAATTTTTTTATAAAACTTGTCAACTGCATACTAAGAAAATAGCCGGGGTATTTCATGTTTTAAAGTCATCATTTTATTTTGCCATCTGAATAGAATTTTGGTGTGATGTAAATGCCACGAAGATAATTGTTAAAGACATGAGCGGTGGTATTTATAATGCGATTGTAAAATTAAGTATACTGATTATATTTTTTTTCTTTTGTTACAAAAGTTTAAAAAAAGTAAATAAAAATTTTAAATAAAATGTAAAAAAAAAACCCTATGCATTTTTTTATTTATTTACAAATTTAAATGAGAATGTTAAAAATATAAAGGCTTCGAACACTTGTTCTGGGTATTTGCAATTTTTTTAAAAAATTGTTTTGAATATTGCTGTTAATATCTGCAGAAAAATTTTAAAAAGATACATTGTAATTAAAAACTAATTTTTTTATAAAACTTGTCAACTGCATACTAAGAAAATAGCCGGGGTATTTCATGTTTTAAAGTCATCATTTTATTTTGCCATCTGAATAGAATTTTGGTGTGATGTAAATGCCACGAAGATAATTGTTAAAGACATGAGCGGTGGTATTTATAATGCGATTGTAAAATTAAGTATACTGATTATATTTTTTTTCTTTTGTTACAAAAGTTTAAAAAAAGTAAATAAAAATTTTAAATAAAATGTAAAAAAAAAAACCCTATGCATTTTTTTATTTATTTACAAATTTAAATGAGAATGTTAAAAATATAAAGGCTTCGAACACTTGTTCTGGGTATTTGCAATTTTTTTAAAAAATTGTTTTGAATATTGCTGTTAATATCTGCAGAAAAATTTTAAAAAGATACATTGTAATTAAAAACTAATTTTTTTATAAAACTTGTCAACTGCATACTAAGAAAATAGCCGGGGTATTTCATGTTTTAAAGTCATCATTTTATTTTGCCATCTGAATAGAATTTTGGTGTGATGTAAATGCCACGAAGATAATTGTTAAAGACATGAGCGGTGGTATTTATAATGCGATTGTAAAATTAAGTATACTGATTATATTTTTTTCTTTTGTTACAAAAGTTTAAAAAAAGTAAATAAAAATTTTAAATAAAATGTAAAAAAAAAAACCCTATGCATTTTTTTATTTATTTACAAATTTAAATGAGAATGTTAAAAATATAAAGGCTTCGAACACTTGTTCTGGGTATTTGCAATTTTTTTAAAAAATTGTTTTGAATATTGCTGTTAATATCTGCAGAAAAATTTTAAAAAGATACATTGTAGTTAAAAACTATTTTTTTAATAAAAATTTTCAACTGCATACTGAGAAAATAGCGGGGGCATTTCATGTTTTTAAAATCATCATTTTATTTTGCCATCTGAATAGAATTTTGGTGTGATGTAAAGGCCACGAAGATAATTGTTAAAGACATGAGCGGTGGTATTTATAATGCGATTGTAAAATTAAGTATACTGATTATATTTTTTTTCTTTTGTTACAAAAGTTTTAAAAAAGTAAATAAAAATTTTAAATAAAATGTAAAAAAAAACCCTATGCATTTTTTAAATTTATTTACAAATTTAAATGAGAATGTTAAAAATATAAAGGCTTCGAACACTTGTTCTGGGTATTTGCAATTTTTTAAAAAAATTGTTTTGAATATTGCTGTTAATATCTGCAGAAAAATTTTAAAAAGATACATTGTAATTAAAAACTAATTTTTTTATAAAACTTGTCAACTGCATACTAAGAAAATAGCCGGGGTATTTCATGTTTTAAAGTCATCATTTTATTTTGCCATCTGAATAGAATTTTGGTGTGATGTAAATGCCACGAAGATAATTGTTAAAGACATGAGCGGTGGTATTTATAATGCGATTGTAAAATTAAGTATACTGATTATATTTTTTTTCTTTTGTTACAAAAGTTTAAAAAAAGTAAATAAAAATTTTAAATAAAATGTAAAAATAAAAAACCTATGCATTTTTTTATTTATTTACAAATTTAAATGAGAATGTTAAAAATATAAAGGCTTCGAACACTTGTTCTGGGTATTTGCAATTTTTTTAAAAAATTGTTTTGAATATTACTATTAATATCTGCAGAAAAATTTTAAAAAGATACATTGTAGTTAAAAACTATTTTTTTTACAAAAATTTTCAACTGCATACTGAGAAAATAGCGGGGGCATTTCATGTTTTTAAAATCATCATTTTATTTTGCCATCTGAATAGAATTTTGGTGTGATGTAAATGCCACGTAGATAATTGTTAAAGACATGAGCTGTGGTATTTACAATGCAATTGCAAAATTAAGTATATTGATTATATGGTACTACTATTGAATTATTTAGCTAATCCAGGTTAGCCAACCAGTTGATTCGCCTAGATTAATCCCATTTAATCACATAATTTGTGTAAATTTGTTTTAATGGCGACATTAATAAATAATTAATTTTCAAATTTTGATAAATATGTAAAACTCGTACTATTTTAGAAATTGCACACTACTGTGTTCATTAAAATTCGTACTAACTTATGAGTTTGATACTAATTTATGAGTTTGATGCTATTTTATTCATTGTTCTACTCATTTTCTTAATTTTCTACCCATGCCTATACCCATTCAAATATGTCACTTGAAAGCGCAAGAGTGTATAAAAATACACGTAATTTAAAATTTCTTCACAATAGCTAACTTCCAAAGTTAAACTTTATTTGTAAAATTTTAAAAATTCTCATTAAAATCACACCTTATACTGAAATCCATTCAGCATGGGAAAATTAAGCGAATTTTCTTATCTAAATTAACAACAGTGGAAAAGAAACTTGAAAGAAATATGAGTATCAACAATAAAAGCGTTTTGAATTATATTTAAACAATTATCTATATTGTTCTAAATAAATCTAATCTGAAAAAAAAAAAAAAAAAAAAACTAAAAGTAGGAAAAAAAAATGCCATCAAAAACATAACTTGTAAAAAAAACCGTCTCGTAACTCAGTTCTTCTATCGTAAAAAGTTGTGAGATCCAAGTAATACCAAGTCGGTCCATTTATTGAGTCCTTACTGAAGGGTCCTTCTGTCATAAGCTATTACGTAATTGACTAACCTAACAACATCTTATAGTGACCATATCAATATTAAAAATCTTTTATGGTTTAAATAAATAGATTGACTTGGCCATCGCATGAAAACACAATGTATCTTTACATTAAATTAGATTACATTAACATATTATATTAAATTAGATTGTTTAGTGCGATTGCCAAGTCAATCTATTTATTTAAACCATAAAAGATTTTTAATATTGATATGGTCACTATAAGATGTTGTTAGGTTAGCTAATTACGTAATAACTTAAGACAGAAGGACCCTTAAGTAGGGACTGAATAAATGGACCGACTTGGTATTACATGGATCTCACAACTTTTTACGATAGAAAAACTGAGTTGCGAGACTTGGTTATGCTTTTGAATTTTAAGAGATGTAAAAATCATTTTTATCCTGTACTATTTTTAGAAACAATTGCGTAAAACCGCCGATATGCTGCTTAATTTTAATTAATTGATATTGTATTTAAGATTTCAAAAAACTTTTCAGAGGTATTACCATTCTCCTACTTAAATATACGATAAGTTAGATAGCTGTAGTTCACACGATCTGCCTCGCCAACAGACACGCATACGCACACATGTACATATATCATAGTCTGACAATGTACAAATATGAAAGAAGCGATTAAGACAAAGTTATATGCAAAATCCCTATTTTCAAATGTGTACTAAGCAGGGATTTACTGCATCTTACCAGAGTTTATGGCCTTATGTATATAAATTATTAACTTTAATTTTTCAGGACACATACTGTTTCAAAATGCAGCAAATGCAAAAGATAATTATTGCAGGAATATTCACATTTTAATATTGAAGTCTCTCAATGAATTATGAGTTTTTCAATTAATTTTAATCCTGTGTCTGCTTAAGAATCTAAGGTCCTAAAACATTTAAAAGCTCTTAGGATTTATGCTTCCTCTTGGAATATGGTTCAAGATAGCAAATTAAGTTAATAAAAATTTAACTGCTGCTTGCTTATAATTTTTACTATTTCTTTTCAAAAATATTTTAGTAGAAATGTTAGATAGTTTTACCTTTATTTAAATTTTTAATGTATGGAATACTAAGTTTTCATTTTGAGAATTTAAATAAAATCATACCTATGATCTATTTTAATGAAATTTTAGCTTTCACTAATGAAATAAATATTTTATCAGAGATTTTTACTTTTTCGTAGATGTAGTATAGATAAAGTATAATAATCGTTAAAAAAATCGAATTCGAGACCTTCACGAATTTTCAAATTTTAGACCTCCCGGAATTCTAAAAACATATTTTGGGAAAATATCCGTCTGTCTGTCTGTCCGTAACTTCAAAATGCTTTGAGCTAGACGGTTGAAATTTGTATACCGCCTGTACACCAATTATTCAGATTGTGTCAAATTTTAAGCAAAATCCACACCGAGGAAGTCCGTCTATCTGGCTGTTCGAATATTAACGAGATAGCTATATAACTAATAGAGCTAGATAGATAAGATTTGGTGCTCAGATTTAAAGTTTACAGAGAAGACAATTAACAAAAATTGAGCAAAAAGGACAATATCTGACTGTCTGTTCGGTCTTTACTTTCAGAAACAAGTAAACGTGATAATTGAAAAACGGAACGGAAAAACGGAAAAAACGGAATATGAAAGTAAGAGATTTTGTAAGGATTAAGTAAGGGATTTTGAGACTACAAGTGCAGTTTTATGTGAAAGTTTTGTTTCAATCGTTTGAGAAAAATTCGATTTTTAGATATTATTAACGCATGCCAGGGACTAATAGACAAATAACTCGAGAAGGATTTCACAATAGATTCTGTAAAAATGCTAAATTCGTGCCAAAAAAATGATATTTCGTAACTATTGTACGTCAATGCCATGTAAGGGGCTCTCTGGCATGGCAAGTTTATTAGATAGCATATGATAAAGATTTGAGGTGACGTTTTTCGCTAGTTTTAAATAATAATAATGCAAATATTGCGTACATCATTTAAATTTAATTTTGTTATTATGAAAGTAACAATGAAGATATTTATGAAAATCTCCAAGGATGTCTGTTATTCCTCGATGGTAGAGCATTTATTTAAAAAATATATAACAAAGACATTGAATTATTAATTGCGCATATTCATGGTAGCTGATGGCATAAAATTTTAATTTTCGATTCAGCTTTAAGCAAAAACACTTTTGAGAAGAATTTTAAGATGAGTATTATAAAAATGCTCAAAATTAACTCTTCAACATCGAAGCAGCTTTTATCGCTTTTAAATTCATCATATCGTCAGACTACTCTAAACATCATTATAGAGTTAAAACTTTTTTCAAACATTCTTTTTAAAAATTTCTTATATATGAGTATTTGAAATATAAAATAATACACTCATTGAATATTGATCTCAAGGTTAGTTGATTCTCCCTATTTTAGTCATCTCTGAATCTGAAAATTACATTTCTAGAATCATCAGATTAATGAGAAAATCGCATTTCTAGAATCATCAGATTAATGAGAAAATCGCATTTCTAGAAACATTAAATTAATGAGAAAATCACATTTCTAAAATCATCAGATCAATGAGAAAATCACATTTCTAAAATCCTCAGATAAATGAAAAAGTCACATTTCAAGAATCATCAGATCAATGAGAAAATCACATTTCTAGAATCATTAGATCAATGAGAAAATCACATTTCTAGAATCATTAGATCAATGAGAAAATCACATTTCTAGAATCATTAGATCAATGAGAAAATCACATTTCTAGAATCATCAGATCAATGAGAAAAACACATTGAATTTTTTCTAGAATTATGGCTTTTCTTGTACAAGAACACAATAACTCGTAATCACAATGAGCTCTAAACGGAAAATATTGCTTTGTGATCTTTATATCGAAATTGTAGATTATCAAATTTTGGGTAATGTCAATGAACGAGAAATTTGTCTACATTTCTGTATGTCAGAATAAAAAATTGGTAATTGAGGAGAAAATGTGATCTATGATAATAAATAAGTGATTTTATCACACTATCTGCGAGTTCTATATTTTTGGATCAAATTTATCGTTAGAATAACTGAATGTCTGTCATTTATTCACATAAAATTTCAATCTTTTATAACTCAAAAACACAAGGCGAGATTTTGATTAAATCGGAAAAAATTAAGAGATGCTCTCCTTAAATGAATCCTTGTGTCTCTTCACTGAATAAGTTCCAAACGATCTATAATTTGGAAGTTTTTCAGAAAAAAAGAAAAAAAAAAGACATTGATCTTTCACCAATTTTTATTTAATTGTAGACTCTTTTGGCGGCCACCTGGTCGGCGGTAATATTGTCTGTGTTTTATCTCTATTATATTTCTAATATAGAATTTTGTTGTTCATGATTTCTCCAGAAATGATTTTAAGTCTCAAATTGTAATGGACATTTAAATTGTATTATTTTATTATCATTAAACTGATTCTGTTTATTGCATACATGAACTTATTAATAAATCAAATTCTTTGACATCATTGTTTCTGTAATTTATCTTTCAGTTGGACTTCGGATTTCTTGATGGTGTATATAACTTCATCTTTACATTCTTCATTTGAAAATCACAGTAAATAGAAAAAAGAATCTTTCACCAGCTTTTAAATATGGAAGAAATTTACACAGTCAAATATTTCAGAAAATATTGAAAACGAATTTAATATAATTGTATTGATAGAATATATTAATGAAAACTACGCATTTAAAAAAAATCAAAATTTTGGAAAAAAAAATTACACTGCAAATCAATTGGTATCTTTAAAGAAAAAAATTTCCGAATTTAAAACCAGTAAATCTAGAAAAATAATATTCTGTAATTATACTTTCAAAAGTTAAAGCAAAAAAAAAAAAAAAAAAAAAAAAACTACACATTTTATTTAATTTTTATTAATTTAAAGTTTTAAAAATTATTCCAAAATGGACATTGTACCAAACTTGATTGCTCAGGTAAAATTATTACCCAATCCCATCTACACCCACATATGTTTTCATATATAAAAGATGTATTGAATGCTTTTCACCACTATATTGATATTTTATAACCCCATTTTTTTACTTATAATAGATACCCCCCCCCGTTGGGCACCTCGAAATGAGATATTTCCGGCTTGGTGGTTGGATCTCGCCACCCTCGAGAGTTACAGGAATAGGTGGGGGTCTGGTTCCTCCCATCGATTCCGGGACGTTCTTCCTTAGTGAAGAGCTGTACCGTGGCCGGTGATGGCCCTTAAGACTCAATTATAGTTCCCGCCAGTGTTGCTGTTGCGGCGGTCCGAGCATTCAGTTTTTTTATTCGTGGACCTTCTGACGAGTCGGAGAGTCAGTGATATGCCCCATGGAATTTATTCATAAACATTCACGTAATTTAAGTGCACCTGTACATTTAACAAATATATAACAAATATTAGTACATTTAAAAAATTCAAGACAGTCTCAATTTTTAGTTACATTTCTTAGGTAAACACATGCTTCATTACTTTCTACAAAGCTTTTAGGTCCTATTTAAACATCAAGAGCAATTAATAGATATTTATACATCTGCTTAGTTTTATTTAAATACAGACCTTGATATTATCATATTTTAAAAAAATTGTAAGTTATCTCTCAAATTTTTGACTAAAGTAAACTCTTGGTTTATCTTGTGAAGTTTTGGATGTGTAAAGTGCAAAATAACAGCACTAACTGCAGGATCGTTAAAATTCTTATCAAAAATATACTTGTTAGAAAAATTAATGTTATTCTAGATTAGAGGCTTTAATGTTCGTAGATTTCAATCAGCCTTGGAGTTAAAGTTAACCAAGATAAATAGTTAGTGTTTTGTAATGAAAACCCGATAACAACGAAGTAGTATAAGAGGAATAGAATAATAACACAAAGATGAATACAATTTTTATTTATATGAATTTGAATGATCTGATTATTAATGTTTGTAGACTTGTTTATCAACTTGAGGTTTCATGTTACCCCAGATAAATAATTTTTTCTGTAACTGATGAACCAAAAATTGTGAAGTAATAGAAGGTTTAACGCGTAGCCGAGGTAAAGTTGTATATATTTTTATCCATATGAATATGAATCACTAGAAATAAAATTTTAATTATTGGATGCATTAATGTTGGTAAATTTCTGTCACCGGTCTCATATCATAATATAAATAGTTTGAGTTCTGTAATCTAAGAATAAATAACTTTGAAGTAACAGAAGGTTTATAGCATAAAGAAGCGAATATGCCTGCGTCCTGACATAGGGGTAGCGCGTCTTGCCCGTGATCTGGGTGCGCCGGGTTCGAGTCCCGGTTTGAGCATGGTTGTTCTTCCGTTGTTCTATCTGTGAGATGTGTGAGTGTGCCCTCCTGTAAAAAGGGGTTGTGCAAGCGAATGAGTGATGCATGAGTAAAAAAGTCATACTCTTGGCCCTAGTTGGCGCTGCTATAAAAACAAGAGACGCTCCCCCTCAGGCTTAAATCGGCTATCTTAGAACAGCGGGCTTGTCCATGGCAAGTGCCATAAGAAACAACAACAGAACCAAATATATGTATATGCAGCTTGCCACAAAAAGGCTGCATACAAATGCACAATGAACATTCAAGAGCAAACAAAAGCTTGCTATAGTGACTATATTAATTTAATTTTAAGGTATTACTTGAACAATTCATTAAATATCAATAACAATTTCAGAAATAAAATACACATAGTTTTAAAGTAATAACAATAATAATTTAAAACTACACAAAAAGTTACCAGAAAACGTGTGCGTACAGATGAAAAAAGTCATCAAAAAACAGCTTCTATGGATTGTCAATTAATCTTCAATATCTGGTTGGATAACCTTTATATTTAAGAATATCTGTTAATAGTTTAGGAACTAACCTGTTGTTTTCTCAGATGAAACATTATTCTATTCATCATAACTCGGCAACAGAACTTTCGATGTTATGTTTTGTTGCCGAATCTTGCATTCCAATAAGTCCCATACATGTTCGATTGGGTAGAAGTCTTTCGATTGTGGAGGAATATGTTACAATTTTTGATATTGTACTACAACCGGAGCTATATAAAACTATATGTGTTTTATTTGTGAAATGGTTATGATATTTAATGAATTGTACAAGTAATAACTTAAATAAAAATTAAATTAATATAGTCACTACAGTGCTCTTTTATTGGCTCTTGAATATTTACTGTGCATTTGTACGCAGACCTTTTCTGGAAAGTGTATATATATATTCAATCAAATGAATATGAATTAAACGAAGTCATATTGATTTAGATTAGATGTTTAGATTTTGGTAATATTTTTAATCAGTGCAGTAATTTAGATGTTGGCGATTTTTATAGGTTTTGTGAATAACAGCACTTTAGATAAATAATTTTCTCTCTGTAATTGCAGACAAAATTAATATGAACAGAAAAATATGCAGCATAAAGAGGCGATATATATATATATATATATATATATATATATATATATATATATATATAATTTCGAATTAGATATGTCCTAAAAATAATTTTCTAAACTTTTAAACCCCGACTTCAATTTCAGCAACCTCTAAGTTGCACGGACTATTTTTTTTATTTTTTATCACGGCATTAAATCGATGAATCGGCAAATTCTTTTCTAAAACTAAATAAGATGCATATACTTGCTCGCTGTTTTTCTGCCTTCCTACTTGTTCGCGACACTATTCAAGCTATGGGTTTATTTTATAAAGATAAAAAAGTGAAATATTTCATTACAATTTTGAGAAATAAAATGTGTTAAGGAACTCAACGGTTGATTCTTCAAATCATGACTCGCAAACACACACACACACACACACACACACACACACACACACACACACACACACACACACACACACACACACACACACACACACACACACACACACACACACACACACACACACACACACACACAATTGTGTGTGTTCGCGAGCCAGAACACAAGAGTGGAAGTGTGAGGAATTTTTTCCCACAGTGCTAGTATTAACAGTTTTGTTTAAGGATTTCTTTGATACGTGTCGATTCTGGAAAAGAAATCTTGGTATCCTTGAAAGATGTTCGTGTTTGTAAGGGATTTTTATTCCTTTGCTTGAAACGTGAAAATTAAAATGGTCATCAATTTTTTAAAAGCGTGTTGGGACTAATAAAATATAAAAGACACATTAGAATCAGGATATAAGAGAAATATTTAAAATAAAATGAGCTAATTTAGAATACAAAATAAGAAGTTAATGAGAATTTAAATTAGATTATCATTACACACACACACACACACACACACACACACACACACACACACACACACACACACACACACACACACACACAATTGTGTGTGTTCGCGAGCCAGAACACAAGAGTGGAAGTGTGAGGAATTTTTTCCCACAGTGCTAGTATTAACAGTTTTGTTTAAGGATTTCTTTGATACGTGTCGATTCTGGAAAAGAAATCTTGGTATCCTTGAAAGATGTTCGTGTTTGTAAGGGATTTTTATTCCTTTGCTTGAAACGTGAAAATTAAAATGGTTATCAATTTTTTAAAAGCGTGTTGGAACTAATAAAATATAAAAGAGACATTAGAATCAGGATATAAGAGAAATATTTAAAATAAAATGAGCTAATTTAGAATACAAAATAAGAAGTTAAGGAGAATTTAAATTAGATTATCATTACACACACACACACACACACACACACACACACACACACACATATACACATACACACACACACACACACACACATATACACATACACACACACACATATACACATACACACACACACACACACACACATACACACATATACACACACACACACACACATATACACATACACACACACACACACACACACACACACACATATACACATACACACATATACACATACACACATATACACATACACACACACACAGACACACACACACACACACACACACACACACACACACACACACACACACACACACACACACACATAAAGTCTTTTTATGATACCAGTTTAAAGCCTTTCACTTAAATCACATTACTTCAGAAGATTTGTTTCATGAAGACTCAAGATTTAAACTCTAAAATAAATTCGTTTCAAAATATTATACATCTTTCTCTGTCTTTAGATATGACGACTTTACAATTAATTGCAATACATGAGAGTAAATTTTCATGGTTATTTTCGTAAATATTTATGAATATATTAATAAACATTTCTCATTTTCCAAAACATCTGAAGAAAGATGGCGCTGCTAACATCAGTTGAATACACGTGTCGTGATGAACATTTTGTTTAAAGATAAAATCAACTTTTTTTTATATATTGACGCCTTAAGAACTCGGTTTCGCAATAAGATCTCACATTCCGTTTCCAGAGATTTCCAGGAAAGTCAGACAAGAAAATAAATTGACTGGGATTTCTGAGAAATGTTTACGACTGAAATCGATCCATTATCTGGAAGTCTGAGGACCAATGAAATTGAATATATGCCAGACAAAGAGAGAATGGATCTTTTGAAGTGTGCGACAGACCACTAGAATACGCATTTAAATTTTATAAAATGAATACATTGAGAATAATATAAGACCATATTATTCTCAAAATAAGCATTCTGCAAATTCTAACCAGTGAACTTTTTTGACTAGTATAGTGGTTATGTAAAAGTACAACATTTTGAGTTATGACGAGTTTATTTGCCAGGAGTAATAAGTAGTGACAGTTTTCAGTTTGAATTACAATTTTAGTATAAATTCAAACCTATTCGTAAATTTTAAGATATTTAAAAAACTTTAAGGCTTACTCGAAATCAAAGGAACAGATAAAAGATTATCATGTTTTGTAATATGCTTTGCTCAATACCATTTAATTACATACAATTCAATTACAATACAATTCAATTACATATTTATAAATTTTAAGATATTTAAAATATTTTAAGGCTTAATCGAAATCAAAGGAACAAATAAAAGATTATTATGCGTTGTAACATGCTTTGCTCAATACCATTTAATTACATACAATTCAATTACAATACAATTCAATTCAATTACATACAATTCAATTCAATTACATACAATTCAATTACATATTCGTAAATTTTAAGATATTTAAAATATTTTAAAACTTAATCGAAATCAAAGAAACAAATAAAAGATTGTCATGCGTTGTAACATGCTTTGCTCAATACCATTCAATTACATAAAATTCAATTACATATTCATAAATTTTAAGATATTTAAAATATTTTAAGGCTTAGTCGAAATCAAAGAAACAAATAAAAGATTATCATGCGTTGTAACATGCTTTGCTCAATACCATTTAATTACATACAATTCAATTACAATACAATTCAATTCAATTACATACAATTCAATTCAATTACATACAATTCAATTACATATTCGTAAATTTTAAGATATTTAAAATATTTTAAAACTTAATCGAAATCAAAGAAACAAATAAAAGATTGTCATGCGTTGTAACATGCTTTGCTCAATACCATTCAATTACATACAATTCAATTACATATTCATAAATTTTAAGATATTTAAAATATTTTAAAACTTAATCGAAATCAAAGAAACAAATAAAAGATTATCATGCGTTGTAACATGCTTTGCTCAATACCGTTCTCGAACAGCAAATAAAAATAATAAATTAATTTTTTATGTTTCTTTTTGTTTGTTTCAAAAAATGTATATTAGTTTAAATAAACTAATGTGATTATTGAAATAAAAAATAGAAGTCATTTCATTGCAACATGGCTTCATATTACATATACTCTGTGTTTGGCGAATATAGTCGTCATTGCTAAATTTTTGCGACATAATTTAAATTCGCATTCGAAGAGGTCGACACATTTAACCGTAGGCCATTGTAAAAGAAGCAAAAATAACCGTTATAAGTTTTCTATTCAACTTAATTCTTAGAATTTAATGCTAAATAGTTCTTTTTAATATAAATAAAATTTTATATAACTTTCCTACAATTTTTTTTTCCTGAAAATTTATCATTATTTTTTGGTGCACTAAAAGAATGTATCTCTATTAATAGCATTATATTTTCAATATTTTTAGTTGGTATTTGGTGATTGTTAGGAAAATTTCTGACATATTCTGACAGGATAAATTTCTAACGACATGAGACTTATATAATCTGATTCTCTGTGATTCATAATATGTTATTTCTGCTATCTGAAAATTTATGAATTTTGATAACAGTTTGAGATATATTTTTTCTTTTTTTTATCTAATTTTACAAATATTTTAAAAAATATTTATCACATTTAATAACCGGAATTCTATTGTATATTCATAATACCATATTATTTTCCAAAATAGGCATTTTGGAAAAAAAAAATCCTCTATAATAGTTTAGGAATATTTGCAATCTGCAGACGATCATTGGAACAATAAAAATTAACGATTATTTTTTCCTTACGAATTTCAACTCTTTTGTTATTCGAATTTAAATCTTAGAATTTTATATGAAATAGAATTTTTTTCATATATAATTTATCATTGTTGTTTGGTTTATGAGAAACAATTAAGGTGAATCTCAATTAGTTATATTTTCAATTAATTTAATTAATTTCGGTTCAAAATTAAGGAAATTTATGGAATATGACTTATATGAATATATATTTATGGAATACTAGCCGCCTTTGGCGACCAGCCAATCTTAATGTTCGTTTAAATTTTAATAATTAAATAGGTTGAACCGGAGTTTTACCCCCTTCTTCGCCAAGTTGCGATAACGCGACAAAGCTGGCAATCTTTATTATGCACTATAATTGAACATCTGCTCCTTTGCTTTTGAACATTTCGCAAGGCCGTTGTAGGCGATTTTTAAAAATTGCGCAAGCAGGGAGTTAAACTCCGGTCGTACCATTAAATATTTTACGCAATTCCAACTTTAATAGATTCTTCAGCAAAATATTTTAAAACTTCAAATTTTGATAGTCATATAATTCACTCATAATATTATAAAAGCCTTCAATCATAACGCAATATGTAACTCTCTAATTTTCTATTACCCCTCGTAGAATTTATGCTTTAAATTAAAGTGTAAATGATTAATCTGCAATTAATATAATAATATTTTTTACTGAAACAAAGCATTTTTTTTAATAATATGATTACTGATAACAGAGTCACTGAGCGTTTAAAGTTTATGGGCACTAAAGAATATCTTTCTTAATTTATGTAATATCTCAAGAATTTGTCAACAAAATTTTCTCAGATTCATCATGAACAGATCGATTCATTAACAATGTTTAATTTTAAATGCATCAAACTTTAAGAAAATAAAATGAATCGTTTAAAATAATCGGTCGAAAACATGTTTAAAAAACTACTTAAAAAACGATGTACTTAAAACTATAGGAATATACAAAAAAATATATAACTAACATAAATACAATTTAATTACAAAAGCATGCAAGTAACCTAAAATTAATTTAAATCATTGAAAACAGGTTAAAAAAATCTACTTAAAAACGATGTACTTAAAACTATAAGCATATACAAAAAATATATAACTAACATAAATACAATTTACTTACAAAAGCATGCAACTAACCTAAAAATAATTTAAATCATCCGTTGATAACGGTTGTCATGGCAACAATCAGAATGCGCATGCGTGAATTTTCTTCGCCTTTTACGGTAACGCAAATGCGTGAATTTTTCTACGCCAGTTGGGGTAACGCTATGCAGATTATACATTTTTAATTTCCTTTATTCTGTATTATTTTAATTCAAAAGTACTTCAGAATGAATATGAAACATGGATTAATTAACAATGTTTAATTTTAAATGCATAAAACATTAAGAAAATAAACAGAATCGTTTGAAATAATCCGCCGAAAAATGTTAACCCTAGCCTCATTACTGTTGGGAGAAAAAAAAAAAAATCTGAAACCTTGCTCATTTGGCGGTGGGGAAAAATGGAAGATTTTTTTTGGCGGAAAAGTTGGCGGTGGGAAAAATGGAAGATTTTTTTGGCGGAAAAGTTAGTTTTTAATTAATAATTAAAATTCTAATTAAAATTTCAAAAAAGGGGACCCCAGGTGCACATTCCCGACCTCTAAGGTATACATGTACCAAATTTGATAGCTGTATATCAAATGACCTTGCCTGTAGAGCGCCAACACACACACACACATTGAGCTTTATTATAAGTATAGAAGGAATATGTGATATATGACATATGCTTTCAGTAGTTTAACGGTTTGCGATTTTTGATACCAATTGCATTTATTTTTTAATCCTTCTGGTTTTAATTTGCAAATACTTAAAAAAATATCTCTTCCATATTTTGGATTAGTTTTGCAAATTATTTTCCGTTTACTAAATTTTTAAGTTAAAGACTAATTGCATTCTTCTTTCAATTATAATTCATCACATTTTATTTCCAAAATTATTCTGCTGGAATAGTATCTAAAGAATAAAATTAAAAGTGTTTTTTCAAGTAACATATTATATATATATATATATATATATATATATATATATATATATATATGTTGAATTTTTGGTAGTGATGGTAAATTTTCAACGTTCATATCTTAAACTCATCATAAAGAAAGAAAAAAAAAAAACATACGACTAAATTTTCTAAAAAAAAACTGCTCCTAAAATCAACTATGTCACATTAGACAGCGATAAAAACTTTATTAAGCCTGTTAAATCGAAACTTAGTTGAAAGCAAAATTTTGAATTAATTTATTTTCAATTATGCTAATTAAATATGAGTTTAAGTAAGCATGATGCAAAAGTAAATTTAGAAGCAAAATTACTTTTTCAATTTCATTATTTTAGAATTAAAAAAAAAACTTAAAAATGTTATTTGTATAGCTTTTTATACATATAAAATAAAAAGAATAACGAAATATATTGTAAATTCAAGGAAAAAAATGAAGATAACTGCCGAAATACTAGCATTTATTTTTATAAGTAGTAATAACTAGCTAGTAAGCTTTAAGTAGTAATAACTAGCTAGGTTAAGTAGTAATAACTTTTTATAAGTAGTAATAACTAGCTAGCTATAAGTAGTAATAATAAGCTAGTAATAACTAGCAAAAAGCAAAAAATTTCGAAATTACGAGAATTTCACTTTAAAATCATTCTGGTTAATGGGAAGTGTATATATATATATATAATATAAGGGTTAGAAACCATGGATTAAGCTCAATGCAGCCAGGAGAGAGATATGTAATTATCTTATAAATAACTCGCTGTACATTGTCGGATTAAAACATGACCAGTAAGGTACATCCATGATATATAATATTGCAATTCGATACAAACCTCTTGCATATCAAGGTAAGATTGAGTTCACTATTAAAGGGACGATTGATCTCTATTTGGTAATCACAGTGCATAAGCTGTATGAGAACGGGAAGCTCACTCTGCTTCTGTTGTAATCAGGGTTAAATATACCATTCAGTCAACTATTTCCATAATTTAATTTCAATGCTTTATGGGGATTATAATTATGATGGAAAGAGTCATAATCCTCATATTTTAAATAAGACTTCTCATCAGTGAATTAGAATTTTGTCGTATCATAGTTCCAACTTCGATCATTTCGATTCCGAACAAAAAGTAATAATTCTTTTGAACTGTGATTTAACTAATTATTTAAAGTTATCTATTATAGACACCACAATTCCATTAACCATTTTTAACCATTGTCTAATATATTATTAAGGAATAAATATACTTCTTTGTTTTGGCAGAAAAAATCTAACAGAAACAATTGCAATAAAACTATGTACATGTAACTTTATTCATAAGAAAGTTATAACTAAAAGATAAAGTAAAAATTTTTTCGAAGATGTTTGTTAAGAAAAAAATTCTTCCCTGTCTACCTTCTTGAATTGTTTTATTTTTTGATTATCAGTGTAAGTCATATCACTGACTCTCCGACCCGCCCGAAGGCACACGGATAAAGAAAACTGAATGACCGGAACGCCGCAACAGCAACACTGGTGGGAACTGTGGTTAAGTCCTAAGGGCCATCACCGATCATGGTACAACCCTTCTCTAAAGAAGAACGTCCAGCCATCGATGGGAGGAGTCAGACCCCTGCCTATTCATGTAACCTCCAGGGTGGCGAGATCTAATCACCATGCCGGAAGCATCTCATCCTCTATACGAGGTGCCTCTTCCCCGGGGTGATTGATTATCAGTGTAAAGCAAAATGGTTCTAACCTGAATATTTAGACACTCTAGCAATTTTTGCATCATCAAATCAAAACACTTCGTTTGATTTGCTGAAAGCAACGCAGTTTTCCTACAGTTCAGTTTTTCCCATTTCATATAAATCTCTAATTATAGAAAAGAAACATGTCGGAAAGTATAAATTTTATAAGAGACATAAGAACTATATGATATCATCAATTGCAAAGTTAAATTTAATTCTTAATAAACTCTTTAAATGAGAGATATTTTAAACTTTATTCAGTTCTCCTGAAATGAAATCAATACAATTGAAGTTTATTAACTGTATCAATACTGAAAGACCCCAAACATCTGTTCAATGAAATTACGGTGGGCTCCCCAGATGCCTGGATATTCAGCGAATTTTCTTCGCATTTCATGAAATGTGATTAATTGAATTACCGATGTGAGTGATTTGCTCGTAAAAGAGATTCGCCCAAATGAATTTGGGAAACAAGGAATTTTCATGAGATCTTCCAAATGATGCATCCACTTCTTTTATAGCCCTCAAGGGGATCATTTTTCGTATACCACTTTTTAAAAAATGGTTGTCATTGCGGGTTTGAGGACAGTATGGAATTTTTCTTATCATTAAAAAAGAAATTTGGGCATTTCAATATTCTCAAGTATCTTAACTCAAATTAAGGATGAAATGATTAGTATTGACATTGCTTTCCGTTTCATTGTGATCTCTTATGAGATCAAAAGATGATACTATAAGAAGCAAAATGGCATTTTATGATTGTTAAGTAGATTTCTTCCCTTTAAAAATGTTGCCAATTCTGTATTAGTCAGGTTACCAAGAGCTAAAATCTGAAAAATGATCTACTTATAACTTCATTAACATATAATAACGTTTAAATTTTGTAAGGTTCTTTGTATAATTCCAAATTACTCTTGTGCATAAGAGAATGGGCATGATATGAAATATTAAGCCTATTTCTTTGAACTTTTCTGTTTCTCCCAATGTATTGTATTGAACATGTATGTCTGCATGTATTGTCTACATGTATGTGTTTCTGTTTTGATCAGAAGAATTGCCTCCTTGAGTTATCAACTTTTCCAAAAACTCTTCAATACTTTTTTAATATACCATGAAATCATCAAACAAATATCGTTAGACCATTTATTATCTTCAGCCTTCTAGTATAGAAATAGACAATTGTAAAATTATGTAAGATAAAAATGCTTGAAAAAATATATCTTCCGAAATAAGGAAGACAAGGAAATATTTGATATAAAATCAATAATGTCTCCGACACTAACAATTATTAAACATTTCCACATAATTAAACTGTTATTTAATGAAAAATATTGATATTTCTTTTAATCGACTCATCGCGACTTGTTGAAAAAAGTTTTCAGGAAAAGTGTATTTTTCTGAAAATAATATATTTGGAGCTTCTTCTTAATAATGAACATTAAAATCCTCAACCAAATGATGCCAAATAGAGTTGCAAAATTAACAATAAGGCGTTCAAAGGAAGATGAGTCGTCTAGAAAATGCACCCCCGTTAACGAAACTCCTCTCACATCGGAAAGAGATTAAAACTAATTAGAAATCTGTATCTGATAGGGGGTTTCCCATTACAGAACACCGTCCCCGGTATTCTATCTGGAAACAGACTGGGGTAGCAGATATGACTCTTGGCTTCCAGAAGCTGAGGTATCTAGCAACTACCTTGATGGTTCTATCGAAAGAGGGTCAGTACCGGAAGTGGAAGTGAGGAACGCAGAGGGATGGAACAGATTAAATTTTAAAGAGGGTGGGGAGAAAATCATTAAAATCGACCTAAGCAAGGTGGAAATGCTTTTCCGTTGAAACTTGAAGAGTGCTTTGAGTGGAGTTTGGTATTTACCGGTATTTTAGTCAATTATTTTAAATGGGTGCCGTGTGCTGCCCGTGATTGGTGAAATAAAGGTTTTTCTTTTTATTTTAGTTGAGGAATGTTAGAAAAATAACATACAGTGATAAATTTCTGGCATGCTTTCAAAAGCATTGAAATTATTTTTATCAGAAGCAGAATGTTATTCATTAAGCATTTCTTAATGTAATTGCTATCAGCTAAAATTATATTTTATTTTTGTAAGTAAATAAAAATGCAGTATTTCTATTAGAAGTGCACATGAAAATGATTTTATCAAATAAATTCTTATTATGGGAATACAAAATAATAGTACTTCTTTTTAATTAAAAGAATTTATGAAGTTCTGGAACAATACATAAGTTTATGCTCATTGCTCGCTACTTCAAGTATTCCTATATATATATATATATAATATAATATCGTATAAGATCCTATAAATATCCTATTCCTATATATATATATATATATATCTTATTTCCTGTTCCAGTTCCACTTTTCTTTTTTATTTAATTAATTCTACACTCGTTCTATAAAGCTGATAGTCTCCGCATGTTCTCATGCTCCGAGTGAAGGGATAAAAATGCTTACAACATTCTTTTAAACCTACTTAAATTTCTCTTTCCTAAGATTACATATATCAAAGAAAACCATATCAAACTCTCATAGTAAAATAGTAAAACCACTGAAGGGAAAATGTTTGGTCTCTTCTACTCTTGTGTCGCGATGTAGACTGAAATATTTCGGATTACGAATTCTGCTTACGTAGATTTTGCCTCTCAGTGTGTTAGAAAACGAAGTTAAAAATTTCAAAAGCTTCCTCTATTCCGCCACACAACTGCTAATATATATATATATATATATATATATATATATATATATATATATATATATATATATATATATATATATATATATATATATATATATATATATATATATATATATATACAGGGGGTTGCCGAATTCTACCGACAAATTCAGAAGGGTGATAGTAGGCATCATGAGGATAAAGAATCACCATACAACATAGGGTCCGAAACGACGTTTAATTGGTGAAAATCAAAAAAAAAAAAAAAAAAAGTCGGAGAACTGTTGGAAATTGTAAAAAATTAATAAAAAAATAACAAATGGTGTTTCAACTATGAATTTTTTTTTAGTGAAAGCACATTCTTAAAATTTTCTTTCATCTTTGTAACTTGCGGATTTGATTATCTAGGGGGTCATAAATGACTGAAAACGAAAAAGTAGTTTAGAGCCCATATTTGGAAAAATATTAAAACTTGAAGAAAAATAAAAGATTGGAAATGTAAGGAATTTTATATTCTATATTTTGATATAAGTGTGTGGTGAGAGAACTGGGATGTTTTAAAGATATTCAAGAAGAACTAAAACGGAAACGAGAAAATATCGCTGCAACATCAGTACCGATGTTCGCAGAGAGCGTTGTGAAATTGGAAAGCCAAATTCAGAGAATGGATAATAGGCATTAAGTAGATGAAAAATTACCAGAAATTATAGGATCGCAGGTAACGTTTATTCTGTGAAAATAGCAGAAAGAGACGTTGAAAAGACAATGAGTCTGGCTAAGAGAATGGCCCTATGAATGCGAGGATTAGAACGAAGTAATAGAGAAGAAGCCTTCTTGTATGTAAATTTTTCATGCGTTCTAGAAAAATAAAAGCAGCGAGCAAGTATTCATTAAGGAGCATTGCAGAATGGATGGTCGTTATACTTCATTCACAAACAACAAGTCAGATTTCACGAATGTAACTAAAATTTCTTCATTCTAAATTTCCAAAATGAACTTTCAAAGTGAAGAATGGAGAAATTGAGTTTTTAATTTTAAGATTAAAAACATGATTAAATGTGTAAAACTTAATAAAACTGAAAAATATTTGATCGAAATTTGACTTGGTATTAAAGCACTACATTCATTTTCTTTCAGTCACAAAATTGAATTGTTATCCTCACATATAGAGTAAGAAAATTGCTACAAAAAATGAAACAACCAGGAGGCAAGGAAAAAAAAAATGCCAAATGAATCATAAAAAATGAAGATGAAACAAAAAGAATGCAATGATGCGGAAATCGGAAGTACAATATCAAAAATAAAAAAGTGTTTGCTTTATATTTTTCTGAACAGTTATACACACTATTACAATACGCATTTGCTTTATTGTATTGTTTTGCACTTTGTTCGTTTATTGTATTGTATTGTTTTGTATTTTGATCGTTTACTGTATTGTATTGTTTTGCATTTTGTTCGTTTATTGTATTGTATTGTTTTGTATTTTGTTCGTTTACTGTATTGTATTGTTTTGTATTTTGTTCGTTTATTGTATTGTATTGTTTTGTATTTTGTTAGATTATTTTTTAAGGATTTTGAACTATTTTTTAAAATTCTTTTCTGCTGTTTATCTAGGTGTAAATAGCTTTGAGATGTCGATTCCTTCGATTTTTCCATTCATTAACTATTCATTACGATTTATTTTATGCTTCACAAATTAGTAACAACTAACAGGAGTGGTCTCTACCAAACTTTCTTGCATACTCAATAACAACGATGTAACTCCTTATCCTACCCACATAAAATTGTTGACCCTGGTAAAAGTCACAAAAGTCAGGAGTGCTCAAATTGTTATATGCATAGTCCATTTAATGAGCGTTGTATTTTTCGCTGTATATTAAAGAAAACTGTCTGTTGATTGCTTGGCACTGACCAGAATCAGTTATGAAATATTGATCTTTGGCGTAAATGTAACGCCATTCTGTTGTTAGTACTGTTTTCTGTTTTCTGCTGATATGTTGTGGAGATTAATCACTGGTAAAAAAAAATCAAATATTTTGATCACATTTTCTCCTATTGTTTGAAAATTAACTTTGGCACTAAACTTCAAGTGTAATTAAAAGATCTTATTCAAAATTTCATTGATTTAAATCATTGAACTTTGGAATTAATGTATCTATATTAATGCAAAAGTATTGAGCAACTGACTGTCAACCCTTTGACAGATTTGGTTTAATCATTTGATAATAATTTACATTTTAGATGGTAACTGTGAATTAAATTCCATCTATCTACGCTGTTACGCTTTTGAATTGTCTTATTTATATGCATGTAAAATTACAGAATTATATAGGATCAATATCTGGACAGATTTGGTTTCAAATTTAATATCGATTTACATTTTAGATACTAAACCTGTGTACAAAATTTTATCCATATAGCTCATTAGGTTTTGATATTTAAACAATAACAGGGAAACATATTTTCTTTGAATGGGGCTTTTGAAAAAAAATTATCTGGTAGAATTCTATAAATATGGTGTAAAAACCATATGTCAAATTTCACCCATATAGCTTCAAGCGATTTTATTTCTGTTAACATGTTCAAAGATACAGACAGAGAAGCAGATATTTGATCAGAGAAACATGAATAATTTGAAAAATGTATTCAAAATCTCAAATGTACTCAATGTACTCAAAATCTCGAAGTCTATTTATTTATTTATTTTGAGATAACAATACTTTTTTTCCTCTTTATTTTGCATACGAGAATATAAACAAATCAGAATGGATTTTTGGAGACTTTGTTAACCACATTTGAGTCTGAAATTGAATACCGATCTTTAAAACTGCTTATAAAGTTTTAAATTTAATTTAAGATTTGGTTTCCCGCCAAATAAGAAAAAAATCGAGCCAATCGTCCAAAAAATAAGCCAAAAGGCCATCTATCATCTTGGATGCGTAGAAAAATTGTACCAAACGACTTTTAGAATTTCAATAAAAGTTTGACAAGATGAGAAAGCGCCAATAAGTCTTCAGTTTAGTCATATTAAGATTAATGTATGGTTTCTTGTGAAGATCATCAAAATGATGCAATCATACAAAAACACGCCAAAAATTCTAAGAACTTGGAAGTTTACTGTAAATGATAACAAACTGCTTATAGAATTAAAATAAATATCATGATTATATTTAGGGAGGAATCGTACCAAAATAATATTCGCAACTATATAATATTCATATATGTAGTGTTATGCACTTCGCACAAAACAAAATTAACATAGAAGGTACTTTTATTTTTATAAATATCAGTATCTTCACAAAAAGTAGTTCAGAACATTCTACAAAGCAATTTAAACATAATGTTACAATTGAAAAACTAAAATTTCTTCTAGATTTTTAGAAATACTCTTTAATTTCAGCCCTTCACTTAAAATCAATTTTCTCAAAAATACTCATCAAGAACTCTTCAGATTTGCATGCATTTACCTACACTTTTCCTTGAACATAGCTCTAAGTTTAAATCTTTGAAAAATTCTACGTAATCTTGAGCTGAATTTCAGAGCTAATCTAAACTTTTAGCTTACTTTTGAAACTTTTGGGTATACGATGGACAAATTACAAGCACGGCAGCTGCATTGTTGAAATTCTTATGGAAATGATGGTGTTTATCCAAAATAACGTTTTTTAAATACAGAATTTTCTCATTAAAATAATGGACAGCGTGGGAGTTTATAGAGAGTAGGACTGAATAGTTCGCGTTCCGTTAATGAAGAACCTTTATTACCGATATTTGTTATCTGATTTAATAGACCTCAGATAATAAAAATGCTTGGAAAAATATGGTAAAAAGTAATTATAAAAGAATATACTAACATGATCACAAAATATCGATAAGGATTCTTATAAAATATATAAATACTAGAAATTGTTTGCATACTTTTAAGAAATATTTTTGAAATTTTTATAAACATCTTCCAAATTTGACTTTATATTACAGTCCGTGAATAATTTTATATAATGAGAAAATTATTTTAACATCATCAACTTCCAAAATATTGAGCAAAACTAAGCAAAGAATATGTATTAAAAACACTTTTCTAGAAGAATTTGCTAAAAATAATATTTTGAATAAAACAAAGATTTTAAAGGCAATCGTTTACCTGACACTAAAGAAATTATTTTAAAAAGGTAAAAATGCCTTAATAGAAGAATCAAACCCATACAGACATCAATAAGTTAAATACGGATTCATAAGCTCTGTATTTACCAGATATTCAAACACGTGACTTTTTCTTATTTTCATAATTGAGACTGCAGTTTTATTATTTTAAGTCGATTGAGGCGATAAAAAATCTTTGACGATTCCTGAACTATTTTATAAAAACGAATTTAAAAAAATGAATAAAAACGAATTTGAAGTTTGGAAGAATGGTAACCGAAATGCATTGTAATAGGAGGAGATTAATTTGGAAAAACTGTAATAAATAATGACAAATTAATACATTTTTAGACAGTACTCTTAAATTGCATTTGTTTAACTAAGCGATTAAAATAATTCGAGTACTTTCAAAGATAATCTAATAACACATATTTCTTTTAATTTCAGATAAATCGACGAATAGATATATTACTTTTCGAATAAAAATATTTACATTTCGAATGCCATTTGTTTACATTAAATTATTAACTAGGGAACTCAAATTTTAAAATTAGGTGTTTTTTCTAAACATTTAGTTTAGTCTTTTTCTAAACATTTAGTTTTTTCAAAACGTTATAATCATTTTGAATTGAATTGGCAACGAATGGAATTGAATTCAGTTAGTTATATGATTCATACATAATTTATATACTTTTGACACTTTCGTATATAAAAGACATATTGAATATTTTCTCCACTGTATTGATATTTTATAATACCAAATTATTTTTATTTGTGATAGATTATTTCCACCATATATAGCATTTTCGCCTTTGAATTTAGAGCTAATAAATCCTTTTAATATATAATGTAAATAATATACGTTAATATAAATATAAATAATACGTTAATATAAATATAAATAATATACGTAAATAATAACGTTTAATATATATCGAAGGGGCAACCGATATATTTCAAAATATTATCGGAATGCTTCTTCGATACATTTTTAATATTCAGGAAGTTAAATATAAAATTATGAAATGAATATTTCTCGCGATCCATACATAGTCCTTAATTTGAAAGCTATTGCTGTGTTTGATGCAAATTTTTATCAAGCATTCAATGTAGGAAATAACTTGCTGACTTATTTCTTATTTAACCTTTTCTTAGGTGAGGCAGATTTTTTTTTCAGATAAAGTCCACTTTTCAGATAAAATCTGTAATATCAAATATCTCTCGAAACAGAAAAAAAAAACGTTTTAAGAAATACCGCTTGAAAGAACTCCGACTGTTTTTGAGCAAAAACTTCATTTTAAGCTTATTTTTAAAAATGATTTACCAATCGTGAAAGTGCATAGATTGTCCAGTCACATTAATAACAAATTTGAATTCATATTTCATAATTAAATTTTAATAGTTTAATTTAGTTGTCCGCGATGAAATACCTTCCCTTGATATATTATTATAGATCATATCATGAAACCATAGAAAATGCTATGCCATAATCCTCCGGAGATCATAGAAGATTCTATATAACTGAAGAAACTCCATCGATTTTGGATGGTAAACATCAACCGCGAGTTAAAACTTCTTGAGCTGAAAAATTTCACGCCAGTTTTACCACATAAATATCTATTGTTTAGATATTCTTTATATTCTTTTAAAGTCCAACTGGAATGATCTTCTCAAAACGTTTTATTATACTCTCATATCAATATGAAATGTTGATTTTCGGCATACATTTAGTATTTTCCTTTAATCTGTTGTGTTATCTTTGGGGATTAATCCCTGGAATAAGATTAAAAGTACCCGAAATTCGGATTTTCATTTTGATGCTTTTCAAAGAGAAATACAATTTTAGACATAGAATCAAACATCAAATTTCATATATTAAAAGTTAGTTTCAAATTTGATATCTAGACATTTGTTATTAAAACTGTGTACCAAATATTATCTATCTACCCATCTTTGTTTTGTATTGATCTTTTTATTTTATATTCAGACAGCCGGACAGACAGATTTATTTGAATCGATCTCACTAAAACTTTGATAGAAATCAAATTTTGAATAAAATCCAATTTTGAAAATATGTTTTGGGAGAAGTCTAAAAACTTGGGTGTCAAGAGCATATTGGTGAATGATACTTACGAAATATAGATCTTTGGCGGGGATCTTTCATTTTTTCTGAATATATCTATGCATTTACATTTTTGACGCCTTTCCTTCTTGTCCAGTGTAATCAAAATCTGACATCGAACTACAGTTGTAATCACAAAATAACATACCAAATTTCATTTATTTAAGTCATTGCTCTTGCATGCATGCGAAACAACAGATCAATAGACGATCTACCATTAGAAAGAGTACAAAATTTGATAACTCATAAGCGCAAGATACATTTTAGTGCTGAACTTGTGTACTATTTTTATCTAGCTCTTTACGTTTTGAAATTATCAAGTTAAAAATTTTGTTTAAATTTGAAAGAAATGTACAAATTTTGTCTAAGGTCCATGCACCAAAATTCATCCGTCTAACTCGAGTGTTTTTGAGTTCTTGTGTTCATAGACAGGCAAACAAAATGGTGAAAACACGCTTTTTAAATTCAAGGATGTCTGAAAAAGGAAGATTAGTCAAACTCTCGAGTTCGATTTCTTGGAGTTGATTTCTCTATACTTCGTATGCTAGAAAGTAATAAACCATAAGCAAAGCTAGTAGCCTTTTCATTTCGCAAAATTCGAAGTATCATTATTTTCACGTATATTATCAATGGTGTTCAGACCTTCACTTTCTTGGTAAATATATAACTTTTTCAATAAATAAATAAACTAAAATAAAAAACTTTTTATTTTTATTTTGAATTATACTTTTAGAATTTAGTTACTAACATTTCAAGCTGATTTTAGATTTCAATTTTCGCTTCTTTCTTTTATGGTATTATTTCATTTGAATTTTTATTAGTAGAATCAAATGATATGTTTATGTATTATATAATGTAAATTAAACAGAGAATAAAAATTACCTGACAATTACCTCGCGTTAATTAATCGCACATTACAAATAGTTTTAATGCATGATAATAAAAGATGACGATGTCATAACTAAAAATGTATTACATAATATATGATCTCCAAAGAATTATTTTATTCTCCAGAATTTCTACTCTAAA
This sequence comes from Argiope bruennichi, assembly GCF_947563725.1. Classification (NCBI taxonomy): domain Eukaryota; kingdom Metazoa; phylum Arthropoda; class Arachnida; order Araneae; family Araneidae; genus Argiope; species Argiope bruennichi. Next base: position 35,582,142 of record NC_079159.1, on the reverse strand, counting down.
TTTTGTAATATTAATGTACTTTCCTTACAATATTAGGATTTATCGCCGATGCCAGATTTAAATAAAGAACCTATTTCAAAGCGTTCAATCGCAAAGTTTCTTTTTGAATCATTGTCAAATGTTGAAGAATTAGTTATATGTGATGGGTTGATTATGATGTGACAGAAGTAGAATGAAGTTTCTGAAATTGTTTCGTACTTGTAATAGTATTTGATTATAATATTATTATATCCCTAAAACATGAGGTCTTTTGCTATATCAGATCGTTGCAAAATTGGATTTCGAAACAATAGTGAAATATGTCTACGGCTAATTTTTGTTTCAAGATAACCAAATTAACTCTTATTTTCAAGCATTCTAATATTCTTTATCATAATATGTCTTTCTTTGCTTTGGAATTGGATTGTATAAACTATTCAAGGCATTTATTGCAGCATTGATACAAATGATTTCCGTTAAATACTTGAGAGCAGTTTGGATATTATATTATAACACTTATTAACTTGTGCCGTATTGGGATGTGCGAGGATAGAATCTGATACCTTGTGGTTCGCAGCCCAGTAACATGACCACGATACATAAGCAATTACTCTGGTAGCGTAGCTGTTAACTGGCTTATAAGTATTCACCACAGACTCTCCCTCCAGTGAGTCGGAGGTGAGACGAACGATATGGCTGTTGAGTGGTGATGTATTAGCTGTTGATTCTAATGCGCCTGTACCCATTTGAGTAGCGCCGAGCGTTATGACGAGCGTGTGTGGGTGAGTGGTTGCTGATGCTGTTGCTGCGTCAATTGAGTCTGACGACCTTTTGGTTTGCTGCGTCAAGTGAATTTGACGACTTTTGGTTTCTTGCTGTGGGTAGATGGCGCCACAATAGCTGTACAAAGGTTGAAGGTTCATCGTTCGATGCCACCAATGCTGCGGATTGTTATGAGCGAGGATAGAACCTGGTGCCATGTGGTTCGCAGCCCAGTAACATGACCACATACAAAAGCAATTCCTCGGTAGCGTAGCTGTTAACTGGCTTATAAGCTTTCACCATAAGCTTATTTTGTTCCGTTTGGTATATGCATATATAATTAAGGATAATATAGTCTAAATCACCTTTTTACTTTCTCGTACACATAGTATAGATAAAGTATTGTATTCGTCAAAAAATTTGAACTCGAGATTTTGAGGAATCTCCAGTTTAGACCTCCCTCAGTTAGAAAAACACATTTTGCGAAAATACCCGTCTGGCTGTCTGTGACAAAGAAAACTCCAAAAACGCTTTGAACTAGATGGTTGAAATTTGGTATAACAGTCTTTACACCAAATTTGCAGATTTTTTTCAAATTTTGAGTAATATCTGTTCAGAGGAAGTCCGTATATCCAGCTGTTGAATAGAAGAGAGCACGATAATTACAAAACGATGCCAGCTAGATAGATAACATTTGGAACATAGATTCAACATCTATAAGGTAGACACCTGACAAAATTTGAGTCAAACACAACTATGGGTTGACTGTCTGTCAGTCTGCACTTTCAGAAACATGTAAGTGCGATAATTCAAAAATGCAATGACTTACATATGTCAATTTTGGTATGGATTTTGTTGCTACTATTTAAAAGTTTTCTATCAAATTTTTGTTTCAATCGGTTTCGATGTGTCTAAAACGCAAATTCGAATTTTTCTACTGTTAACGCATGCCAGGGATTAAGCGCCAAATAATTCGCCAAAGATGACACGATATATTCAATATAAATGCCATATTTACAAAACTTTATATTTCATAACTATTGTACACAAATTCCATGTAAGGCATTCACTGTCCTGACAAGTTTTTTGGAGAATATGAGGGCAAATTTTAGGGAGACCACCCTGGCTGATTGAGAAAACAAAATATTTAAATTAGACACATCAATCAAATTCAGTACTGCCGGTATGTTAAATTTGAATCAAAGAGTGCTTAAAATTGTAGCGGTACTACAAAGTGAAACTAAAACTGACATTTGCCACGAGGTTCAAATCAAATTGACAGTGCCGCTTTGTGGTTATTTTTGATCTCGGCAAGTATGCAAATCAACGACTCCTTCAGTCTATTTTTAAACCAGCGAAGCAAGAATAAAAAACAAACACTGCCGCGACCGGACGATCCTGACTTAATCTTTAAGCGTGTTTCACTAATCTTGCAACTGTACAAAGTCTTGTAGATAAGTTGTAATTAAATTATCTTTAACTTAAACCTTGTTTTCTTAGCTCTAGCATATTTTAAATTAGGCAGGCAAATTTGTAGGTTAGGTAATTGAAACCAGCACTAACCCACAAAATGATAACATTACAGCATTTTTGTCCCCAAATAAGAAACTTCTTTTGAAATGCATTAATTTTTGAGAAATAAAGAAAATGTGACTTTAAAAAAAAAAAATGTGACCTAAAAACTAATTTTGGTCTTATACATTTAACACTTCTTTATACTTTGATATAATTCTGTAAACGAACAAAATATATACAAATCAAGTCCGCAAGAACCCATCTTTCATTGATTTATTTGCATGAAAAGAGATAATCAAAGATATCATTCATTGATTGCAATAATCTTGATAATATATTCTTTTAATCATGTGTGATTTAGAATGTCCTTTTCAAAACATCTTTATTTTCATATTTATATTTTTGTTACTCAGCATCTTCTGCAGCAAACGTCGAACTTCATTCAACTTCATCATGCAATCCATCACAATTAATTTTCCCAAACAGTTTGACAGGAAAAGTAAGTAAAAATCAAGTGACGACTCTATTTATATCGATTCATCATTTAGAATAGTTTTATTGACATATAAAATATATGAAGATCACTTGATAAGTATGTAACTATGTCGGCGGAATGAAGTAAATCCCTTTCAATGTATTATATTTGGGAAGCTGTCATACTATATCAAACACATTGATTGATTTCAGGTAAAGATGCATGGACTTTCGTGAAGTTTGAATCAAATAAACATGGATTTGTCAAAAAAATGTGGTTTGAAGAATTTTTATTGTGTTTGTAAGCTTCTTAAACAAGATAAAATTGATCATTTTTTTAGTTCTCAAATAGATTATTTTCAAATACTATATTATTGTAGCAAAACTTAATATTTACTAGCCACCTTTGGAGATCAGATGTTTATCCACTTTATTTAATATAATAATTTTACAGTGTCAACTAACTGAAGGAAATATGTATTATCACATCAAATAAAAATCTTCTCTTATGTTTCACTTAAGTACTTTAACCCTTTCTACTGTCGTGGGAAGTATGCTTCCCACCAAATTTATCAATCTTTGTATGAAATTATGTAGGTTGGCATAAGTTCTGACAATTTTTTTTAGAAAGACAGGAACTTAGATGCTTCAGTTCTTTATCTCACACAAAGTGATGTGTTCTCGTTTGTCACTTAATTATTAATTAACCAAATGAATTAATGAATCAAATTAAATTTATCTAATAAGATAAATGAATCCCTTTTCTTTTTCTAATTTCAAGCCTAAAAATATTTTAACATAATACGACTATAAAAAAATGGCCCTTTAAAGGGTTAAATATTCTAATTATCAGTATATGCTCGGCAAGTGTGCAAAATCAGTTCGGTGCTTGAACTTGGATATTGGGTGAAAATTTTATTGTTCTATATTAATCAAAAATGAAGGAAGTTGAGACATTTACGACCATTAATTGTATATGTAGATGTAGAGAGCATTTAGGTTTAAAAAAATTGGCTCATCTTATAAAAACTTTATCCTTATTTCACTTATACAATTAACACTAAGTATTTTAATTGCCAGTATATGCTCGACAAGTGGCAAAAACAGTCAAATTGTTGAACTTGGATATTGGGTCAGAATTTCATTGTTCTATAATGATCAAAAATGGAGAAAGTTGAGATATATACGACCATTAATTGTATATGTTGTGGTAAATAGCATTCAGGTTTTAAAAAAAATTGCCATACCTGATGAAACCCTTATTGTATATTTCACTTGTACAATTAAAACAAAGTATTTTAATTATCAGTATATGTTTTCCAAATAGTAAAATCAATCAAATTGTGGAGTTCAAAAATTGTCAAAATTTTGTATTTTTATGATGATCAAAGATTGACAAAGTTGAGATTTATGCGACTATTAATGGTATATGTAGATGTAATGAATATTCAGATGCAGAAAGTTGGCGAAATTAGTCGATTGGTTGGGATTGGAGGAATCTTTTGGAGATTTTCTCCATAGGGAATGAACAGTGAAAAGGCGATTAGCCTTTCGGAAATGTCATATTGGAGGCGAAAAGGAAGCCATTGGTGACATATTTGTGGGCAATTATCTTTTACATAAAATAAAAACTGTCGAAATCGGAAAAAGCAGTATTTACCGGGTATTGATTCTTAATTTTTCTCATTATTACTATACAAATATACATATGTATATTTGAAATATAAGAATTGTCATATTTTTTATTTCAGTTATTATTGATAGACATATCTGTAAGCAATAAGCTTTCATATAAAATAAAAGTTGACAAAATTGGATGAGTGCTGTTACATGGGGATTGATTCTTTATTTCTCTTATTATTATTATGCAAATCTATCTATCTATATATATATATTTGAAATATAACAATTATCACATTTTTTATTTGAATTATTTTTAATGAACATGTTTGTCGACAATAATCTTTCATATACAATAAAAAAATCTCCTTCATATAAAATAAAATTGATTCTACATTTTTTCATATTATTAGTCTACAAATATACATTTACATATTTGAAATCTAAAAATTATCATATTTTATATAATAAAAATTGTAACTAATCAGTACTTGTTATTAAGAAGAAAGTAATAAACTTGCATCCCATTAACCATACATTTTAGTATTGTTTTGACACAATTGTAATAAATAAATTTAAATTAAAATACTTTGGCAAAATATTCTTATTCCAAAATATTTCGTACATTTGTGAAGGGTAATGTCTTTAAATAAAAGCCCCCCCCCCCGTAAAAAATTAATTGCAAAACAAACTCACAGATTTATACCAAATATCCACCAACAACGTGGGAAGGGGACAGGACACAGTTCATCCCTTCGCCTGGCAGAGATTAGAACTAATTAGAAATCTGTATCTGGCAAGGTTGTGCCTCTCTTTACACAGCGTCAACCCCCGGTTTTCTAAATGGAAATTGGTAGCAGAATGCCGCAGGAGATATGACTCTCAGTTTGGTAAAGCTGAGGTATCTAACTGCTACCTTGACGGTTCCACCGATTGAAAGTCAGTGCCGGAAGCGGAAGTCATGGGAGTAAAGGGATGGACCGGATTAAAATTTATCGGAGAGGGGTTGGGAGCTAGTCATTAAAATCGACCTATAACAGATTGGGAATTCTTTCCGTTAAAATATCGGCAAGTGTTTTCTGTGGTAGTGTGGTATTACCGGAAATCGAGAATTTATTTTAAAGGGACGCTGTGTGGTGCCTTGTGTTTGACGAATGAATGTTTTATATTCGTGGAATGTGAGAGATAAGAGGCATGAACTGCGGCTATTGATCGTTTAATAAATTTAATTGCAGTGAAATTAATGGCACATTTCAGTTTAACCTTTTAACGAGTATGGCCTCTGTATCAACTTGAAAGAATAACGTGTATTTCCCAGATATGTTGTTATAAAATATAAATTTTTTTAAACAGTTGATTATTAAAATGTAATTGTTATTGGATAAAAATTAATAAGTACAATTATTTTATACAGTTTTTATCCAGACATGAATCGAAGCATAGTGACCAACCAGAGGGAGTGGTGTCCTTAAAACTTTCTCGCATACTCTCTACTACTATATACTTGTCATGTCAGAGAACGCTTTACACAGTATTTAGTGTACAATAATAACGAATTAACTTTTGGCATAAATTTAGCATTTTTACTTTCTTTACTTCGTATACAAGAGAGTGAAAACAAGGAAGAAAAAAGGTCACAACAAGAAGCACAGAAAACACAGAGATCTATTCAAAATTCCAACTCCAATTCGTATTAGGCTTCACATTCGCATTCATCTAAAATAGACACTAGTCTAGACAAATGATAGAACTGTCAAAATCATGCTTTCGTGCTGTCAGTTGATAAAAAGATATAACACGAAATTTTTTCTGAAGTATATAATTATAATAATAAGTTGACCCTCAAATATGTTGGCTACTAGAAGGCTGATAGACTTACCCATAACAATAATCATTATCAACGTTTATTAATAATAAAATATTTCATGTTATGGCTACAATAAAACCCTGCTTATTCACAGTGATCTAAGACCAAGCTAAGAAAATTTAAAATAAAATGGAATACATAAAATGTTTGTTTATTATCTGTATGTTTATTTTTTGCGAAATTAAGCGCAGGAAAATAATACAGAGGAGGGAACATTGCCAAGATTCCAATGGCACTGTAATCATAGATATGTTGCTATTAAAATAAGATGCTCTCTCATTTGCTTCAATTGCTGTATTTGCTATAGTGCTTAGCACTTATAGTTAAAAATACGATTTAAGTGTTTATTCTTTGCTTTATTGTTTTTGTTTTTCAGCAGCTTTTAAAATTTCGCTACTGTTTTTTTTTTTTTTTTTTTTTTTTTAATAATTACATATTTCTAACCACTAGTTTAGAAATCTCTCCAGCAATTTGAAATTCAAGCAACATTTTGAAAATCTCAAAAAAATCAAGCAAAACTGTCTCAGTCTGACGGTCTGAGAGTTTTCATATTTGTGAATATGATTACACCATAATAAGAAAGAAGGAAACATATAGGATTAATACCCAATCACCAAAGTTGAATTATTTTCTTATTAAATTTTGATTGCAACCCTAAAAGACATTTGTTATTATTTTCTGTAGCCACAGATGAACGCTGGTTTATGGCGTATTGTTGGACGGTTGGCATGATTTTGTCGTGTTTGGCGAGAAACCTGATACTTAAACTAAAATCTTCTTTGGGGAAAACAAAAGTTTGTCACAATTACATTTAACATTCTTTTTATTCAGAAATACTCACATTAATTTCATAAATAAATGGAAGTATAACTACGAATCCATACTCACTTTTTCGTAAACGAAGCGCAGAATGAATGTACGTATACGAGAAAAACAACCATCAAAAAGATCAAACTTGAGAGTTTGATGAATTATCACATTCACAACGTTCCTGAATTCCCCCTCCCCCGGAAAAAACCATCAGGATTGTTTTTAATGGTAGTATAACTACGAAACCATACTCACATTTTAATTTCTCGTATACGAAGTGCAGAATGAATGTACGTATACGAGAAACGCAACCATCAAAAAGTTTAAACTCGAAAGTTTGATGAATTATCACGTTTACAACGCTCCTGAATACCCCCCCCCCCTGCAAAAAACAATCAGGATTGATTTTAATGGCAGTATAACTACGAATCCATGCTCACATCTTACTTTCTAGTATACGAAGAGCAGAATGAATGTACGTATACGAGAAAAACAACCATCAAAAAGTTCAAACTTGAGAGTTTGATGAATTATCACATTTACAACGTTCCTGAATTCCCCCTCCCCCGGAAAAAACCATCAGGATGGTTTTTAATGGTAGTATAACTACGAAACCATACCCACATTTTAATTTCTCGTATACGAAGTGCAGAATGAATGTACGTATACGAGAAACGCAACCATCAAAAAGTTCAAACTTGAGAGTTTGATGAATTATCACATTTACAACGTTCCTGAATTCCCCCTCCCCCGGAAAAAACCATCAGGATGGTTTTTAATGGTAGTATAACTACGAAACCATACCCACATTTTAATTTCTCGTATACGAAGTGCAGAATGAATGTACGTATACGAGAAACGCAACCATCAAAAAGTTTAAACTCGAAAGTTTGATGAATTATCACGTTTACAACGCTCCTGAATACCCCCCCCCTGGAAAAAACAATCAGGATTGATTTTAATGGCAGTATAACTACGAATCCATGCTCACATCTTACTTTCTAGTATACGAAGAGCAGAATGAATGTACGTATACGAGAAAAACAACCATCAAAAAGTTCAAACTTGAGAGTTTGATGAATTATCACATTTACAACGTTCCTGAATTCCCCCTCCCCCGGAAAAAACCATCAGGATTGTTTTTAATGGTAGTATAACTACGAAACCATACTCACATTTTAATTTCTCGTATACGAAGTGCAGAATGAATGTACGTATACGAGAAACGCAACCATCAAAAAGTTCAAACTCGAACGTTTGTTGAATCATCACGTTTACAACGCTCCTGAATTCCCCCTCACGCGGAAAAAACAATCATGATTGTTTTTTATCGCTCTGTTTTCCTGTCTACTAACAGGAATGTTTAAGCAGGATTCTTTGGATTATCAAGTAGACAGACATTCAGTTTGTTTATAACACTCTTGGAGTTCCGTTAGTTCTAAACAAATATGTAATTGTATCTTCGTAGCTTAGTCATTTCATCCAGTATTTACAAATTTTAAAAAGTCAGTTATTAAAGGATTTAATGCATTTAAGGTCATCGCCTCTAATTAAATGAATTAAAGAATCTTTCATTTTCTTCAAATCTTGATCGTTACAATTCGCAAGCTAGAATCATCATATCCATCATCATCAACAACTTTTAAGAATCTGTCATTTACTTCAAATCTTTATCGTTACAATTCGCAAAGCTAGAATCATCATATCCATCATCAACAACAACTTTTTCATCATATCCAACAAAATTAAATTTTTCTGTCTCAAAGTCTTATATCTCTCATGTCTTCATTTCGCTGCCTGATTATCAAAATTAACTCTTATTCTGATATTCTGTAAAAAGCTATTTATTTTCGAAATCAATAATAAAGTAATGTAATTTAAGCAATTTTACAGCTTAAATATTCATTTCGAATAATAATTGTATATCTTCAATCGCTAAGGAAAAGAAAGAAGAAATTTCAAAATTATTAATATTGTCAAAATCATTGAATTTATATGAACCCTTTCTCACACAAGAAGGATCGAAAATGAATTTCTGTATTGTTTAGTGCGTTACTAATTAAATTTCTTCATCATAAAATGGAATTTTAGTGTAGATTTAATTCAATATTTAAAAAAAAGGTTAAAACTTTAAAAAATTCGAAATACTAAAACGAATTTACACATTTAGATTGCAACAGACAATAACACATTTGTTGCTTCTTTCAGTTTTAAATTCAATATTTTCATGTCTCGTTTCAGAATAGAAAGATACATAATTAGAGACAAATATAACATTTTCAAGTATTCAAATTTCAATTCCGATGTGTAAAGTTTGAAAAAGTAAAGAACATTTTGAATATCAACTTTTACAAGGCCTTCGTTTTGAACAGCACAGAAATAAATTACTTCGTGTAATTTAACATTTTTATCAATATTTTACGTTTCAGAAAATTTGAAAAAGAAAATCCTCGCATTCATGAAATTTTTACTATTCATTTAAGAAAAAAATTGTTTTTTTTTAATTTTATTCAATCCTCTTTTTCTTATTCCTGATTTCAAGTTAGAATTAATGATAATTTGAGGCCAAGCCACCAAAAATCGAGTGAAAATCTCTAACAACCTCATCATCATCATAACTTTGGGAAAAGATTGCGAATATTTTTCAAAATAACTTTCTCAGATTTGATTAAAATGTTTTGTCTGCGCCAAAGCGTTTAAATTGGTTACGCTTTTGGTACTGAAAACGATTTTGTAGACGTTGACGTCAATTAACTAGGTAGAAATTTTATTAGTTTTTAATATATTATGATAAAATGAGTGCATAGAATGAAAATAACATCGGGCAAGTTAAACTGGTGCAATTCATTTACATTTCTTTCTCTGCACGAAATATATTGAATTTAGGAATCACCGCGAACAATCCAGGAGTTAAGTTTTCTATTATGTGAACCATGACTCAGCATTCATCATTATGAATCGTTATCAATAACGTAATTCTACCTATTATGGCTATACTAAGACTACTTCCATATAGGGTGACCCTCCCCCCCTCCAAAAAGAAAAGTTAAAACCATTTATTTCCTTAATTGTTTGAACTGGTACATATTTGAAGGGCACTCAGTCCTTGCTTACTTTAACAATGATCTATAAGAACAAATGAATCTTCTTTTCCTTTTGAAGTGTCAAAATACAATGATCATATTTCATAAAACTTCATAATTATTTTCTGAATCTTTCTTTTTAATGACCAGCCCTGCTCAAAATTCTTTCAGACCCAAACTGCATATAAAGCATTGAGTACATAAATAAATTTTCAATGTAAACAACTTACAAAAAACCCCCCTATGTCATTATCTTAAAGACATTGTAAGTGGCGAGTCCATTCATTCCAGTTTTCTGTAAATATTTGAAGGTTTCATGACAGCTTTTACATGATATCGCAAAAAAATTGCATATGTTTTTAATCCTGAAATGAATGAATTTTTTAATAAATAAAATTTGAAATCAACCGAGAAATGGATGTAATTAATTTTGAAAAATACAATAGAAAACCACATAAGAATTTATTTTTAATTAAAAAATATTGGAGTTTTTCTACATCATCATGAACAATCTCTCCTTCGCTTCAACAAATCTACAGCGTACATTAATAAAATATCTCAAAAATAAATAATGCCTATCATTACATTACAAAACATGACAATTCATGAAACTATTATGTTACCATTTAAACGTAAACGAACATTGCATTTGTTACATAACCACTGTTTAAAAACCCTTACAAAGTTACTTTTACATCTCAATTTGTTTGAAAATATAGACCAATTCTTCGTATATTCATAGACGGCAAAGGATGAGATGACCCACCAGGTTTTTCTCGCCTTTTATGCTCTAATGTGTCATTACTAGGCTGAAATCTTTTACTGTCGTTTATATATTTTTTCAGTATATGCAAAAATATAAATATTATTCGTTACTCTTACCTTTTTTCTATCCGAAAGCGATTTCTCCTGTATGTTTTTTGTTACCTATTATATAAATAATCGTAATTTAGCACCCGCTCACACTCAATTACACTCAAATAACGCACCAACAATGAAAATTGCTACAGATGAAGAAATAAACTGTCAAAGATTCTAATTGCGTTCTGAAAGGATAAAATGGTTTTGGTAAAATTAAAATAAAAAGAAAGCACTATGTAAAGGTTTCTACATAAAGATATATGAGATTTAACAGAAGATGAAGATCATGTTTATCATGACGATCATGTTTATTCCTATATCGCTGTGAATTTTATGGTTAAATGTTTTCACTTTAATGCGCCACCTGGGGAATGTATTTAGAACTATTTCATTCGTTGAATGTTTTTCTAATCTATTTTTCAAATCACCCACAGTGATTTACATTCTACTGTGAATGTTTCAAGTATAGGAACTTTAAATAGGGAAAATTTAAGTATGCAGACACCGTATATTCATATTTGTTTAACTGAATCCTGCAGGTACTGTTTAAGCCTCAAAATCAGTTTTTCACAGGCTTTTTTCATTTCTACAGAATATTCAAGGTTAACGGATGATGAATGACACTGACGATTTTTAGTCCTTATGTTCATCCGTAATTTAATATAAGTTTGTTTAGAAAGCATTTACATTGTCATATTCAAATAAAATTGCCTGCTTGTTATAACTATCACAATTATTAAATTGAACATTAATTTGACCCGAATAAGTCAAAATTATAAGTTTGACTTTCGTATTCATCAATCAATGCATCTCTGTTTCAAAGTACTTAATGGATTATAAAGATTTCAATTCAAAATTCAGACAACTTCCTAAACGACCAGAATTACTAATTTTTGTTTAAAAAAGGGAAGTCTCATTTATTTAATTAAATAAAAAAAATGTAAGGATGAAGCTTATTCTTCGACCAAATAAAATAAGTAATAATAAATAATAGTAGTATAAATGGATATCGAATTTATGACATCATATATTTATTCTGAATTTCAGGGTTCTTTTTATCTATGGCGATCATGTTTTATGTTAATATAATTTACCAAAATGCTTCAGAAAACTCTATTCTCTTTCAACAATTTTATGAAATTTCTTTAATTGATTCATAAATCTAAAAATAAATATGTTCCTCATCACACCAAAATAAGTAGATACATTTTTCCTAAAATTTAGAAATTATATTTTCTTAAAATCTGGTAAGTTCTTATTTTATTTAAAATTATTTAAATAATATTCGCTTCATATTGAAAAATGAGTCTAAATATTTATTGATGTTGAAAGCGATCTCTAATCCAGTTTTTGATATAAAAAGTCTCAGATATTCTTAAATGTCTAGCTTAGAATTAATTACTTAAAACGATATATTTAAAAAAAATATTTGGGTCAATTCGTACATCGGTATTTACTTTAGAATACAAGGAATATGTCTTTAATGCATTTTCGTTAATGCCGCTTCTGATTTTTTGGTTTGTCATATTTTAATATCATAATTGTTTATTATATTAAAGTATTTTATTATAAATTTAATATCGTTGTTTTAAAACTACTGAAAATATTTGCAATTGAAACCGTCAGACGACATTTACATTGAAAAAATCATTTTTCGATTATTTTTCCCCTAGGGTTTATTCACTGCCATTTTAAGAGTATTTTATCTCAATCAACCTTTCTGACTCTAAACACATTAAATTGTTGTTTGATATCTAATGTATAATGTGCGACTTCCTAGTTGAATTTTCTGTAAAACTTTTTATAAATCTTTGAACTAAAATATTTGAGTCTCATACATTTTGTTTTTTGATGCAATAGGATGCAAACGTACCATGCTCCCCAATCTTGAAACACAGTTTCTCCTAATTTGCTTTGGAGAAGAGAAAACTGATCAGTCTCTAAATGTATTTTATTCTCAACAAAAAATATAATATTAAGTCGCTTTAATGTAATTTTTGTACTGATCTGGACATTTATTGCAATTATGAAATTATAATAATCAGAATGGCTTAAATCAAGTAGTGTCGCAAGTTATAAGGAATTTCTTCCGCTTCTTTAAACCTCTTCCATCTCTTTTCAACTAAATTGGATCAAGAGATTATGTAACCGATGCTTTGGACCTAAGTTATATCCAACTTAATCGTTAATTATTTTGGAAATTATTAATGAGTATCTAGACACTCAGGGCACTAAATTTATTTTAAGCCATCAGTTTTACTTGAAAAAAATCTTCCGAAAAAATAAAAAAATGCCGTATTTTTGACCTCAAGTTAAATTTATATCGCCTGATGTTTACATAAAAAAAAAATATTGAAAAAATAAGCGAGAAAAAAGCGATTAAAAACGCATGTCGGTTAAAAGCAGTAAGATTTAAAGCCTTAAATCTTACTGAAGATAGCATGGTTCCTTAAAGTTAAGGGAAGTCAATTAATAAAACTGAAAAGAAAGGCCCTTTACTGACATATCAAAAACGCAATAAGTCATATCATGCTTCCTAATTTACTATTATTATCTTTTGTTTTCTTTTATATTTTCCTTTTGTTTAACTTTTTCTAATCTTTTGAAGTACCAATGCACCAGTCTGTCTTACCGATTTGGGAAAAGAAACATCTAAAGTCATTAATTGGGGGCGATAAATTACTTTGCATGTTTAACTAAGAGCCGAGAGAGTTCTTGTTAGTTATTTTCCCGATTTTTTTCAATTTATTCTGTTGTCAAGTGACGAAGAAGGCAAGTTTCGTGGGAAAGAAAGGGATTTTCAGTAAATGTAAAAACGTAGAATGAGTTTTATTGTTTGTTTTCCTGCCTTGAGTGATTTATTACCTATGAACACTGCATTGTTAGTGATTTCTAAAGCTGATGTTTGAGAAAAAAAGGAGAAAAAATTGAAGCTCAGGTTGACTGAAAACTTTAAACTGATCAATAATATTAAAACAGTTAAAAATCACTTTAAACTGATTATAAAAATCTGAATATATAAGTGTCTGAATATTTAAATATCTGATATAAGTATCCGAATATTTAAATATATGATATCAGTATTCGAATATTTAAATATCTGATATAAGTATCCGAATATTTAAATATCTGAAAAACATAAGAACCTGTATACTTACATAACTGAATAAATAAGTTTCGGATACATAAGTATTCGAATGTTTAAATATCTGAATATATAAGTACCTGAATATTTAAATATCTGAATATATAAATATTCGACGAATAAATATCTGAAAGGTATGCAATTAAATAAATTTAGGAAAAGAAATTTATCCAGTTTGCATAAGAATTTCAATCTTTTTGAAAAAAGAAGTGAGATATAAGTAATTGTTCAGTAATTTGAATCCAGTATCTTTCAGACTGTAAAAAACAATTTATTAAGCAAAATTGGAATATTCATTCAAAATACTGTAAAAAAATTCTTTATAGCTTCGTACAAATTTCTGAGCTTTGCCATTATTCTAACTCTTTAAATTGCATTCTATTTGACCAGTGCAAGTCATACAGTAGAAGTGTTTCCATTAATTTTGCATGAAAATATGTCTAGGGGCAATTGAAATAACAGCATTATTTGTTATTGAATGTCTGGTGTATAATATTATTACATAATCATAGGCATTGAACGTAACTGTATGAATTTGACAAGTGGACTATACAAAAAGTTAAACAAAAAATATAATATATAGTGAAGCAAACTTTAGTTTTTTATTGGAAACTTACAATCAGTTTTTTTTTAAAAATTAAATGACAGAGAGAGAGAGAGAGAGAGAGAGAAACTAATGCAGCATTTTTCTGGTCAGGCACACAAATACCAAAAGGAAGAGAATAGAATTTTAGGTTATGGAAATAAAAGCCATGATAAGAAGGATCCTCTGTCGGCACCTCAGCGATGTGAATAGGAAAGAAGAGAATTCTAAAAATCCTTAAGTAATTTGAGCACAACAAAATTCAAGCCACTTAATTGATTTTCTTTAAATTTTGCTCATATATACCATGAAACATGAAGAAGGGATACTAATTTTTTAACAATTAATTTAATATTTTTATCAATTAAAAATTATGTTTCCATGCCTAGAAAAAATAACTATGTCATCTTTAATAATGTCACTTCATTTGAATAAATACATTATAAATATTTTAATTATTTTATACGTTTTTATCATTATCTTTCCCATTGAATGACAATTTTGAAATTATTTTAGATTCCTTTATTTGGCTTTGAGTGAACACTTGTACTGCTTATTTAAATTGTATTTAATTTAAAAATTTCAATTCAATAGAGATTTTTTATATGTTTATAATTTCTATATTGAACTGCATTTATATCATTATAGCTATATGATTAAAAATAATAAATATTTTGCACAAAATTATTATTTTTTCATATTCAGACAATCAAATAAGTGGAGTGTTTTAGATCAGTGAGTTGAATTAAAAATTTATAAATTCTGGCACAAAAATTGGCTTAGAAATTGATATTTCCACAATCAACAATAAATAAAAACTAAAAATAATTATATTCATGAAATTTTCTATACTTTAAATTATTGTGAAAAGTAGAAATATTATTTTATATCATCGTTCAAAAAAGTCCTCTTCAACAAATTAATTGTTCAATCAACTAATATGCAGAAATATTAGGAGTTTAGTTTAGTTATATTAACATCCCGTTGTAAAGCAACACTAGGGCTATTTTGGGACGGACCTCGTAATTTTGAATCGCGGTCAGATGACGAGGACGACACCTGAGCTGGCACCCCACTCTCCACACCACACCACACAAGCGGGAGGACGTTTGGTTAGGACGGATTTAACGTGCAACAGACCCCCTTACACGATGGTTCTTTGGTGGAATCTGGTCTCGACCCTGAAACCCTACGACTCACAAGCCGAGACCTTACCACCAGGCCACCGAGGCCCTCAGAAATATTTGGAATAGTTGAACAAAGTAAAATAATCGAAACAAAGACAGAAATAAACAACGCAATAACTTAAAAATAATAAAATTTTGCTTTATCAGGAATGTGAAGAAAAAATACCATATTACTCTTTATAAAGGTCGATGACTTGATTTTAGAAAATATTATCAGGGATCAACAGAAATAATTATATTCTACATATACCTCCTATAAACAAAAATCTGTATGTTATAATCTTAAAAAAAACATTGTATATACTTTCTTGTTAAATATCTGAATTGATACAAGCTTTTTATTTTTGAAACCTCAGAATGCATTATGACCAATATTCAAACAGTAAAGCTGTATCTTTCAAATTTTAATGGAAATGCTTATTGTTTATCTACAATAAAGAATTTTAAGATAAGATATTTTAATATTTCGTAACAATGAAAATCTTAGATGTTTGTAGAAAGCGAATTTCTAAATTAAGATTCGTAATTTTGGAACACAATATCAAACCACGGATAGAAAAAAAAAGGCCAAAGAAAGTTTATATTTTTGTTTTAAATTAAATTTGAATTTTAATGGCTTTCACATATAAATGGAAGCTTATTTTACGCTTCTCTAGATAAACATATTTTTCTCCATTAATATGGAATTAATTGATCATTCTTTGATTTTTCAGTTTGTTATAGCACCAAAGATGAAACCATGAAGAATATAAAGATAGCGTTTTGATAAAGAATCCATTATGCAGAAAAAATCTTCGCATTTCTTTTACATACTGAGAATAGATTTCATATTTTCAATTTACTTTCTTTCCATCGTGTTTCCCAATCAGGCCATAAAGAAAATTATCTCCAATATCATTGACATATTTTTGCAAAAATAATTTATCTATTTTTTTCTTCTAAAATTGAGAAACTAATTGAAATTAGATAGAATTACTTGACTACAAAATACTGATTAAAGGAAGTATATTTTTTGCATAATTTCGAGAGAATTTCCAAATGCTTTTATTCATTCATTTTGTGTTCGAAATTCATTTATTTATATTTTAATCTTTGCTCCTAATTTGCCATTAAAACAATTATAATAAATTAAATTGGTTAAGTTACGAATTGATTAACCAGCAAAATAGAATCCCATATGTTCTGTTAGTTTAGATGAAATATATAGAAAAGAATAGAATGAACAAACCATGAATCAAATCGGAACTAAATGAAAAAAACCTTGAATTTAAAAGAATAAAAACTTATAACTTATTTATTTAGTTATTAGAATATATATTCAATAATTGGTAAATTATGATATTCATTAACAATTTATAGATATTTCTTGATAAAAATTATTTACTTAGTTTCTTGGTTTACTGAAACAATTCCTTAGATGCCTTTTCGATATAGGTATTCAAAACCTTTCATTATAAGAACATTTTTCTATAACATTTTTTTTATTTAATAGCTTTTTAAAACATATTCGTCGGCTAATGGAATGTAAAAGTAATAATATCCTTAAAAGTTCTTGTTCATAAATTTTAAGGACAATAAAATTCTGAAGTGGCTAACGAAACAATAAAGTTAGTTTTACATTAGTAGTAGTGTCACATCAAACATTATAAAATCAGTTTTATTTCTGACTAAAACTAGCTTTGGGTGCTCATTTTTATGTATTTTAAAATATAAACTTTTGATTACCTAATTACTAATCTTGCTCCACATTTTTATTTTTGTTTAGTATATACTTTTAACAAATCAATTTTATCTCTCGTTAAAAGGAATTTGATGATTAAGTTTTAAACTATACTGTGATATTCTTTAAACTATATTAACTACACATAATGTAAAGACATAGATTAAAATCTAAGTGGCACATGAAAATATGGCTTTTAAATAATTTAAACGTGAGATTATGGAAAGATAGTTTAGGAAATCCCCTTGATAGCAATTAACCATAGAAATACAGACGCAATAAAATTTCCTTTTAAATGAGAGTTTTAAAACTAAAGGCTACATATCGCTTCTGGTGGGATTTAATTGAAGTTAATGACTGTTGTTTTAAGTGATATTTGAATTTAAATGAGATTTGAGGATTACACATATTTATTTTAAAATGGATATTTGAGCAGTTGGTAATTGATCCAATGCTTCACTTAAAAATAAACCAATCAATCCTTTAAGTAGAGTCAGAGACAAATGCTATATTTTGAACGTTTTAAATAATCTCTGCTGTTGTGTTGCGACTTATGACACTTTATAAGCCCGCCGACAGTTATCTATCAGCGATTTAAGCTGAGTGAGCGTATCTTGTTTTTTCAGTAGCGCCAACTAGGGCCAAGAGTACGACTTAGTTACTTCATGTGCCACACATTCGCTTGCACGCACAACCTCTTTTTAAGGGAAGGGGGTGCACATTTACACATGGATAACACACAGAACAACCACCATGCCCTAAACGGGACTCGAACCCGATACGTCCAGATCATGTGGAAGACGCGCTATCCCTATGACAAGACGCCGGCAAATAGTATCTTTAGTAGATATATTTTGACAGTTTTATATATATATTTACATAGTTTCTAATCTGTGATATTTCTTTCTTGTGTTAATAGTATCATCGCTGCAAAGAAAAAGAGAATTACAGAGAATTAAATTAATGCTGAATGGATATGTCAATAAACCCTGATCTTGGCGATTTTTGGTGGAAATAATATGTTTCTGGTAAGTATAGTAATTTAGTAGATATCTCGACTAAGGAACCGAGATCCGACGATCTTTCTAGAAAATTCCATAACCTTTTAGAAGACTATCAAAGGCGAAATACTCACATGGTGAATCCCTGATCCAGTTCTTTTGCCCTGAGTACTAATGTGCACTGCTGTTATTTAATTAAATATTTGCTATCTCCTAGGAATGTTATTCTGTACAAGCGCTGTTTTTACTGTACATTTTGGATGAGTTTTTGTGACTTGTTTTCCGTGCTTTGGGATATTTTTGTAAAATAAATTGCCATGTTATATTATCATATGCATGGTCTTCTTTTATAGTCTTCAATAAAGTATTTTTATTATCAGTCGTAACTCAAAACCAGAATGATAGATAAATGGATTTTGATATAGGGGTTTGCCATCTAAAGTGTAGATATTTTTAAATTTTGATGGAAATCATTCAATGGTTTAGCCGTCTGTTGTCTATGGTTTAGCCGTCTATGTATTTTGACAAGTAAGTAAACGAAATAAACGCAATGACTTAAATATGTAAAATTTGGTATGTTAAATTATTACTAAAATTGTAGTTATGAATCAGGTTTTGGTTTCATTTAGATGATAAAAAAGTATACAAAATACATATTTGCATTTCTTTACTATATTATAAAGTACAAAACACTCCCGTGCAGAATTCCAGTTTGAAGATTTCTCCATATTCAGTTTATATTCGTCAATCGAAAGGAATGCAGAGACTCACTCTTACGATGCTATTTTATAATATTCATTTTCAGCTTCCAAAGGCGATTGAAAATCTGAATAGTCTTGGTGTTTACAGTCTAGCATAAATTACGCAATTTTATGTAGGGAAAGGTGGGATAAAGTCCCCAGAGAGTATAAGAGTGTTTTAAGGAGACCTATTTAATAATCAGACTAGTATATACATTAAACTGCAGAAGAACCTCCTATAATATATTTTCTCATTACTATTTCTAACTATCAGCTGTGTAGGTCAACTTACCACATTGAAATAAAGTATGAATACATGTGCCTACATATTCAAGATGCCTTACTATTGTACTGACGAACTTAGAGGATTATTAGTAACATGAATAAAAATTGAACTGGAATATGGTGTTTGAAAAAGAATTAAGAAGATAAAACTAACAAAGAAAGCATGAAAGTTCGGAATCTAAAAGGCATTTATAATGCGCATGATGATTTTGTGTGAAAGCGGCATTATTCCCATGCCAATGTACCGTAGAAATCTCATCAGTGTCAACATGTGAACAAAAATTCTCGATGATTATCTCTTTGAGCTGTATTTGATACCCGAATAGTGATTACTTTATTTACTTTGCAACAACAACATACTTTGTTTTTCTCCATCACCTTCACCATGAAATATTACGAAGTGTTGCGACCGCATTGCAGAAAGGCATATGGATCTTGCATGATGGTGTCCTTGCACATTTTTTCCGGGAGGTACATAATCAACTCGATGTCACATACTCAATGTTAGTAGTTAATTATCAACGACCCTCATCTTATAAAGAATCATACCGTTAAAATAGTTATATATCGTTATATAATACCTTTGTCTACCAGATTGTTAACTCAGATTATTGACTTTTTTGCTCTTAAATATTTATATTTTTCTTTAATCGACTTATTATTTCGTAAGAATGAAAAACATGAATTTAATTGAACAAATCCAAACAAAGTATAACGCGTTAAAAATTAAAAATATTTATACTACGAAATAATCATAAATTTACTACTCCAACTCGCCCTGAATCACACGGAAAAAAACTGAATGACCGGATGGCCGCAACAGCAATACTGGTGAGGACTGTGGTTGACTCCTAAGGATCAACACCGACCACAGCACAACCATTCCCGTGGGAAGTAAATTCCATAATCAATAGGATGTAACCAGCTCCCACCATTTCTGTACCAATAAGAGTGTCAAGAACCAACCACTATACCGAAAGCTCTCATCCGCATTTCTGAGGTGATCCCAGGTGTGATATACCACGAAATTATAACGGATGAGAAAATCCAACTTCGATTTATTTAGTTTAGTTACAATAACGTCACAATTGAAAGCAACCTAAAGCTATTTTGGGACGGACTTTGTAATTTTAAGCCCTGTGGGATGACGAGGACGACACCCCTCTCCAAAATTTCACATCACACCAGTAGTAAGACGTTTGACCCCGATGGATTTAAAGTGCACTAGACCAGCTTACACAATGGTTCTTCGGTAGAGTCGTGTCTCAGACCTGAAACCCTCCGGTTCCAAACCCGAGACTTTACCAGCATGCCACCGCAGCCCCCAAAATCGGAATTAATGTCCAAAGAAAAGATTTTTTGAATTTCAGTTTTAACATCGATTGATTGATGGATAATTTTAAATTTTTCATAACATTAAAAATTAATTATTATAGACTGCGTATTACATTTAAAAAAATTACTAAAAATAAAGAAAACATTATATATATAAAGACTTATAAAGTATAATAAACCATAATACAAATACTTAATAGATCTGTACATAGATCTGCTGCCTTCCGATTAAGCAGCAGATCTCTTCAACTTTCTGACTAAGAAAGTTTTAATCAATAAGAATCTAATTTATTTCTCAAAATGTCTAACGAGAATGAAGCCTTTATGAATGAAAAGAAAACAAAAATTAATAAACTAATAACATAGATAACAGTGTTGAAAAAAATAGGTTTAAAGCCTTTCAGCTTTTCTGAAGATAGTGAGGTCCTTTATTCACGAGAAATCAGACCTCAACTCCAGAAAAAAAAAACTGCTATTAATATATCATTTGCTTCTACATCACACCTACCAAAAGTTTTTCGCCTCCCCCTCACCCCAATTTACTAATAGGGTTATATCTTTTTTTTATTATTTATCGTTCCTTTTCTTGGAACTTATCAGGAAACACTTTATCTGTATGTCTGACCATGTTAGGGGACGGATATTCTGCAGTCATTAATTTAGAGCGATGAAATGCATCTCTCGTTTAACTAAAAGCTTGGTGAATTGTCGTTAGTCATTTTCTGCATATTTTTACTTTGTTAGGTTGTGTTGTCATTTCTTAAAAAATGCAAGTACCGTTGATTAGGCTTTTCGGTATTCTTAATTGCATGGAACTTGGATGGATATTTGTTTTCCTGTCATTGATGATTTATTACAGGTAAATACTGCTTTAGTAGGTTTAACTAAGAAGTTAAATTAAATCTTTGGCTGATGGAATTCTCTTCAGTGCCAAAGATTTTAAAATCAAATAATAAAATAAATGCAAAGAAAAGAGTTTGTTCTTATTTATTTTTATATTTATTGATTGTTAATTATTTGCTGCAAGACTAAGACTGTTAGATCTAGTTAATTTATTACAGGTAAATACTGTTTTAGTACGTACACCTAAAATGTTAAATTAAATCTTTAGCTAATAGAAATCTTCTCTTCAGCTTTAAATATTTTAAAATTAAATCATAAAATAAATACGAAGGAAAGAGTTCTGTCCTTATTTATTTTAAAATATATTGATTGCTAATTATTCGCTGCAAGATTAAGGCTGTTAAAGCTAGTTAGGTAAATGGTGCTTTAGTTTGTTCAAATAAGAAATTAAATTAAATCTTTGGCTGATGAAAATCTTCTTTCCAATGCCAAATATTTTAATATCTAATCATAAAAAAATACAAAGGAAAGAGTTTTGTCCTTCTTATTTATTTTAATATGTATTGATTGTTAACTATTTGCTTCAAGACTAAAACTATTAAAGATAGTTAATTTATTACAGGCAAATACTGCATTAATGTGTTCAGTTAAAAAGTTAAATAAAATCTTTTGCTGATGAAAATCTTCACTTCAGTGCTAAATATTTAAAAATCGTATCATAAAGTAAATAAGATGTAAAGGGTCTGTCCATATATATTTATTGATCGCAATATTAAGAATGTTAAAACTAGTTAATTTATTACAGATAAATGTCTCTTTAGTTTGTTCAACTAAGAAACTATATTAAATCTCTGGAGGCTAAATATTTTGACATCAATGCCAATTGTTGAAAATCACCATAAAATAAATAAGATCAAAAAAGTTATGTCCAAATATAAATTGCCAATTATTTACTGAAATATTAAGATTGTTAAAGCTAGTTAATTTATTACAGGCAAATACTGCATTAATGTGTTCAGTTAAAAAGTTAAATAAAATCTTTTGCTGATGAAAATCTTCACTTCAGTGCTAAATATTTAAAAATCGTATCATAAAGTAAATAAGATGTAAAGGGTCTGTCCATATATATTTATTGATCGCAATATTAAGAATGTTAAAACTAGTTAATTTATTACAGATAAATGTCTCTTTAGTTTGTTCAACTAAGAAACTATATTAAATCTCTGGAGGCTAAATATTTTGACATCAATGCCAATTGTTGAAAATCACCATAAAATAAATAAGATCAAAAAAGTTATGTCCAAATATAAATTGCCAATTATTTACTGAAATATTAAGATTGTTAAAGCTAGTTAATTTATTACAGGTAAATACTGCATTAATGTGTTCAGTTAAAAAGTTAAATAAAATCTTTTGCTGATGAAAATCTTCACTTCAGTGCTAAATATTTAAAAATCGTATCATAAAGTAAATAAGATGTAAAGGGTCTGTCCATATATATTTATTGATCGCAATATTAAGAATGTTAAAACTAGTTAATTTATTACAGATAAATGTCTCTTTAGTTTGTTCAACTAAGAAACTATATTAAATCTCTGGAGGCTAAATATTTTGACATCAATGCCAATTGTTGAAAATCACCATAAAATAAATAAGATCAAAAAAGTTATGTCCAAATATAAATTGCCAATTATTTACTGAAATATTAAGATTGTTAAAGCTAGTTAATTTATTACAGGCAAATACTGCATTAATGTGTTCAGTTAAAAAGTTAAATAAAATCTTTTGCTGATGAAAATCTTCACTTCAGTGCTAAATATTTAAAAATCGTATCATAAAGTAAATAAGATGTAAAGGGTCTGTCCATATATATTTATTGATCGCAATATTAAGAATGTTAAAACTAGTTAATTTATTACAGATAAATGTCTCTTTAGTTTGTTCAACTAAGAAACTATATTAAATCTCTGGAGGCTAAATATTTTGACATCAATGCCAATTGTTGAAAATCACCATAAAATAAATAAGATCAAAAAAGTTATGTCCAAATATAAATTGCCAATTATTTACTGAAATATTAAGATTGTTAAAGCTAGTTAATTTATTACAGGCAAATACTGCATTAATGTGTTCAGTTAAAAAGTTAAATAAAATCTTTTGCTGATGAAAATCTTCACTTCAGTGCTAAATATTTAAAAATCGTATCATAAAGTAAATAAGATGTAAAGGGTCTGTCCATATATATTTATTGATCGCAATATTAAGAATGTTAAAACTAGTTAATTTATTACAGATAAATGTCTCTTTAGTTTGTTCAACTAAGAAACTATATTAAATCTCTGGAGGCTAAATATTTTGACATCAATGCCAATTGTTGAAAATCACCATAAAATAAATAAGATCAAAAAAGTTATGTCCAAATATAAATTGCCAATTATTTACTGAAATATTAAGATTGTTAAAGCTAGTTAATTTATTACAGGTAAATACTGCATTAATGTGTTCAGTTAAAAAGTTAAATAAAATCTTTTGCTGATGAAAATCTTCACTTCAGTGCTAAATATTTAAAAATCGTATCATAAAGTAAATAAGATGTAAAGGGTCTGTCCATATATATTTATTGATCGCAATATTAAGAATGTTAAAACTAGTTAATTTATTACAGATAAATGTCTCTTTAGTTTGTTCAACTAAGAAACTATATTAAATCTCTGGAGGCTAAATATTTTGACATCAATGCCAATTGTTGAAAATCACCATAAAATAAATAAGATCAAAAAAGTTATGTCCAAATATAAATTGCCAATTATTTACTGAAATATTAAGATTGTTAAAGCTAGTTAATTTATTACAGGCAAATACTGCATTAATGTGTTCAGTTAAAAAGTTAAATAAAATCTTTTGCTGATGAAAATCTTCACTTCAGTGCTAAATATTTAAAAATCGTATCATAAAGTAAATAAGATGTAAAGGGTCTGTCCATATATATTTATTGATCGCAATATTAAGAATGTTAAAACTAGTTAATTTGTTACAGATAAATGTCTCTTTAGTTTGTTCAACTAAGAAACTATATTAAATCTCTGGAGGCTAAATATTTTGACATCAATGCCAATTGTTGAAAATCACCATAAAATAAATAAGATCAAAAAAGTTATGTCCAAATATAAATTGCCAATTATTTACTGAAATATTAAGATTGTTAAAGCTAGTTAATTTATTACAGGTAAATACTGCATTAATGTGTTCAGTTAAAAAGTTAAATAAAATCTTTTGCTGATGAAAATCTTCACTTCAGTGCTAAATATTTAAAAATCGTATCATAAAGTAAATAAGATGTAAAGGGTCTGTCCATATATATTTATTGATCGCAATATTAAGAATGTTAAAACTAGTTAATTTATTACAGATAAATGTCTCTTTAGTTTGTTCAACTAAGAAACTATATTAAATCTCTGGAGGCTAAATATTTTGACATCAATGCCAATTGTTGAAAATCACCATAAAATAAATAAGATCAAAAAAGTTATGTCCAAATATAAATTGCCAATTATTTACTGAAATATTAAGATTGTTAAAGCTAGTTAATTTATTACAGGCAAATACTGCATTAATGTGTTCAGTTAAAAAGTTAAATAAAATCTTTTGCTGATGAAAATCTTCACTTCAGTGCTAAATATTTAAAAATCGTATCATAAAGTAAATAAGATGTAAAGGGTCTGTCCATATATATTTATTGATCGCAATATTAAGAATGTTAAAACTAGTTAATTTATTACAGATAAATGTCTCTTTAGTTTGTTCAACTAAGAAACTATATTAAATCTCTGGAGGCTAAATATTTTGACATCAATGCCAATTGTTGAAAATCACCATAAAATAAATAAGATCAAAAAAGTTATGTCCAAATATAAATTGCCAATTATTTACTGAAATATTAAGATTGTTAAAGCTAGTTAATTTATTACAGGCAAATACTGCATTAATGTGTTCAGTTAAAAAGTTAAATAAAATCTTTTGCTGATGAAAATCTTCACTTCAGTGCTAAATATTTAAAAATCGTATCATAAAGTAAATAAGATGTAAAGGGTCTGTCCATATATATTTATTGATCGCAATATTAAGAATGTTAAAACTAGTTAATTTATTACAGATAAATGCCTCTTTAGTTTGTTCAACTAAGAAACTATATTAAATCTCTGGAGGCTAAATATTTTGACATCAATGCCAATTTTTGAAAATCACCATAAAATAAATAAGATCAAAAAAGTTATGTACAAATATAAATTGCCAATTATTTACTGAAATATTAAGATTGTTAAAGCTAGTTAATTTATTACAGGTAAATACTGCTTTAGTATGTTAAGTTAAGAAGTTAAATTAAATCTTTGGTTGATGAATACCGTCTCTTCAATGCCAAATATTTTAAAATCTTATCATAAAATAAATAAGAAGGAAAGAGTTCTGTGCACATATTTATTGATTGCCAATTATTTGCTGCAAGATGAAGACTGTTAAAACCAGTTAATTTATTACAGGTAAATACTGTTTTGGTATGTTTAAATAAGAAGTTAAACTTAATCTCTGGCTGGTGAAAATCATCTCTTCAACACCAAATCTTTTAAAATCGTATCATAAAATAAATAAGATGGAAAGAGTTCTGTCCACATATTTATTGATTGACAATCATTTATTACAAATAATAAAATACTAATACAAGATTAAGATTGTAAAAGTAAATTGCCGCGATATTAAATTTTTTCCCTGTAAAAACATTATGTCAGTTAATTAAGGAAATGACACGATGGTTATTACAAAAAGTTTAGAATCCCATAAATCTCTTTATCTGCAAAATTTTAATCTATTAGTGTACTGGTAGATTCCTGACTCGCTTCTTGTATATTATATAAATTCTTATAACACCTCTCTTTATGTTTTAAACACGTTTTAGGAAGATGAAATGAAAATTCTGTTATGATTAGTATTTTAATCTTTGGGAGTTGTCCACCTAAAATTTTTCACTTATCATCTAATAAAAGTGTTATCACTGACATCGCCTTGTATCTCACTGGTATACAATAGTTACGAAATATTTACCTTTGGCATGAATATAGCATTTTTATTTATCATATAATCCTTGGCGACTTATTTGGCGATTAATTCCTGGCATTCTTTTAATAGTATACGAAAATCGAATTTGCGCTATTGATACGCTTTTCTCAACCAATCGAAGCAAAGATTTGACATAATACTTCACTTGTAATCACAAATTCCTGTACCAAATTTGATATCCTTAGGTCTTTGTCTTTGAGTTATCAAGTTTATATGTTTCTGAAAGTACAGACTGACAGACTGTCACCCAATTTTTGGATGTGGCTCAAAATTTGAAAGATGTCCAGACTATAGATGTTAATTTTGTGTATTGAATTTTATCCATTTAGCTATCTACATTTTGAAGCTATCTTGTTAAATTATGATCGAACATCTGGACAGACAGGCTTCCTATAAACGGATTATGCTCAAAATTTGATAGAAATCTACAAGTTTTGTATAAAATCCTCATACCAAATAGCATCTATATAGCAAAGCGTTATTGAGTTATCTTTGTCACAGATAGAGAGATGGACATTTTCCAAAAAAATGTTTTTCGAATCCAGGGATGTCTAAAAACATGGAGATTCGTCAAAATCTCGAGTTCGAATTTTTTGACGATTACTGTACTTTCTCTATACTACACATGAGATAGTGAATATTATAGGGAATTTATCCTAATTTTATTGAAGTTTGTTTTCAGTTTTTTAACGGGAAATTTTCCGTGTCCTGTACATTCAGTGCTCTCTCATGCAAATATTTTTTTTAAAACTAATGAACTATTTCAGGTGGAATCGAATTCTACATAATCACTCATAATGCAATATATCTGATATACGTTTAGATTGACCTTGAACTTATTACAGTAACGATATAATATTCGAAGCTTTGTGTTGTGATATCAGTCTTAGCGTTTTCAAAATGATGGAAATATTAAAAAAAAAAAAAAAACACCTATTTGTATTTATGACAACTTTCATAAAATAAAATTTATCTATCATACTAAGACACCAAAACAAGAAAAAACAATGTCTTGTGTAAGCTTAACTTTCCACCATATGATTTTTTATATTTAGTAAAGTGTAAGCTTATAGAATGAGATTTTAAAAAGAATATTTTTAGATTATAAATACAACGATTATTTTATAATTTTTTTTTGTATTTACAAAATAATCGTTGTATTTAACATATTTGCAAAAATATTAGCTGTTTATCTTCTGTAGTTGATGAAAACCAATCTAGCGAGCCTACATTCCATTGGACCACAACCACTTTGCCTACACTCTATCACGGGTTATCATCAGAATGCACATCTGGCAATTGAGGAAAATGACAGCATTCCCACCCTACATCGGGAAGAGATTAGAACTAATTAGAATGCGGTATCTAGCAAGGGATTCCTCATTTCACCATCGATGGTATACTAAATGGGAATTGAAAACAGACTAGCACAGCAGCAGCGGCGAGATTGTGACTTTTGGCATGTAAACGCTGAGGTATACAACATTCACCTTGAATGTTCCGTCAATAGATAACTGAAGCCAGAAACGGAAGCTACGGGAGTAAAGGAATGGAACAGATTAAACCTTGTAAACGAAGGAAGTCAACGAATCATTAGATTTCACCTAAAGCGCATAGGGAAATGACTTTTGCTGAGACGCAGGGTTGTGTTTTCAGTAGAAGTATGTGATTTATTGATTATCTGGATGCTTTGTATTGTATATGGTTGGAAATGAAATACGTGAATTGATGGAAAGAGGTATGAGGGAATTTGGGAATTAAACTTCTTGGGTTGCTCAAACTAGCTAAATTATATTGGCAGTTACTTATTTTCATTAATAAAAACAGTATTATTTCTCTTCTAATCCCAAGAAGTTAAATTCTTGGTTTCTCTTCTAATCTATTTTTCACCAATTCTATGAACAGGGAAATCTTAGATAAAATGAATCAATTTAACCCTTTCTAAAGAGCTATAGGCTTGTCTAAAATTTATTTATATATTTTTGTAAACATGTAT
Organism: Argiope bruennichi; assembly: GCF_947563725.1. Classification (NCBI taxonomy): domain Eukaryota; kingdom Metazoa; phylum Arthropoda; class Arachnida; order Araneae; family Araneidae; genus Argiope; species Argiope bruennichi. The sequence goes on along the minus strand of NC_079159.1, from coordinate 35,553,224 downwards.
TCTGTTAAAATTAATTTCTCAAATACTCTAAATCAAATTATATAAATCATAAAATGGGTGCTGGCCTGTTTTGTACTAAGGACTCCAAGCTACAATGAAAACCAAAAATATTTCTATATAATTTGAAATTATATATGAATTTGGAAATAAAAACTCGTTACAACTTGTTTTTTCAAAGATTGGGTTAATTTATACATTTTCAAAGCTTTAACTATCTTTTGAAAACATCGTGCGACGGTAAGCAGTAAAAGGATTAATTCGTTTTTAAACCTGGACGAAAGCAGTTTTGCAATTTACATAGCTCGGATTCATTAATGATTTGATTTTAAATTTCCTGTTCAATACATTTAGTTTAAAATTAATAGAATTAAATTAACATTCATCCTCATTCTCTATGACATACAAAATAATACACAAGATTTGTTTTAGGGCAAACTTCATTATTTTGAATCTTGTTATCAAATATCAAAAGGATACCAAAGCATTTTATACTAATGTGAGGATATCTAAATTCTAATGCAAGATTTTACTTGTACATCAGTTTTCCATACATGGAAGCCCTTCAATAGAATCTAAAATTATGGATTCAATTCAATGGAATCTTCTGTTATTGAAATCGGAACTTTACCACTATGACATCGCTCCTTCAGACTAACGAGGATTCAATTAAATGGAATCTTCTATTATTGAAACCGGAACTTTACCACTATGCCATCGCTCCTTCAGACTAACGAGGATTCAATTAAATGGAATCTTCTATTATTGAAACCGGAACTTTACCACTATGCCATCGCTCCTTCAGATTAACGAAAGCGTACAAACATTTTGCAATCTTCTATCATTGAAACCGGAACTTTACCACTATGCCATCGCTCCTTCAGATTAACGAAAGCGTACAAACATTATGCAAACGAGCGACTAACAGAAAGTAATACCAGGATGATTTGATTGGTTTGTAGATATTCAAGATACTTTAAAGCAAACTGAGCTTGATATGTTTTTTCTTCTTTGTTATGCTTGTAATTCTGATGCTGTTAAATATGAATGGGTCTGTTAACAAGTGATAGCTCGCTTAAATTTGGCTGATTTTATGTGCTGTTTATTTTGGTAATAACTTTCATTGTTACGTACGATGGCGAATACCCTTCTGCTCATCCATTGGTAAGTGATATTATGTAAGAAAATTCAATAGAAAATGCTTGAAGTTTGTTATTGCTTGTCTGTAATTCTAAACAAATCTAGATTTTATAAATGTATTTGATATATGTTGGTATTGTATATACTCGGTATTAAAAGGACGACTTGGATTATTGTAAGTTGATTTTGATTTTTAATTATATTTATGTTTTGTATTTCTTGATTATTTGAATAAACCTGAAAGTAAAAACAAGCGACAATAAAATTCGGATTGAACTGTTAATTGTCAATTTCCTACATTGCTTAAGCTTTAACTTGAGAAATTTTACTTCCAATAATCGAAATCTAATATAAAATCTAAACTGCCCAGTTAACTAATTTTAATATAAGAATAGTCAACTTTGTTTCCTTCGAATTCCATTTCATTCTTTAAGAACTCGGATTTCGCATTCGACTGTTTCATCAACGGCGACTTTCAAGTATAAGAACTGCCGTGATTTTATATGGGTTCTAACCAAAGATATATAATAGAATTGGTTCATAGCATCGAATAGTCTTATTTAATGTAAACTGAGATTTCTATTGGGTAAAATTTCGTAGGTAGTATATCGGTTTATTTTGACTTCTTCTCTTTCTTTCTTTCTTTTCTTCTACAATACAATAGTCTAAACTGCTACACTGAAGGTGGTAGAAAGCAATCAACAAAATTCCTTTAAGTTGGAAGTAAGAATTTAAGAATTCCTTCAATGGATCCATAGAGCTTTCATTTTGATAAAAACATAAACATTATCTCGATGTTGGAAAGTATTCATTTGTCTCTAGTAATGAAATGAAAGCCTATAATAATTTAAATAATCCATTGCTGCGTTAGCATTAGCATTAAATAGAAGAAATGAACCTTTTTTATATTGGGGAAAATTTTTGTTTTAGAACGCAATCTTGAATTCTTAATTCCTGCACCTTAAACTTAATATATTGCTTAAAAGATCTTGTACCTTATTAACCAAAGCTTTAGTTGCAGTAATTTAAGTAACCGAACTTCTTCAGGTTAGGTAAACGATTATGACATCTTTATTAATTGAATGATTTTTGATCATTTCTGGTGATACGATAAAATTTATTCCGGTGACTTAAATCTTCACTCGCTCCGTTGTTATCCTTTTACTTAAATACATAGTGTAGCCTTCGTCGACTTAACACATTGTTCATCGAGAATTTGACGCAGAACTTTGTATTCAATATTTTTCTATTAAAAAATTAACACGTGAGTGATCAAATTAAGATTTTATTCCAGAACTTACAATTAAGTTTTCAAATCTTGCAGCCAATTAAAACTTTTAGACGAAATGCACTGTCTTAATTGGTACCATTGTTTAAATTTTACTAGTGTCTTGAATGAAATAGTTTATATACATGTGTTCGCGTAATTTACAATATTTTAATATTGCGTGATTGTAAAGTAGTTCTATCAGAATTTTTAAACCTGTGTATTAAAATTACATTTTTGAATCCAAGATTGTTAATAGTTGAATTTCTCGTTTTACTGCACATATGTTTTAACAGTATCTGGAATAATATATCTAGAAAATTATTTTCCAATTTCTTCTAAGTTATATTTGAAATTGGAAGATTTCAAAATTTGGCCTACTTATTAGGCTAAGGTTAACAAGCATTGGATATTTGTTTTGAAATCGTGAATAACACTTAAATCCTTATTTTAAAACATGAAGCTTTATTGAGTAATAGAATTAAGCATTAAATTTTAATGATTGGAATTTTGTTCCTAGATATTCATGAGAAGGATGTTTTGCCTGATGTATTTTAGAGAATAAAATTGAAACATAACAACCGATTTAATGCGGATTAATTGAAATCTTGTGTCCTGTTCCACTCTAATATTAAATTCTGAAATGAGTGCAGTCAAATTAATTTCTATTCGACTATTATCGTCAGAGTGAAATCTATAGAGATTCTTACCATGAATAGTCTCGTACATGGACATTTTAATTTGTTTTGTGTCTCACATTTGTTCATGCAAATTTTGCACATACCTCTCCAAGCTAAGAGACGAGTGTATTTTGTAGGATTTTTTCTTCCATCAATTTTTAGTGCATTTATTTCGTAGATTAGCTGCATGCAAAACCACTCTTACACGAAAAATCTGAAGCGAATTAATGTTAATGCTGATTTGATATTTAGCCAACGTCTTTTTTGTGTATTACTAATAACTCTTATTAGAGGAGCATTTAATATATCATCTTACTCCTTCATATTCATGAATAAAACTTATTAGAATCTTAATTGTCTCTCCAAATTATTTTATTTTGCAATTTTTAACTATTTATAAATATTTTTGCAATTTTAAACCTAATGAAACTTTATATAGCAGATTATACTAAACTTTATGCTTGTAACTGAATTTTATTATAATATTTTCTTACACAGAAGTTCTATATCAGACTACATACCTCAATTTATTGACCTACTATAATAATATAAATTAAAATCTTGCTAGACATGCAAGTGCAAATCCTAAATTAAAATCTTGCTAGACATGCAAGTGCAAATCCTAAATTAAAATCTTGCTAGACATGCAAGTGCAAATCCTAAATTAAAATCTTGCTAGACATGCAAGTGCAAATCCTAAATTAAAATCTTGCTAGACATGCAAGTGCAAATCCTAAATTAAAATCTTGCTAGACATGCAAGTGCAAATCCTAAATTAAAATCTTGCTAGACATGCAAGTGCAAATCCTAAATTAAAATCTTGCTAGACATGCAAGTGCAAATCCTAAATTAAAATCTTGCTAGACATGCAAGTGCAAATCCTAAATTAAAATCTTGCTAGACATGCAAGTGCAAATCCTAAATTAAAATCTTGCTAGACATGCAAGTGCAAATCCTAAATTAAAATCTTGCTAGACATGCAAGTGCAAATCCTAAATTAAAATCTTGCTAGACATGCAAGTGCAAATCCTAAATTAAAATCTTGCTAGACATGCAAGTGCAAATCCTAAATTAAAATCTTGCTAGACATGCAAGTGCAAATCCTAAATTAAAATCTTGCTAGACATGCAAGTGCAAATCCTAAATTAAAATCTTGCTAGACATGCAAGTGCAAATCCTAAATTAAAATCTTGCTAGACATGCAAGTGCAAATCCTAAATTAAAATCTTGAACTCAAATTTATGCATATGTTTTCGTAAAAAAAAAAGATTGGGAGTTCTTTTTCCACAAATATTGTCAATTAAATTTAAGAGAAGTCTTTTTCTGTATGAAATCTCATAATTATAAGAATGAAACCTGCGGAATTTACTTTATTGAGGTAATTCTGATTGAAATATTTTTTGGAAAGGATGCTTCAACTTTAGCAAGAGGTTCAATAGTCGGTCTTTCACTAATTTATTCACTATATCGCCAATGCAAAATTATTTGTTGTTCGAATATTTATGTTTAATTACGACATTGTATCTCAATGAAAACATCGTATAACAATGTTTTGTTCTATCGAGATATTTTAGCGATATCCTTTCAGTCTATTGTCCCCGTCAGGTACTCCAATTTCATTTAAGATATGTTTACAAAAGTGAAATCCATTCATTTTCATTGGAAAAATTCATTAGAGCAATGTAAGAAAATTAGTTTGAAGAAATTTCTCTCGAACGTTTCTGGAGAAATTTGTTTCGTCTTTTCCATAACTTCTCAAAAGCTAAATTAATAGCGAATGCTTTAATATGTATTTCTACGCTATGTTTACATGTCTAACATTTTCCTTCTTAATCTCCGTAAGAGCACTTAAAGTTTAAACAACTTTTGAATCTTCGTTGAAATAGTAGTTTTACTTGAGACATAAAGTTTAAATTACTACTACTGCCAATTGCAAATAATTAGATCTGAACATTAGTATATTTTAATCTGTACATTGTTCTTCCTTGAAATGGGACAAATTCTGAAGATACCTGGGTAAAATTTGATAACAGCTTTTTGCCTATTAGCATAAAATATCCAAGATTATTTTACTATTATCTTTACAATTTTGATAGGCATTCAGAATATCGGTTAAAATTGTGGATATATTGTACAATAACTTGTACCAATAGGGTTCTGAATACAAGATCTGGGTAAGAAAATGATGCATTAATATGAAATCATTGTAGAGATGAAATCTTGTCAAATTTCACTACCAATTTCTTAAACACAAATCAGTGGTTCAATTTCCCTAAATGAAATAAAACGTAAAAGAAGGCGTGTGTTTAAAATTAACTGCACTGTATTAACCGAAAATTGAATTTAACAGTTCTATCTTTGGATGATAATGATTAAGCAATCGAATCGCTAATCTTACGATTTATACTGAATCTTGTAAATTAGAATTAAAAAAAATGTATATTAATGGAAATTCTCTTGAATTTTGCCACGAATTTTAAACATTTCTTAAAAATTCTTGTAGAGATAACACAATATAAACAAGGACAGCAAAATATTTGAACGTAATGAAACTTGTATTTCAACCAATGATGAGACGGTATTGGATTGCATCAAATTGGTTGATTGGGGAAACCGCGTGGCGTGTCGAAATTTCTAGGCAGCCTTTACATTTTAGAGGGAAATGTAGAATTTATTATACTTGTTCCAAAAGTTATATCCAATCTTTTTCGTAAGGAAAAACGAAGGCAACATCTATAGATTTTTGAAATCGAATTTTCTTAAGTGAGCTTCTTTACTCTAGATAAATGGGTAACATGGCAAAATTCATTTTTATTCAATGCTTTTAACTTATTTGAAGGCACAAGTTATGGTTATCTATTCCAGTTGCTCGGAACTTCTCTTCTGCTCTATATCTTTATAAATAAGCGTTCTTAACAGAGAAAATGTTTCTAAAATTTTTTGTTCATGTACTATGCGAAATCGAACTATCAAAAGTGTGAACAGGTTTGTAAAGTTTCTGAAAAGACATGCGTTATTTTCCCGTTTATTGACTTTGGATTTCTTTAATATAAAGTCATTTAATTGATATGACGCAATAAAATATCCCATATTAAATTGTTGTATTCATTTCCAGAACTTTAGATCAAACAATATTGAAAACTGAAACTCGTTAATATAATATGCTTGCTCAATAAAAGATTAGGAAGACTGTAAAGTAAGCTTTTATAAGCCCCGAAATTTCTTAATAAACAAATTTCTTAGTAACAAAATTACTTTTTCATTCTATTAGTATTTTCAAAGATTATTTCATTGAAACAAACGATTTTTCTTTATTCATGATAAGTTTTTTTTCATGGTTTCCCAAAGAATTACAATTTACTTTTCTGTTTAAATGGTAAAAGATTATACGAAAGATCAGTGTAGTTAAAATTAATTTGAGGTGTTAGGAAATTAAAGATGTATAATTTGGCTATTGCATGCCTCTCCCCTGTATCTTAAAGCAGTGCAAAAGATAATTTGACTACCTAAATCATCCTAGCAAGTCCCACCCCCCGCCCCAATATTGCAGTAATGTAAAAGATAATTTGATGAATTTGTAAGAAGCTAGCTTTCATCTTGCGTCAAATGTAACAAAACTATTAAAGATTTCGCAAAAAATTACTGGTCAATATATAATTTTAAAGATAATGAAAACAACTTAAATCATTAAATTTATGACCCCCGAAATTTATATAGCTTGAATTTTTCTCCGCGAATCTTTTAGCAAAGCCATACGTTTTCACTACACAAAACATAAATTAAATGTTGAAACAAATGGTCAGCGATAAAGTGATTGGAAATACATTTACGCTGGACTACAAATCCCAGTGCTTGCACAGTACATGAAGAAACGTATTTAATTCACCTTTGCCAAGTGATGAGGATGACAGCACTCACTTTGTTTATCCTCATCGAGAAGAGATTAGAACTAATTAGAAATCCGTATCTACGAGGGGGAGGTTTCTCATTACCCACCATCCTCGGTATACTAAGTGGACATACAATTAGAGTAGCAATGGAGATATGACTCTTGGCATGCTGAAGCTGCGGTATTCAGCAACCAACTTGACTATTCCAATGATAAAGTCGGTAGATAACGCGAAAGTTAACTTATAAATGAGATGCAACAAGTTAAAATGTTAGAAAGGAATGAGTGATTAAAGCAACCTAGATCGAATTTCAATATTTCTTCATTAAAATTGACGTGTTTTCCAAGGAAGTAGTGGATCTGTGTAATCGACAAGAAGCTTTACACGCACTTTGTCAAGAGCAACAAACGAATGTTTGATGTAACGCAATGTGAAATTTGGATTCATTATTTCAGGATTGTTGAGTTAGACATTCTCCTATTTTGGTAATATTCAATATATCGATGAGGAATACATTGGAGCTAGTTTTATTTCATATCTAATGGCATCAAATATATTCTGAAATCATAGACAAGTTAAATCATATTTACAGTTAAATTGAAAATTTTAACATGGAACTGTTTTCTGCAACTGGAGAAATTTGTAGATTTCCTCTTGGTAAGCACATAAACAATTCCAAATAATATTCTTAATCTTGTAAAACCTAATTGTATATTATACTATTGCTACAAATTTTGTTAGAAAGGTGTAGGGAAGGGTTAATATTTTTATTTGGAATATAAACCTTGCATTTCTGTTAGAATGACTGTTCTGACATGAAACGGGCTACGATTTAAGTTGAAGGGCTTTTTAAATAAAGAAGCGTTTGCTATAAATCGCAATACTAATTTTTCAATACTTTTCGATACAACAGCATAATGGTACAGCAAGATTTTTAAGTTGAGGCATTAAAATGTGAATTTTTGTGTTTATAATAGCGAAATTGTAAAGCATTTTTATAACTTCTTTTAAATTTTAAGCCAATTCGACAACTCTTTAATTAGGTAGCTAATAATCCTAAGGGGCATTAGGCAGTGAGAACATTGAATGACTGGACATTGTGCATGAAAAGAAACTCTGCACCACTATAGTAAGAAGAAAGTTTTGATTTTGGAAAAAAATATATAATTGCCGACATACCAAAAATTACTTTGTGAAGATTTTATAATATGAATATTGAGTTTGAAGAGGCATACTTTTTAACTGTATAACACTAATTCGCTCCAATCGGGCCGCGAAATTTTTACACTAAAGAGCCATTTGCGAGTCCGGTTATTTTTGAGTGAAGAATTTAGGATGTAAAGAGGGGCATTTTAGAGATAATTTGCTCTTTATCCTGCACCTTTCGTTTGAAACAAAAATCGGTTCCTAAATCGCGAATTAATATTGACTGTTAGGGCTGGTTAGTAGCGAAAGAGTTAGTTAGATTTTGCAAATTTCTTGTTTTGTAAAGGCTTTTAAAATATCTTTAAATATTTTATTTTTTAAGTTTCCCGTTCTTGCAACTGTTTTACTGGTAAGTAGAAAATTTATAGTGTACGTAGTTGGTATATACCTAGTTAGAACAAATAATTTAATTAGAACTTCAAGAGAACAATTTACTTCATAAAAGATATTAGACTAGGTCAGAAATTTACCAAACAAATTACAAGTAATGTGTAGAATGAACTCCAGTGTATTTTGTTCAGTTCAGAGAGTGTATTTTGTTCAGTTCAGAGAGTGTATTTTGTTCAGTTCAGAGAGTGTATTTTGTTCAGTTCAGAGAGTGTATTTTGTTCAGTTCAGAGAGTGTATTTTGTTCAGTTCAGAGAGTGTATTTTGTTCAGTTCAGAGAGTGTATTTTGTTCAGTTCAGAGAGTGTATTTTGTTCAGTTCAGAGAGTGTATTTTGTTCAGTTCAGAGAGTGTATTTTGTTCAGTTCAGAGAGTGTATTTTGTTCAGTTCAGAGAGTGTATTTTGTTCAGTTCAGAGAGTGTATTTTGTTCAGTTCAGAGAGTGTATTTTGTTCAGTTCAGAGAGTGTATTTTGTTCAGTTCAGAGAGTGTATTTTGTTCAGTTCAGAGAGTGTATTTTGTTCAGTTCAGAGAGTGTATTTAATGAAACCTACAATCAAAATTGGTTAATATTTGAGATTAAACAGGCTCTGAAGAAAAGTTATCAAAAACATGCAATTCGATATCAAATATTGAATTCTAGAAATCTTTCAATTATTGACTTAAAAAAACTTAACCAAAGTTCTTTGAAAGTTTTCCGATTTCTTTTATTTTACGAGGTCTTTTAAACATTTTGCATGAAAAAAAACCTCCACTGCTGCAGCAATTAATCACAGAAATGGATTTCGAATTGCGTCTGGCGAATCATGGATTGAACGTAAAACTTTTCCATTCCACCCTTTCATGTTTAGATATCATTTGATTTTACCGAGTCAGCTGTTTTAGGCAACTGCCGTGTTCAGTCTAAATTGAAAACTCCTCTACTAGTTTCTACCTTTTTCCTTTTCTGTACTATTTTTTCCTCCTCTTTCCAATACGCTTGTCCAAAAATTTATTTCCTAATCTTTTTTGTTTGCGCAAAAAGAACAAGTAAAGATCCACGATTGTTCTGGAATTCGAATTTTCCTAAGTGGGTGAGCTTTTCTCCCTATTGCAGATAAATGGATAACATGGAAACATTCGCCTCCTTTCTTCAGTGCTTTTAGCTTAACTGAAGAAACAAGTTATGGCTGTCGATTCCGGTCATCCGCTTTTCTCTCCTATTGGATAAACTTATTTCTGGTTGTGTGAGGTTCATTTGAAATGGTAAAGTCTTGACATATCCAGATTTTTTTCTAAAAAAATGGATTTATTTATGTTTTCTCGATAATCTTTGCCATTGGAAAACGAGTACTAAAAATTTGACATACTTTCAATTTTTAAACTTTGACACCTAACTTTGAAGAAATTAAATGGATTTAATGACTTCCTTTTTACCAGATGTAATAAAAATTATGGTTTTAGTTCAAGCTCTACATTATGAATCTCGGAACTGACCTTCATAATCTTTATTTTCCTATAAGTTCAGAATTTCTTACTACGCTAAATCTTTATTATGCTAAATACTTAAATACGCTTTAAAAATACGTAATTAGAAGTAAATGTATAAGTTGCTATTTTTGAAGAAAACTTCTTACAAAATGAAATTTTGGCAGAAATTTTAATGCTTAAAAAAATAAGTGAAAAAAATGGAAAACCTTTTTTATATTTATTTCTCACGCTATGTGTAATCTGATAGTCCACATAAGAATTATTTTCATAAATATATATCTTATGAGCATTTAAAACTTCTACTGAGATTTTTCAAACTTTCTTAATTTAAGCTGAAATCTACTGTAAAACATGTCTCAATAAAGCTATCTTAAAATCCGTTTATTGCACCTTCAAAAATCTGACACTTGCATAAGTAATTTAATATTCCTTCCGCTGATTTTGAGATCTATTCCCTTGGAATGAGAAGTGACAAATTCATTCTTCAGAAAATGCATTTAAAAATGTATTTACTCGTTAATTCTTCTAAATACAATAGAAACAATTACGGTTTTTAAGTACTAACCAAATACGGTTTAAATTAAGTGAGCTGCGGTTTGGCAAGCAAGCAGTTAATCTGAACACTTAAATATTTTTCGAATATTTCAGAGTAAAAATAAAATCATTGATTTTAGTTCGATTATTTGTTTCCTTTTTACATTTAATACTAGTGTCCACAGTTCTATCCTGTAGAAATTAAAGTTTATTATAACGTGTGATTTATTTTTACATCTTAAAATACTCTAATAATGTTTATAACTTAGCCGGACGCCTTCAGATCCTTTCGAACAAATCGGTAGTAAATACCTCAAAGGATCGCTCTTGCCATTTAGAATGAAATCCTAATCACTGGAAACAAATAAGAAAGTAGAGCAACTGCCCACCTTTACTAAGCGAAAACATCCGTTAACGGTTGTAATAGAACTCTTTAAAAGGTTCTCAAATCCCATGGAACCACCAAGAGAACTAATATTACATTGGTATTCAAGAGCCTCCATAACGCTGGTTGCTATACTGAGACTAAAAGATTGAATTTATATAAATGTCAACAAAATTGAGACTTTTGTAACTTGTTTACTATCGCATCGTTAAAAAATTGTCAATGGTAATTAGTCAAGACGGGTTTATTTACGAGAAACTGATTAATGGAGTTAATGCAATTAGTTTCTCAGATCTCCAAAGAGCGGTTTTTTTCAATAAATTGATCCGGTATGCATTTTCATATGTCAAGTTTCAAACCGAAATATGCAGTAGTTTTGAGTTATAATTAATTTTGTTTGTTTAAACTCGGATTGAAAAAGAACCAACTCGTTAAGGATCCCAAAAGATACATTTATTTTTCATTTTACTGTGATTCTGAAAAAAATTAACGTTACGCATATTGATGTTTGGCATAAATATTCATTTTCAAATTCCAATTAATGATTTTTATAGGAAATTGATAAATTCATTATCTTTCAAAATATTTTCGAATTCGTCTTTGTGATTGATCCGGCCTTAAATATCTTGGTAACATCCTGTAATTTTTATTATGAATGAAATGCATTTGTTTCAATATTTTTTAATGAAATTCAACTTCTTTGGTAAAGACTATTCGCATAATGGCATTTTAAGTAATGAATTTATCAGTCTTCTATGTAAAATAATTTTATCTTAATGACTTTCCGATGCTGATAGACGACTTTCAATAGCTGATTTCATGATCACCTTTCTATATTTGTATAAAATATTTCTAAAATGAGGCAATCTACAAACGTGGCAGTTCAAGGCGCAATCTCGTATTGCGGTTACAGAAAAAGTGAGAATTTTTATTTAAATTTTGCTTTAGTCTTTGAGGTAATTGTTTGACCCTTATGCTAGAATCAAAGACTTAATTTCTTTTAGCTACGCCATTTCTGTTTACATATTTCTGGAAATATATAAAATCGTGTCTAAACGACAGATAAGATGGTAATTTTAAACAATAGAATATCTTAAATATACTGTAGCATTCGTTAAAAGCAAGTCAATAAATCTTCGTTCCCATATTTAAAAGAATTTTAACTACATTTGATTATTTCGTAAATGGGACCGGATTGTTTTTTTTGTTTTTTGTTTTTTTTGTAAATGGGGTCTTTAAAATTATAATTTTACCACCCTAATTTGAAATCCTTATGCCTAATGAAATCTAAAGTGTTTAAATTATAGGACTGATGCTTAAATTTTACTTCAAAATTCGCTTAAGTGCATCACCTTCTAATTGATTGTTGAATCGTGGGAAGGGCTCGTGAGCCGTAAGGTTTCAGGTTCGACACCCGATTCCACCAAAGAACCGTCGTGAAAGGAGGTACGTTGCACTTTAAATCGGTCATGGTCTAATGTGTCCCGATGGTGTGGTGTGGAGAGGCGGGTGCCAGCTCGGGTGTCGTCCTCGTCATCTGGCCGCGGTTCAAAATGACGAGGTCCGTCCAAAAATAGCCCTAGAGTTGCTTTAGAACGGGACGTTAATATAACTAAACTTGATAAAAAATCTCTGTCCATCAACATAAGAATTAGAAGAAAGAATAATTAATATTCTACAATTTTTGTATGAATTGAATAATCATTTTCGATAAAAGAAATCCTACCCCATATAAAAATCAGTCGACTTGTAAATTATCCTATGGAAGTTTTATAGCAATGGCTGAACCTCGTGCATAACGACGAGTAGATCGATGGAAACAATTGGAAATAATATACAGCCCTTCGTCAAGTAGATAAATCAAAGCATTACCAATCGATAGAGAAATTTTGCATTTTTCGAAATATTTCAAAGATGAATACAGAAATGCAAATATAGTATCCTGATATTTTAGAATCCTAATGATGAAACAATTATTATGGTACAATTAACTTTTCATCACAACATTGTAGGAAAATGTGCAATTTCTTAAATTCATAAATTTATTACATCCATTTGCGTATTAAAATTATTATTTAAATACAGAAATACATTCGTAAATTTTTTGGAACACGGTCAAAAGTTTGATTCCTTTAACATTGGACGCATCATTTTTCAAAACTTTTGCTTTATAATTCTCGAAATCTTCGTCAAATTCTTCCAAGAATTTATTGGTGGTTAATTTTATGAAAATTAATCGACTGTTCAAAAAAAAGCCGATAGACTTGCTAATAAAAATTTGGAGCTGTTAATAATCGTTGTTTATCTAAATAATCATGCTCCCTTAAGACATTTCAATCGATACTAGTTTTCTGAAGATGCTATAGTAAATAGCAAAGTTAGAAAGCTGTCTCATTATTTTTGTTAACGATTATACCTAGTAATATATCGTTATATTTATATGGTTGCCAATATTTTACGTCCATCTACCAGGTACTAAGTGGAAAAGATTAAAAGTAAATAAAAATGCAAAACTTTCTGAAGAGGAATCCTACGTTTTCCTTTCTGCCAGAAAAGAAACATGGAAATAATAGTTTCAGTCGATCGGTGGGTTCTAACAGGAAAAGCTTAATATCACAAGTAGATGACAAATCTTAGTATCAAATAGAGTCCTCCCGATGGTGGGGTGTTGAAGTTTGGAGAGGAGTTGCCAGCTCAGGTGTCATTCTTGTCATCTGACCTCGATTCAAAATGACGAGGTCCGTCCCAAAATAGCCCTAGTTTTAATAGGGGACTAATATAACTAAAACTAATGGAGTGATACTCCAGTAGAAACTTTCCTTCTGGAGAACATAAAGTAATCTTGGGCCCTCTTATTTTGTATGATCTCGGTTTTATTCCATCTTGAATGATATCGGCTTTATTCTATTTTCCGAAACCTTTTTCTGAATAAAGTTTAGATTTAAATTAAACGATAAATCCCAAAATCGAAACTAAATAGGTAATAGCGTCCTTTTCGTAAATTCTTCATAAATATTTCTCACAAGTCGGATTTATTGAATGTTACATGAGTAAACTGTGTAAAATAAAGTGGCAATATTAGCGTTTAATCACATTATTAAAAATGCTTAATTTTTCTAAAAAACTTCGGAAATTTCCACTGTACTATTTTCTTTATTTAAATGTCGATTCTGTATGATAAAGTAAAAAGATATGTTTCAAGTAGCGAATTCGGGTAGCATGATTTCAAATAATGGTTCCAAAAATGTTTAGTAAAAACATTTACATTTTTTTGAATTAAATACGATTTTATTAACCTAAATTTGGAACCTAATATACATTCCTCGCAACTGGTTGATTTGTTTTAAAATTCTGCCTGCATTATAAAGAAATGATTTCAATAGTTCTTTCGTATGCTTTTAATATTCTCAAAAATGGATAATAAAGATATTTAGAACCGTCAAATGGAATGTTAATCTTATTAGTGTTTCTAAATAAAAATGTAATTGAATATTGCGTATTTTGAGAATGATTCATCTAAAATAAAAAAAAATGATGTTTAAGAGCTTTAAAGTTCTGGTGTTTCGTAAAATACGAGTGTAACAAACATTCAAACAAGCTAAATCCCACCAATGGAAATGAGTATTTTACTTGCGGTTTTAAGAATTGCATCTTCAGAAACATTTTAGGGAATTTTTATTGCCTTGGTATCTGCGCAAATAATTACCATCTAGGGAATTCGCGAAACTACCTCTCTCTAATCTTGGATTTAAATCGTACTTGAAAGTATACTTCCTCGGCCAGTTAAGGTTTTAAAATAACTATTTTTCCTGAGATATAAAATACGCAAGGATAAAGTTAAAGAAGCATTTTAATGAGAAATAATGCTTGTACTTAAGTTGAGATTAGGCTATTAAACATGCAATGCTTAAATGGTTTGTTGTCCTCTTGTTTTTATGGTACAATAAAGCGAAGTGTTAATTTAAAGAAATAAAATTGTTTTGATGCTCTGTTGCCACACAGAATCAATACAATTTAATGAAATGAAAAAATAAAGCAATGAAAGCCAGCGGGAAGGATCTCAACTTTCTCGAACCGACTCCTTACGAAATCTACTTATTCTCGGTACTTTGGCTAAAATAGAATGAAATATTTTTATTTTTAAAATTAATAAATTATTTACTGAAAACAAATGTATATATCCGTGAGCATACTTTCATACCGCTTACACGAATGGTTTAGATGTAATCGGGTCTTCAACTTGAAACCCCTCCGGTTCCGAAGCCGAGACTTTACCAGCAGGTCGCCGTGGCCCTTTGACTCCCCGTAAAATATTGCTTACAAGAGTGAAATAGTATATTGTAATTCAGAAATCCATAAACGTTTGAAAATTGAATAATGTAGGTAGAGAGGTAAAAATAAAGACACATGCTTGAAATGATACGAGGTTTCATTTACCCCCACCCCAAAGTGTGAAAAAAAATGGCAGATAGCAAAGGTTTAACATGATATGGACCAGAGAAACCCATTTCGCACTCCGCGGATTTATCAATTCCTACAATTGGGCTGTTTGGGGTATCGGATATCCTAGAACTGTCGTGGAAACCCCATTGTATGACTTTGGTTGTGACGAGACCTCATTGAGATATTAATAGATAATTTCTCGCCACTCTTGCAGATATGTCTTTAAAGTGCTGTTCACAACATTCTTCCTGGATTACAGGTATTGTTGACGAATGACGGTCGACTTGTTGAACATTTGTTATAAACAACATTGTTTTTGCTAAATATCAATTCTTGTATGCTAGTTTTTGATTTATTATCAAATGAAGACGTATATTGACCATTTTTTTGCACTTATTGAGTTTAAATAAAACCCTATGTTCATTTCCGGCATGTGTAAATTCTTGCCTCTTATATTCCGTAAATGATCGAATTTTCAAATGTAAACGGATTTTTGAATCGCCCGCTACATTAATTAGACCAGAGGTTCGGTGTGTTCTGCTTAGTGGAATTAACCTATATTGACTCTCAAGACTGAATTTGCGAACGCAATGCATTTCCTCTTAAACGTTATATTCTGGCTTTCTTGGTTTTTAACAAATTTGTCTTCATTTAAACATTCTATGCATTTTGAAATCGTATCTTAGTGAGATGTATAGCATATTCTCTTCAAAGAATAATTCCAGAAAAAATCTTCCGTAATAAATTGAGAGCTACAGAAGATACTTTTGAGTAATGTAAGAGATACTCCTTTTAATTTAACAATGGCTTACAAATTAATTACTGATATTAATAATTATTTTACTTATTTCCTATTGCAAGAAAATAGCAGTTCAGAAATTTTAATATTTGCTAATTGAAATGAATCATAATTACCATGGACGGGAAAATTTTCTTATTATAAATCAAAAAGCAAGGAAAAGTATAAACTTGCATGGAAAAAATATATTCATAAACGTTCTTCTGAGGAATTGTTTTCAATTTTTACCTTTTAGATTTTAATTCCTAATAAGTTAAGAGCCCTTTTGTATATTGTGCGTGCAATGACAACTCAAAATGCAGTGGGAAAAGGTTCCATTTTTCTTACACTAAGCAAATGTTGAATTTAAGTAAAGTACCCGCGTTGCAAGGAAAAATACTCCTTTATTCTCTAGAATTCAGTTTAAATGCATCTCAACAAAGCTTAAACTTAACCAGAATAGCAAGGGCCTCTAAATTAATTTCTATCTAGCAATGTTAAGAACTGTTTTTGTTTGCTATGAGACTGGATTTAAACGTCCGCAGATTTATGTGTTAGTACTTGAGATGGTCTAGGTTTAGAGCAATAAAAATGTTTCAAGAGAAAAATGCTCGCTGATGTTTTTGTTGGAATTTCGTGTTATGACCTAGGCTAGTAGTTCCAGATTGCTTGCTTCTATTTATCTGAAATTTTTCGTTTTAATGGCGACGTTGAGCTTACTTTTCTGGTTTTGGGAAGTGGCAAAGTGTCATTGCATGGCTAAATTTTAAATTTTATGGAAATTTCTGCATTACTAAAATTTAAATGATTCTTTAAATGTTTAGCATAAATATGGAGCAATAATTACAAATATTTAGGTGGGGGGGATTTCACAATGAGTCTAAACGACTGCTTCAGTTTTATAGTAGCTGTATTTTAAAAATATTGTATATTAAAAAGTATATATTCAATTATTAATGGAACTGGGGCGTTTTTACCTTCAAAAAATCGATTTTTCAAATTTAGCCATAAAAAATAGAGTAAATTGTGCTGATTCCGGCAATGTATAACATGTGAAGTTTTGAAATATAGAAAGCTCGTAAATTTTAAAAAATGTAAACAAAGGTGCCACGCCCCTTTTTAAAGGGACTACATTTGACAAGGACGCTAAAAATGCCATTATTTTGGGGTTTTTAGCATTTTTCTAATTTTAACATTTCCATGAAGGATACGAATTACTCAACAAAGTAACTTCGAAGCTGCGTGAACTTCTATTTTGTTTACATTGTGCTTGTTCTTGTGTCTTGGCTTTCGTTTGTTTTTGATATTCTTGCGTTGCTTCGCCTCGATTGTTTTCATCAAATTACATTCATATTTCTAGTTCTTCAAATAACATAAGTAATAAGGATGCCTAGACGTAAGCAGTTTGGAAAGCGGAAATTACACCCTAATCAGTTTTCTGAAAAGAAACAGAATGGGATGCCTACTTATTGCGAGTTGTTGAATGCAAGTGCGTCGGAAAGATAATTGGATAGCAGTGTAAATTTGTTTTCGGAAGATGTGGAGAATAGCGGTGATTTATGCTATGAACAAAATACAAATGTCGTAGTAGACATAAATATTTTGAGAACGCTTTTGAATGTAATTTCAAAATGTAAGCAGTGTAATAATTCAAATTGCTTTGATGTTCTTGAGGAAGTAAACAGTCGCAAAGAACTTGTTACTTCTTTACATTATATTTGCAAATCATGTGGTTATTCCACTAGTGCAATGACTTCCAATATATCTAAGACTGGGTATGATATAAATACTCGTTTAGTATATGCATTTAGAGGTATTGGAAAGGGTAAAACTGCTGCTCGTGCATTTCGTGCAGTAATGAATCTGCCTCCACCACCTGCAAAATTTGAACGCTTCAACAGTTCCTTGTCTACTGCACTTGAAAAGGTTTGTTCCAAATCAATGATGAAAGCTGTTGAAGGTGCTGTGTCATTAAATGACAATGTTCGAGACATATCAGTGACATTAGATGGTACTTGGCAAAAAAGAGGTCATTCATCTATGAATGGTGTCATCACAGCTACATCATTGGATACAGGGAAAGTGATTGACTTTGAATGTTTATCAAAGTATTGCTTCACATGCAAAAACATATCAAGTAATTGTGAAAACTGCCAAAAAAATTATGAAGGTTACAGTGGTGGAATGGAAAGCAAACGTGCTATGAAAATATTTCAGCGTTCTGTTTCTACGAGAAATGTTCGCTATGTGAAATATCTAGGGGATGGCGATTCTAAAGGATACCAAAATATTAGTGATTCTAAAGTGTATGGGGAGAAAATAATGGTCGAGAAATTGGAGTGCATTAGTCATGTCCAGAAAAGAATGGGAGCAAGGTTAAAAACCTTAAAAAAAATAAGCTCAAATCAACTAAGTTAGCAGATGGAAAGAAATTGCAGGACATGGTCGACTTACAGATGTAGAACTTCTGCTAATTCAGAAATATTATGGACTAGCAATAAGACGGAATGCTTCCAAGTCAGTGACTGAAATGTCCAAATCAATTTGGGCAATAGGTTTCCACAAGCTTTCAACCAATGCCAAGCCCCAACACGGTTTGTGCCCTTTGGGCTCTGGCAGTTGGTGCAGATATAACAAAAGTTTAATAACTGGTGATAAGTATGTTCATAAGCATTCTCTTGCAGAATCTGTTTTGCTGGCTATTAAGAAGGTTTTCAGGAAGTTAACCGACAAAAATCTTCTGTCTAAATGTCTGCATGGGCAAACTCGAAATCCCAATGAGAGTTTCAACAATTGTATATGGGAAAGAATTCCCAAAAACACATTTGTAGGAATTAATACTTTGAAGATAGGAGTTATGGGATGCTGTGCCGTGTTTTAATGATGGTGTTTCCAGTCGAATTGAAGTCCTTAAACACTTGTGTATTGCATCTGGAAGAAATGCATGTGAGGCCTTGAAAAAAAAATCGACATTTTACGCATTAAAGAAGCTGAAATTATGTACCAAAAAGTTAGTTAAGAAGCTAGAACACTTAAAAGACAAAGAAAGGTATCTGACGCTCAAGAAATGCTACAGCAAGATGAGTATGGGCCAGGAAAGTTTTAAAAATGAAAATATTTTAATCTACATGTAAATATAAGGTTTTTTGCTGATTTCTCAAAACATCTTTTTTCCAAATTGAGGTACGCTTAGAAAAAAATCGCTTACATTACGCATACATAACATTTTCTAATATGATATATATAACCATTAGGCATATGTTAAACTTTGTTTTATAAATTTGAGCAGTAATATTAATTTTAGGTGATATTTCTATAAAACAATTATCACGTATTTCAGATTTTCCTGATATGTAATAGTAAATATTTTTTTTAAATTATTTTTTGAATATATAAAAATGAGAATGAATTCACTGCAATCACAGAACTTTTGTTTACATATTATAACAATTTTGGAATGATTTTAGACAGAAATGTGTTATACGAGCGTACCAATGTGTATATATGTATGTAAACATTTCCGTATCAACTCATTTTCGATATGTTATGAAAATAAAAATACTTTAAGAAATAATTATTTTTGAGGTATTTTATAATTACATCATTATGCTCTTTCAATTTGCACAATATATTAGTTTAAATTTTTACTTGGAAAAAATCTGCTTTGTTTAAGACTGAAATATTGCCAGTTTTCGTTGTCGAGAATGTCCCATTTCCCTTAGAAGCTTCCCAATTTATATAATATGGGCTCCTTATATCACATACCATACATCTATCTGCTCGTATTGAAATCTTGGAGTTAAGAAAAAAAAAATCTGACAATTGTAAATAATGACTTAATTACAGTACAGTACTGGTACCAGGTAATCTTAACTCTGAAGTACACGATGTAAAATTGTCAGTTTTTACAAACTAATTGAGTTTGAAAGTTTTCTGTTGCTGTGTAGCGAGGATTTGAAGAGATTTTGAATTTCGAGGAGATTTTCTCTTAGTGATGGCTGTTTGATTGTGTTATAGGTAGATAAGGAAGGACAGTAATTGTCCACTTTGTAGCCACTTACCTCGAAGAGAGTGAGAGTTTGACAAATCGGTCAATGCAAAGATAGACAATGCTGAAGCTAGCAGTCGGCCACAACAAATCCTGTCGATACTGCTACATTAAGTGGTGGTCGTCTGTACGCAAGAAGTGTACATCTGCTGTAAAGAAATTCTTGTCGAACTTTCTGTTTTCAGTCTCTATCAATGCACACAATATCATCTGTAATACAAGCTTTCACATCATATTTGTGCTATTCAAGTATTTTCAGTTCCAATAAAAACATCTTTTAGAAACATTAAAGAAATGTTCCGTCCTAATTCGGATATTCCAATAGTTCCTTTTTCATGACATACAGGATGGTTATAATTAAAGTGCAAGTGTTTTGATGAATTACCGGAAAAGAAACTACTTGAAGTATGTTGAAATTCGATACACTATATTTACAACCAGAGGAAATGCATTATACAATTAAAAAATAGTTCAACTTTTTGTCATAGGTGGCGCTTTTTCATGACTATTTTATACATTGTATTTATAACATTTTTCTTTGTTAAAATATGAAATGCGTAATGTATTACAATGCTGCTGTAGACGCACGACAGCGTGATCCACAGTAGCACCTAATGTTTCCTGCTGAATTTCTAGGACATGTCCAGGAATGCTGCTTTTTAAAGTAACAGCAGGGTTAGGTTTGTCCTTGTAGACGCGATCTTTTAATTATTCCAAAGCCAGAAATCGCCAGGATTCAAATGAGGTGAACGAGGTGGCCACGCATCTTGGAAACGTCTGCTAACCATACGATCCTCACTGAAAGTTCGGTGAAGCAGTTATGTAACACAATGAGCAATGTAAGTTGGTGCTCCATCTTGCATGAATATTGTTAAAACGAGGTATTTTTTGTCTTGAAAAGCATGGATCATATTACTTTCTAAAACTTGAGTGTAACTATTGCCTGTTACGGTGCAGCAAATTAATCCTGTTGGTGCAAGATTTTCGAAAAAATTAGACCAATAATAAAGTTGGCACTCATACCACACCAAACTGTAACAAACGTTGAACGCAAGGGTTTCCCAAAAACAGTATGAGGGTTGGATGAGCTCATATCCTACGGTTATGGGTGTTGACTTGTCCGGATAAAGTAAAATGCGCTTCATCAGTCTACAAAATCTTTAGATTCCATGATTCGTCTTCATCAATTTTGACAAGAATGAAGTTGGCAAAATCAATTCTTTGTTGTGGATCATCTGGTTGCAAGTGCTGCAAGATTTTAATTTTATACAGATAGCATCTTAAAATATAGCTCAAGGCTTTGAGTAAGGTCGCCCATGGTTTTGATGAAATCCTTGCTACACTTGAAGCGCTTACAGGTTGCTGATCCATTAGGGAAGCAATTGATTCAGTGTTAATCTCTTCCACAACTTCCCGATTCAGATTTTCTTCCTCTAGTTCCATGGAGCACTCGGAGTTCTCCTGTAGCTTCAAATTTATTAATCATTTTCTTTAAGCCATTCAGACATCGGTCCTTTTCTCAGATCTTTAAGATGGCTATATTCTTTCAAAGCAGCACTATAATTTCTATTCTTTTGGTAATAACATTTTACCAAAAGAGCACGTTCTACCTTTGATACTTCAAATACTTGCACTTTAATTATAACCACTCTGTATTTAATCAAAAGGAATAGTATAAATGACTTTTTATTATAAATAGAACCTCTTTTGTCTCTTGCAAAGAAAATTCCACAATTTGTTTTATACCGAACTGTAAAATGTTGTTTTTGAAATTAATATGTATAATGTTTCGAATCCACAAATACATACGAAAATGAATCTAAATTTAAAAAGAACCTGGATTGTAGATTTATCATATAATTGTATAAGTTTTTATTTGCCTATTTGCATAAAATGTAAGTTATTTCATCTTATTCTTAAGCACTTTTAATTTCTGATGTTTCATGTTTGAAAGGATTTTATTTTATGGAAAGCTCGCGCATTATTTCATAACGAGATAATGCGTATTTTGTACAGTTATTACTTTTCGATGGAAATAAAATATTTTAAATTTTGGAACCTTTGACTGTGAATTAGTTTTATGTTAGTTAGACTGTAAATTAGTAAAATTAATCATTAATTAGCAGATTTGACGTCATCTAGAAATTAATTTGAAAAATGTATTTGATTTCATTAGATTAGCAAAATCACGCATTATGAAATCAATTAGATACGATAAACTAGAATACAATAAAAATGGAAGACGTCTTAAGCACATTTATTAGTATAAAAAAATAAATATTAAAGATATTGTCACGAAGATTCGAAGAATAACAGGTCCCAAAGTAACGCTATATCAAATTTATTAACTCGAAGCAACTCGTAACATGCAAGCGAAGAATTGATCCCACTGCTCGTGAAACTTGGAATTTTTACCTTTACAGAATCTAGAATTATAAAGATTATAGAAAGTTCTAGAGCTTTAAGTTGAATTTGTTATTCATTTGTTAAAGTTCAACCTTTCAATTAATGAAACTTAGTTGGGATTCGAACGCCCGGCCTTGTGCTTTGCAAAGCGTGTACTTTACCTCTGAGCCAAGCTGACAAAGTGCAGATCTTCCTTTTGCGACAATGTTTATACAAAATATATCGGTATCTAGAATCGTAATAAAATAATGCCCATAATACATAGATCATACCAATAACCGATATGTTTGAATATCTCGCATTATGCAGTTGCATAAAATGTCAGTTTTTGCTTTCTCATTTACGGGGCATAAAAGTTGAGCAAAAGTCAAAATTGGAACTGGAGATTTTGACGAATCTTCATGTTTTAGACTGACTGCCAGTTTGTCTATGACAAAGAACTCGTAAACGTTTACAGATGAAAGGATAAAATTTCGTACACGGCCTTTACACCTAATTTTATTTCTATTGAGTTTTGCGAGAAATCCATTCAGAGGAAGTCTGTCTGCGCGGATTTTCGAATATATATTAACTACAAAAAGACTAAGGATAGATGAGTTAAATTCGGTACACAGGTTTAAGATCTATATTATAGACATCTGTCAAATATTGAGCTGAATCCAAAAAAGTCGACTTTCAGGAACATATAAATGTAATATCTTAAACATGCGAAGATTTAAATATCAAATTTTGTATGTAATTTTCGTCTTCTAGTGTACTCGTGCCAAATATTTGTTCCAATCGGTTGAGAAAAGTGAATAAAACCCAAATTCGATTTTCGAATGTTATTAATTGCAAACCAGGGATAAATCGCCAGAAAACTCGCCAAGGATCAACATTCACTCCAAAAATATTTCCTTACTATTATATTCAAATACCATGCAAGGCGTCTTCTGGTACTCTTTTATTAGAGAATATGAGGAAATATTTTAAGGGGACCACTTCAGCGAGTTAACCAGTAAACAATTTCGACCTCTTCGGGAAAATGCGTATCTAAATTGTCTCAAATTTAGCGATGACAAGTATACTCGTCAAACGCAGAGTGTGTAATATGAAATTATATTGTAATGAAATATTTATGTAATTATTCCAATAATTGCATTTATTTACTTAAACTAATATACATTTTTTGCATAAGAACGAAAAGAAACAAAATTCATTTTAATTTGCTGTTAGAGAGTGGTATTGAGCAAAGCATGGTACAACGGATCTTTTATTCGTTTCTTTGATTTCGACTTGATCTCAAAATATCTTGCATATTCGTAAATTTCAAGATATTTAAGTTTTTAGTAAAATTGTAATGCAGAGTGCAAATTGTCGCTACTTATTACTCCTGGCAATGAACTCGTCATAACGCAAAATGTTGTGATTTTACAAAACGAGTTTACTCGTCAAAAACATTTAACTGGTTAAGAATAGCTTTCAGTTAGATTTTACAGTATGTCCTTAATAATTGCTAAAGACAGAATATGCATTGAAAAAATGGTTATTGCATATTTGTTGTGTTATAAGAAATTTTTATACACATCCTTTTGGACATTAACAATGTTTTTCCGAACTCTTTCGAGAGTCGAAGAAAGAATTTCCGAGTTGTTTAATTCACCGGACAACCTGATTGCAACATGCCTGATTACACTGGTGAGAAACTGCGACACCAGTGATGGACGAGAACAGTTTTGGCAACCGGAATGAACTCATTACTACCACCATCCATTACTCGTTTTTTGGATTCTTTCTTAAACTATTCTTTTTTTTTTTTTGCTTGTCTTGAATTACTTGCTTCCTATTCCTGAATGATAATGTCAGTGATATACCAAATTATCTGTGTTTAAAAATGCAGCGATTGAAACTAGTCGTAATTATTTATCAAAAAATATTTGTATTTTCTATTATCTCCATAGAAATTTTTCTTTGATATTAAAAAAGAAGTTGGACTGGACTTATGCTGCAAATTAACTGCCCTGCAGAAAATTTATAGAAGGATTTGATGTTGCCTTCTTTCCTCCTAGAAGTTTTCACTATCTCTTTAAAACAAAGTTATTACATATGATTTAATGAAGCATTTATTCTTTTGTATCTTACTCAATTGCTTCAAAATAGAAAATAAAAATGGAATTGAAAAATGTTTGGTAATTATTATTCTTGGTTAAATGCGAATTGTACACAATATTATGTTAACTCATTGCAAATTAATGCTATACATTTTCAGTTAATATTTGCATGTCTCCTCAGTTTTAGTTCCATTATTGTAAGAAAAATCGTATGCATTATTCATTGACTTTTGTTGAACTGAAATAATGTCTGTCCGACAACTCGTAAACGCAGTAAGGGGTGATGATCAAATTTGACAAGTAGTTTACGCTTCTATGACTCTATCTTTCTGTGTTTGTGTTTAAACTAAATGTATATGTCTATGTGATGAAAATTTATAAGCGCATCGGTTTGCTTGTGTGAAATATCGCAAGTTTTCTAACTTTCTCTTTTTATACGACTAACAAAGAAAGGAGGATTTTCTGTCTCTGCCAAATATCTGTCAAAAAATGATTCAGTATGTTAAAGCGTCTGTAAGTCAAATTAACACTAAGTCGCCATAATCTAAGTGAATGAATTTGGTAATTTGTCATTTTCAAGAAACTCGCATCTGAATCAAAATGTACAAGACGGGTTTCATCGAAAGTTCTCTTTGGTTATCCGTGATTATGCCAACAAACTCGAAATAAAAAAAAAGCTAGATGTATAAGATTTGCATGTAAAATAAAATTAAGCCAAAAATTTAATTAGATTTAGATAATCAATTGACGAGTGGTAGCATATTCCCAATATACTATTCATTAGCATCCTGCATTATATGCGAATTACCCACAGTATGAAAGTATGAAATGTAGTTATTTAACATCAAGTTATCTTTTATGATAAAATAATAAATAAAAAAAATTACATTTTTAAATTAAAAATCAATTTTTGTAGAATTTGTAAGCATCATATTAAAGGGTATTTATTGATCATATGTTAGGGATCATTTTTCGTAACAATCGGCAAGAAAATGGATCAGCACTGGCACTGATTTCAAGTCGCCAGATTTTGGCGCCTTTTTACACTTCCGGCAAATTTTGTTCATGGTCTTTGTAACCGAGAAGTACAAATGAAAGGCATCGCACAAAATAAACTAGTAAATTAAAGTAGATAAATTTTAAAATAGCTTAAAATCGTTTCCTTCGGTTGTAATGTAATTTTCTCAGATAAGCATTTACATTTTTATAAAACAAAAGCAATGGAAATCCATTGGAAAAGCCATTTTATATAAAATTATAGCATATTTTTAAGATGACATAATACCAATTTGGATGAATAAAGCTTAAGATCATTTTATTGAAAATTTTTAATATAAAGGCGCTGCAATTTTATCTAATGGTTTTATACTTAAAAGAAATTGAAATCGGCTTACTTGAAATTTGCGATATCATGCGAGAATAATTTAGTCACGTGATATCAATCCGACAAACATGTTCTAACATGAATTGTATTTCGCAATCGCCAACATTTAGAAAAGCGATGTTTTTTTGACCATCTAAAAATCAATTGTTCTAAATTTTTAAACTCTACACTTTTTTTTTCTGTGGGACCAAAATTTTTTTCCTGAAAAACCAGTTTTAGACAATTGTGTGACTATTAGTGTACGCATGCGTCGTTATGTAGAAAAGCGATGACTTTTACATCTCAAGCGTCCGACCTCCAAAACTTATTTGCCAGCTAGGAAAATGAATTATATAACTTTCTATTCATCTCCTCTCCGTTTCGCTTTCATTCCCATTTTCTCTGTGCTTCTTCGGGCGATAATTTCTTACGACCCAGCCCTTTATTGGCGAGATAAACATTCGGGCTAAGTCGTAACTTTTTGTTGGCGATAAATAGCCAAATGTGGCAACCTTCATTTTCTAATAAGTTAAAAATTGTCTCAAGAACGATAAATTGGCAATTTTCTGCCCGTGAATTTTGTGGCTTCAAAAACCTTAATCAAACCTGTTCTGACATGTTAATAAAGTTGGAACTGTTATAAAAAAAATAATCCTTAGATTGTTTTTATCAAACTTATGAAAAATAATTTGCTAATAAATAAAAAAAAATCCATTCAATAATCAAATAATGAAATATTATGTAGGAATACTTTTAAATTTAGAAAAAGCTTTAATTCCGCAATGGATATTTTAATCGATGTAGAAAAGCGGATAAAAAATAATACACACACGTGTGCGGAATGAAGTATTATTTAGCAAAGTATTAAAAAAAAACACAGAATTTTAGGCAATTTTTTCAGAATACTAATCGATTTCTCTTTAAAAGAGAAATGACATTTTATGTAAAACTTCAATCTAAAAGATTAAATTTTAAAATAAGTTATTTTCAATCGGGAAAACTGTCATATGCCATTTGAGCTCTTTTGGAAATCCGTTTTTATAGATATGTAATTCTAAAAACCTTTTTATCAAATAATTTAATTCATTCGGTTAAATATGAAGATGGAATTTTTATATTTTTTGACAGAATTGAAAATCGTCCGTTGGAAATTTAATTACATCGTACTTGAAATACTTTACAGTTTAGTAGAAAATATTTTAAACTTTTTTTTTTCAGATCCTTTAGATGATTTTTATTTTCTTTGCCATCTAAATAAATTTAACTTCTCATCTTTTACTTTTTGTATATAGTGGCCACTCATTATCGTCAAGATCTTACTCAACCATTGAATTTAAAACGAATTACAAGCTGATTTCCTCCTTTTTCCAAGTTCATAAAAAATACTCAATTAACAACTCTTCTTTGAAGAGATTCATATTGAAATTTCATGAAAAGATGAGTCTCTTATTAGCAAAATATTTAATCAAATAAAGTCATCTTGAAAAGCTCGTTAGATTTTTATTTTGCCTTTTTATTATCAAAGATATGAATAAGATAAGATGAAGAACCAGATCGATGTTGAGTTGTTTTTGATTTTCTAACTTCAGAAACTTCATTAATTCCTCCTTTTGTGAGTATCTACTTGGAGAATTTTTTTCTAGCAAAGTAGTCCCTGAATTTAATTAGAGATTCCTTCAAATATTTTTCAGTAGCTCAATTTACTCAAGGAGGAAAAAGTAATTTTCTGTTTTATTCGAAAGGTGTATCACTGGATGTGCAAGCTAATTAAATTATTAACAATTTAATAATAATAATTTCTTAATTGTTTAGATATATTATTAAAATTTTCTTTGTTTTCGATTTTCATTGACTCCAATAGTTTTCTTTGTAATATCATGCTATTTTTCTCTTTTCTCAAGTTTCGCTTTTATATAAAGGCATTTAGCCTTAACACTTGATTGGAGACATGCACCCATTAATCTCAGAACGCATTCAGTTTTTCTTATTTAAACAGTGTAGATAAATCTTTACTCAGAGTAGAATTATTAATTTTACTTGCGAATCAAAGTAATTATATCATGATTATGAATAAAAAATAGAATTCCTTTTAAAATCAACTCGATCCTTTTAAATAGAATCCTTTTAAAATCAAATATTCAAACAACTCGATGTAATCATAACGGTGATAGTAAAGTTCTAAATTTTGAATTCTATCTATTGACCTGGCCTGTTTCTATACTTTCTAGCTTATTATACAATAAAAGATGTGGTATATATTTTATAAGTGCAAGTTTTTCTCGCATTTTCATATTTATGTTTGGAAAGATGAAGTACATGATTGTTTTCAATTGCGAAATAATGTGTCCAGCAATTAGCCATTATCTTTATGCCTATATATTTTCATTAACCCTCATTTGAAAAAAGTAGTGTTCACAGTATACCAATTGGTCCTTTCTTGCTGTTCAGCTTTTGAATGAAGTGACGTCACTTTCAGATGGCGCTATTAATTTATCGTTTGGTTTCATACTTTTATTTCATTAATCTTGCGCCACAAAGAAGTGTGAGAATATCGTTTTGTGTTTCCGAATTCATTTGTATTTTTAATTGCAGTACTTTTATAATACGCAACGTGTATATTTATTCTTTTAACGACTTTTTGTAGGCTTTATAACCATGCATTTACGTCATTGCATTTCTCAAAGTTTATAAATATGTCTTAATAATTAAAATATAATATAAAATAACGTTGTATTGCATTCTTTTCAGAATAATTCGGTAATGGTTAACTTATAATCGAATTACTCTTAATCTTTACTGTTACTCTTTATTTTTTACTTTCAATTATTTCAACGCATCATAAAGACACTTGCTTTGAATTCAAAATAACTGAGTTGGGTCTATCTATTTTAATGGGGACATTTCAATGAGTACACGTGCGTCTGTTTCATGTGTAAAAACATTGGAGAGATAATGTAAATTTAGGAATAATGATGCATTGTTTATTACGAAGAAGTGTAAGACTTCAAAAGATTTTAATTTTGATATTTGTTATTCCAACTTCACTCGTGCTTGCTTTATTTTATATTCTAAAATCTTTCAGATCTTTTTTCAGCCCAAAAATTCCATTTTTAGAATTGTTACTGTGTCATTCGTGATCAAGATAAATTAAAATAATGATTTGATCTAGACAGACGAAATTAAATATTTCATCTGCCATTTTATACCAAATTCGTATTTTTCTATAAAAATTTTTGAACGAGACATAAACACAGAACCGTTCGTCTGTCTGTTCGTCCTAATGTAATTCCTTTCCCTGCTTAAATTTTATAGTTAAGTTTTTTACACTATGAATATACACTCTAGATGTTAAAGCAAATTTTTAATCAAATTTGTCATTGAGTTTCATATGTCGTCTAAACATTCGTATGCGTGTGTGATGATAATTCGAATTTTCAACGATGTGGTAAAATTAAGTGCGGGTTTTTGTTAGTGAAATTGGAGTTTCGAAAATTTTGTTTCAATTGCAGGGGGAGGGGGTGGGGGTAGGGATCAAAAATGCATGGTACGATAGTCTAGTCCTGACGGCGAAGTTACATCGATAATGAAGAGCTAATGGAAATGAATTTCCTTTATTTAAATTCTTAGTGTCCGACTGCTGATACACATTTTAGGCTTAAAACAGGAAATAGAAAAATTAATTAATAGAATAACAAATTAATAAGAGATTTAAAACAAATTGGGTGTATATTAGCTTTTTTCTTTAGCAGTGATATTCAAATGGTCGAATCGAGGAGAATGCCCGAAAGTGCTTGAGTAGTTGCAACTAGATCTGGACAAGATAGTTATATTTAATGATGTACTAGAGCTTAAAATATTTTGTAAAAGAGTAAGGTTCTTTATTACAAAAATTTGAAAAATATTATTATATGCATACTCGGTTTCTACTCTGATATACGTAGTATAAAGTATAGTAATCATCAAGAAATTCAAATTCAAGATTTTGACGAATCTGTTTTAGACCTTTCAGATTCGAAAAACACGCTTTTGAAAATGTCCGTCTGTCTATAACAAAGATAAGCTAAACGCTTTAGGCTACATGGTTGAAATTTGGCTTACTTTATTTACCCCAAATTGGCAGATTTCTATTGTGTGAATTGAACAAACTCTGTTCAGAAATTCGCTTGGTCGTCTGTTCGAAAATAACTTAATGCAGTAACTACAAAATGTAGAGCTCGATAGATAAAATTCGGTACACAGATTAAACATCTATAATGTAGAGTTGCCTAGGCTTGAGCCAAATCCAACTGCGGATTGAACGTCTGTCGCTCTGTAACTTCCGAAACATGTAAACGCGATAATTCACAAACGAAATAGCTTAAGTATATCAAATTTGGTATGGGATTTAACGACTACAAGCATAATTTTGTGTGAAATCTTTGTTTCAATCGGGTGAAAAAAAAACGTATGCAAAACGGAACGATTCCAGATACTATTAACGACATGGCATGGATTAATCGCCAAATTTACCAACGATGATACGATAAATTCTATAAAATGAACAATTCTCGCCAAAAGTTGCCATTTCGTAGTTATTGTGCCAGAGAACGCCATACATGGCAATGATGTACGAGTTTATTATACGGGTGTGTGCTAGAAATTTTTGATGGGAATTTTTCCGCAGGGTTTCTTTTATGAAACAAATTGCTGTTATACGGAGCTGTGAAAATAAAATTCTGAAATAGTGACATTCATACCTTACCTGTTTTTTAAATGAGTGGCAAGGGGAATACAACTTTATTGGAAGCAAAAATGCTTTAAAGCAACTTCAAACACTGACATCGCAAAACGAATATGTTTTTTTATATATTCAAATTTTTCATTCAGTTTTTATGCAGAAAATAAGCTAATAAGTGAATAACTTTCTAGGTCTTCCAATTCCATTTGTAGAGATTTTTAAAAATTTCATTTGGTTCGTGTTTAAAATTAAAAACTTTTAATTCCTCTCTAATATGATAAATGAAAGATTAAAGTAAATATCTAAGAAAATATGTGGAAGCTTTGGAAGAAATCATGCGACTTCGAAAGAAATGCAGCAGAAGTGAAATCGTAAATTCTTTGATATTGTTTTGAAGTGAATCCAAGAATTCCTTAGAAAAGACTTTCTTTTAAATTAATCTCCAAGATATACAACGCTCCACGATTTCTTTTCGAAATTAATTCATTTCCCCACATAAAACTAAATTGAATATTTGTTTAGAAAACTGCTCTATTCGCAAAAGTTAAGAAACCAATGCAAGATCAAAATACGACAGATTTTAAAAATTCAGTTGCTAATTGAAAATGAAATAGAATTGGAAATTTAGCGTATCTCGTAAAGTCGTGCGAAAAAAAACAGCCTCATCTATCTGATTTCTTTTTCTTAGAATTCGAAAAAGATGAAATTTCGAGATGCACAAAAAATTAATAACCAGGAAAAATTACGAACTGAAAAATTTCTCAGGCTTCTATTTAACAGTTTCTAGAAGTGGTTAAATTTCATCCGTCATTTCATGAAAAAATGGCTGATTCGTCACATGGAAGAAATCAAACAAAATATTAAAATTTGAAAATAATCCGAAAAGGAATTGATAGAAAAGCAAGGTAAAAGTAATATTCTTTAAGAAATCATTCGAAGGCATCTCTCCATCTAGAGAATGTTTTTATGCAAGTAAACGTTCCGCTGCACGACTTAAAATTATTACTAGAATGTTAAGGAATTTTATGCATCTTTTAATTTTCCACAATTGTTGACTCTTCATATATTGTGATATTTTGAACTATTTTAGATTTCGATTATTTTTGTTCTCTTTTATTTCCTATTAGTTGTTTTCATGGTAAATTAACTTTGATCTGAGCTTCTGAAGCTGAAAACGTTTTCACTTTAATCTTAGTCTTTAAAATTATGAAGTATAAATTTATAAATTAATAAAAATTACCTTTCATTTAAGAATTTATATTTCCTTTGCGTTAATTGGTAGAAACATTAAATGGATGATTTTGTATCTAATTACAGGTTTTTATATTTCTATAAGTAATATGCAGCCAAATTAAGTTCAAGTTAATCTATACTTATAATAAAGCTCAATGTGTGTGTGTGTTGGAGCTCTACAGGCCAGACCGTTTGACCTACAGCTACCAAATTTGGTACATGTATACCTTGGAGGTTGGGAATGTGCACCTGGGGTTCCTTTTTTCGAATTCTTAATTAGAATTTTAATTATTAATTAATCAACTTTCCCGCCAAAAAAATTTTCCATTTTCCCCACCGCCAACTTTCCCGCCAAAAAAATGTTCCATTTTTCCCACCGCCAAATGAGTAAGGCTTCAGTTTTTTCCCCAACAATAATGAGGCTAGGCTTTAGATTTTTCGGCCGATTATTTCAAACGATTCTGTTTATTTTCTTAATGTTTGATGTATTTAAAATTAAACATTGTTAATTAATCGAACTTTCAGATTCATTCTGAAGTACTTTTGAATTAAAATAAAACATAATAAAGTAAATTAAAAATTTCGAATTCGCATAGCAAACTTCGAAAGGTCACAGCGGTGTGCTTTTTTTTAAAGTTGTAAACAAAGATATCAGACGATATCTTTGTTTCCCTGTGGGATTCATAATTTTAGCTGTATTTAAATGAATATCAAGCTATTTAAGGGTAAAATATATTTCAAGGGAACTGGGACGTTCTCAACAACGCAAACTGGCAATATTTCAGTATTGAAGAAAGAAGATTTTTTCCAAGTAAAAATTTAAACTAAATTAATATATTGTACAAATTGAAAGAGTATAATGATGTAATTATAAAATAACTCAAAAATAATTATTTCTTAAAGTATTTTTATTTTCATAACATATCGAAAATGAGTTGTGATACGGAAATGTTTACATACATATATACACATTGGTACGCTCGTATAACACATTTCTGTCTAAAATCATTCCAAAATTGTTATAATATGTAAACAAAAGTTCTATGATTGCAGTGAACTCATTCTCATTCTCATTTTAATATATTAAAAAATTAATTTTAAAAAAAATATTTACTATTACATATCAGGAAAATCTCAAATACGTGATACTTTTTTATAGAAAGATCACCTAAAATTAATATTACTGCTCAAATTTACAAAACAAGGTTTAACATATGCCTAATGGTTATATATATCATATTAGAAAATGTTATGTGTATGCGTAATGTAAGAGATTTTTTTCTAAGCGTACCTCAATTTGGAAAAAAGATGTTTTGAGAAATCAGCAAAAAACCTTATATTTACATGTAGATTAAAATATTTTCATTTTTAAAACTTTCCTGGCCCATACTCATCTTGCTGTAGCATTTCTTGAGCTTCAGATACCTTTCTTTGTCTTAAGTGTTCTAGCTTCTTAACTAACTTTTTGGTGAATAATTTCAGCTTCTTTAATTCGTAAAATGTCGATTTTTTTCTCAAGGCCTCACATGTATTTCTTCCAGGTGCAATACCCAAGTGTTTAAGGACTTCAATTCGACTGGAAACACCATCATTAAAACACAGCACAGCATCCATAACTCCTATCTTCAAAGTATTAATCCCTACAAATGTGTTTTTGCGAATTCTTTCCCATATACAATTGTTAAAACTCTCGTTGGGGTTTTCAGTTTGCCCATGGAGACATTTAGACAGAAGATTTTTGTCGGTTAACTTACTGAAAACCTTCTTAATAGCCAGCAAAACAGATTCAGGAAGAGAATGCTTATGAACACACTTATTACCATTTATTAAACTTTTGATATATTCGCACCAACTGTCAGAGCCCAAAGGACATAAACCGTGTTGGGGCTTGGCATTGGTTGAAAGCTTGTGGAAATATATTGCCCAAATTGATTTGGACATTTCAGTCACTGACTTGGA